>NC_091174.1:34658754-34927313 GCF_040958095.1 Procambarus clarkii | reverse complement strand
GTTACTTGAATTCTACGACCAGGCAACAAAAATAAGGCAAGAAAGAGAAGGGTGGGCAGACTGCATATTTTTGGATTGTCAGGAAAAGCCTTTGATACAGTACCACACAAGAGGCTAGTGCGAAAGTTGGAGATGCAGGCTGGAGTGAGAGGGAAGGTACTCCGGTGGATAGAGGAATACCTAAGCAACAGGAGACAACGAGTCTGGGTGAGGGGTGAGGCCTCAGATTGGCGAGACGTCACAAGTGGAGTCCCGCAGGGGTCAGTCCTTGGACCTATACTGTTTCTGGTATGTGTAAATTGATCTCCAGAGGGTATAGATTCGTTCCTCTCAATGTTTGCCGACGATGCAAAAATTATGAGGAGGATTGAAAACAGAGGATGATAGTAGGAGGCTACAAGATGACCTGGATAGACTGAGTGAATGGTCCAACAAATGGCTGTTGAAGTTCAACCCGAGTAAATGCAAAGTAATGAAACTAGGCAGTGGAAACAGGAGGCCAGGGCAGAGGATACAGAATAGGAGATGAAGTACTTAATGAAACAGACAGAGAGAAAGATCTAGGAGTTGATATCACACCAAACCTGTCTCCTGAAGCCCACATACAGAGAATAACGTCTGCGGCATATGCGAGGGCTGGCTAACATCAGAACGGCGTTCAGGAACCTGTGTAAGGAATCATTCAGAATCTTGTACACCACATATGTAAGACCAATCCTGGAGTATGCGGCCCCAGCATGGAGCCCGTACCTTGTCAAGCACAAGACGAAGCTGGAAAAAGTCCAAAGGTATGCTACTAGACTAGTCCAGAACTAAGAGGCATGAGTTATGAGGAAAGGCTGCGGGAAATGCACCTCACGACGCTGGAAGACAGAAGAGTAAGGGGGGACATGATCACAACCTACAAAATCCTCAGGGGAATCGATCGGGTAAACAAGGATGAACTATTCAACACTGGTGGGACGCGAACAAGGGGACACAGGTGGAAGCTGAGTACCCAAATTGAGCCACAGAGACGTAGAAAGAACTTTTTCAGTGTCAGAGTAGTTAGTAAATGGAATGCAATAGGAAGTGATGTGGTGGAGGCTGACTCCATACACAGTTTCAAATGTAGATATGATAGAGCCCAATAGGCTCAGGAATCTGTACACCAGTTGATTGACGGTTGAGAGGCGGGACAAAGAGCCAGAGCTCAACCCCCCGCAAGCACAATTAGGTGAGTACACACACATACATATATACTAACATACATACAGTCTCGACAGTCAAATTGCAGAAACTGTCACAATTATGACAAGGATCACTCATATTGGATATATACACACAGAAAAATTCACGTCGATAAGTCACTCCAATTACACGTATCTACACACACAGACAACATATTTCAGTGAGTGTGGCCCATAGTATACATTAATATTCACACATGCCAGCCCATTCACTATTAATTGGTGTACATATTCATTCACTTACATGTTTATTTGTCTCTTTCTTATAAAATATTCACACAAACACTGAAAGGAAATCTTTCAGAACATTATATGCCAAATATGTCAGACCCATCCTGAAGTATGCAGCTCCAGCATGGAGTCCATATCTAGTCAAGCATAAGACTAAACTGGAAAAGATTCAAAGGTTTGCCACCACACTAGTACCCGAGCTAAGAGGTATGAGCTACGAGGAGCGACTACGGGAATCAAACCTCACTTCGTTGGAAGACAGAAGAGTTAGGGGGCACATGATCACCACATTCAAGATTCTCAAGGAATTGATAGGGTAGATAAAGACAGGCATTTAACAGAAGGGGCACACGCACTAGGGGACACAAGTGGAAACTGAGTGCCCAAATGAGCCACAGAGTTATTAGAAAGAACCTTTTTAGTGTCAGAGTGGTTGACAAATGGAATGCATTAGGAAGTGATGTGGTGGAGGCTGACTCCATGCACAGTTTTCAAGTGTAGATATGATAGAGCCCAATAGGCTCTAACCTGTACACCTGTTGATTGACGATTGTGAGGCGGGACCAAAGAGCCAGAGCTCAACCCCCGCATGCACAATAAGGTGAGTACAATTAGTTGAGTACACACAAACTCATTGATAATTTTTTCTGGAACACAACCCGACAAACCGTTAAACAACCAGGAACCTACTCACTGCTTCGTGAAGAAAATCGTTCAGTTAAGGATTGGTGCCTAGTCAATCCGCTCTTTCCGGCTAGCCAGGATATGAACCCAGGCGAAATCGCTTGAGAAGTGCGAGATGAGTGCCTTGCCACTGATCCACAGGGACTGCCAAATATGAATGCCACCAACAGCACATAGCAGTTGGTGTTACCAGGCAGGTTACCCATCCAATTACTAACCAAATTGAAAGTTGCTTAACTTGCTAATGGGACGAGAAGCAGTGTCCTTTAAGGTGGTAGTATGGCCGTTGTTATTGTATACAAGTGGTAACCAATAACTTGTCAGTGAGTGAGTGATGATAATGGTAACTGCCAGCGGAGGATACTCACACATACCAGCCAATTCTCCATTAATGATAATACTTATAGCAACTATTTAGTCAAACAAACCAACCAAAAGTGGACTATTGCACTAACATGGAAATGTTTGGATGCCATTGATCTCGCACAAATTGCTCATAAATGCCACACGCTGGTATTTAAAGAACCTAAACAATCCTCTTCAAAGAACGAATGACTTCTCTTAGGCCTTGGATTATGCTCTCTTAGGCTCATTGACAGTACTTATAACTTCTTTGAGTCGGGAGACAGGCAGTCTATATATATACATGTTAGGCTTATATAGTGGTCTCGAAAACCCCACCCCACAAGGTCAAACTAACCCTCACTCACCAGGGATGCCAGTGGGTCACTAACTCCTGGATACCTATTTATTGCTAGGTGAACAGATTCATTAGGTGTTAGGAAACGCTACGAACAATTACAGCCATGCCCGACCGTCGATTCGAACCCTGGAATCCCATATTGTGAGTCGAGAAGGAACACATCATTCATGTTACATATTTATGTGAACTCACCTATTTATGTCAGGAGGATCGAGCATTAATCTTAGAGTCTGCCTTTTGTCCGCCTGCCTTTGAGTCTGCCTTTCTGTCCGTCGGTTGTTTATAGCAATAACTCATGGCCTATTTCCTAACCTAACCAAGCCTAACCTATACCCTACCCTAACCTATAACCTACCACAATCTATAGCCAAACCTATTAACTAACCAAACCTAATCTAAACCTAACCTAACCTACACCTAAACCTAACCTAACCTAACCAAAATAACCTAATGTAAACCAAACCAAACATAACCTAACTTAACCTAAACTAACCTAACCAAAACTAACCTAACTATACTAACCTAACCTAACTAACCTAACCTAACCTAACCTAACCTAACCTAACCAAACCTAACCTAACTATTCTAACCTAACCTAACTAACCTAACCTAACTAACCTAACCTAACCTAACTAGCCTAACCAAACTTAACCTAACCTAACCTAACTAACCTAACCTAACTAACCTAACCTAACTAACCTAATCTAACCTAACTAACCTAACCAAACTTAACCTAACCTAACCTATCCTAACCTAACCTAACCAACACCACCTCGCAGATCAAACACCTAAACTGACCCTGACCTAACCCTCACCAGGATGCAATCCTACTAGAAGCTCACAACTCCTGGATACCTGTTTACTGCTCGGAGAACAGAGACATTAGGTGATAGGAAACGCCACCTTAATTTCAATCCTGCCTGTCCGGGTTTCGATCCAGGAATCCCCGATTGTTAGTCTAGAAGGAACACATACATGTTTCATATCTCTGTGTACTCACCTATTTCTACTTGCAGGACCGAGCAACAGTTTTTGAACGTTGACATTATAGCCGCCTGTTGTTTAAAGCAATGATTCCTGGTCATATCTTCTGATTCTCGGTCATATCAACTTTTAAAATTATGAATGGAGTTTGCATCTACAACTGTGGGTTTTCGTAAGTTTGTTCTCACCTAGTTGTATTCACCTAGTTGTGTTTGCTAGGTTTGACCTTCAGATCTTTGGTCCCTCCTCTCAACCATCTCAATTGCTCAAGTAGTTTTTTCCAGAAGTTATGTAACTCATAACTCTCAGCTCTGTTGGAAAAACAGGCTGGGGTTGCATATTCAATGATTTGTCTCCCATAGGTTGAAAAAAAGGTTACTTCTTCTTTATAAAAGTTAGAAATGTACTTTGACTTTGTAGACTTTGAACTAGTAACTTGACTAGAGTCTAGTCGGCCTAGTCGGATAGGCCGTGTTTTTAATCCGGATGATCAGGCTGCGTTCGAGTTTGTCGAAACGGTTGCAATTACAGGGCACAGATCCCTCTCCTGTAGCAGCATCACTTTCGATAGATTCTCTGGATGATTGATGGATGGATGATTGGCAGTTCTCACGTTAACAAATTTAAAACAGTTTTTTGACAAACAAGAAACGCCACATTCCTTTGATGTTTAAAATTTTTTATCTCTGTCAGTGTGTGTGTCTTGATTCCTATGTGTCTTGATTCCTGTGTGTCTTGATTCCGTGCGTGTCTTGATTCCTTGTGTGTCTTGATTCCGTGTATGTGTCTTGATTCCGTGTGTGGTCCTTGATTCCGTTTGAGTCTTGATTCCGTGTGTGTCTTGATTCCGTGTGTGTATTGATTCCGTGTGAGTCTTGATTCCGTGTGTGCATTGATTCCCTTTGAGTCTTGATTCCGTGTGTGTCTTGATTCCGTGTGTGTATTGATTCCGTGTGAGTCTTGATTCCGTGTGTGTATTGATTCCATGTGAGTCTTGATTCCGTGTGTGTCTTGATTCCGTGTGTGTCTTGATTCCGTTTGAGTCTTGATTCCGTTTGAGTCTTGATTCTGTGTGTGTCTTGATTCCGTTTGAGTCTTGATTCCGTTTGAGTCTTGATTCCGTGTGTGTCTTGATTCCGTGTGTGTATTGATTCCGTGTGAGTCTTGATTCCGTGTGTGTCTTGATTCCGTGTGTGTCTTGATTCCGTGTGTGTCTTGTTTCCGTTGAGTCTTGATTCCGTTTGAGTCTTGATTCCGTGTGAGTCTTGATTCCGTGTGTGTATTGATTCCTTGTGAGTCTTGATTTCGTGTGTGTCTTGAGTGTGTGTGTGTCTTGATTCCGTGTGTGTCTTGATTCCGTGTGTGTCTTGATTCGTGTGTGTCTTGAGTGTGTGTGTGTCTTGATTCCGTGTGTGTCTTGATTCCGTGTGTGTCTTGATTCCAAGTGTGTCTTGATTCCGTTTGAGTCTTGATTCCGTGTGATGTCTTGATTCCGTATGTGTCAGTGTCCGTCATAGTCTATGAGTGTCAGTGTCAGTGTCATTATCCCTGGGGTTTTTGAGTCCAGGATGCCATTTGTGTCCCCTAAAATTGCCTCCCTTATCTCCACCTTGGGATCTTGTCAGGGTCCATGTGTGTCTTGATTCTATGTGTGTCTTGATTCCGTGTGTGTCTTGATTCCGTGTGTGTCTTGCGTCCGTGTGTGTCTTGAGTCCGTGTGTGTCTTGAGTGCGTCTGTGTCTTGATCCCGTGTGTGTCTTGAATCCGTCTGTGTCTTGATCCCGTGTGTGTCTTGAGTCCGTGTGTGTCTTGAGTCCGTGTGTGTCTTGAGTCCGTGTGTGTCTTGATCCGTGTGTGTCTTGAGTCCGCATGTGTCTTGATCCTGTGTCTTGAGTCCGTGTTTCTTCTGAGGCCGTGTACGTCTTGATTGTCCGGGTGTCTTTGGGGTTTTGGGTCCAGGAAGCTATTTGTGTCGACCCAAATTGCCTCCCTTCTCCCCACCTGAAATCCAGGTGGATTGAATGACCTGCCCGAGGTCAGTGGATCCAGGTATCCATCCGTGGGCCCCGGATTTCAACCCTTCCCCACATTCCATGGGGTCCAGTCAATCAATCTTCGGCTATCCAGAGAATCTATCGAAACTGAAGTTCCTACAGGAGGGGACACACAGAGAAATCTGTGCCCTGTACTTGCAACCATTCCGACAGGCTCGAACGCAGGTCTATCCGGATTAAGAACATGTTCTATCCGACTAGGCCACGCTGGAGTTGCCTTTTGAATAAAATTTGGCACTTGTAATTATATCTCGTAGTAAGGTTTGTCAGTGTCTATTTATCAACATTTGCAATGATTGACGTGTGAAGTTGTGAGTTTGTGTTGACAGTTAGAAATACATGACAGCTTATTCGATGAGGTTGCAGTCCAGTGACGCAGTTTTCATGAATGAAATATTGGAGAATTTAGGCAAACTGACACGTGTGTGTGTGTGTGTGTGTGTGTGTGTGTTGTGTGTGTGTGTGTGTGTGTGTGTGTGTGTGTGTGTGTGTGTGTGTGTGTTTAAAGGGATGCATTAATTAATATTTAGTGTGATGTGTGTCCAAATGAGTTTGTGATTCAAGCAATCCAATACCTAATATGTGCTAATTTAGGCCTCGTTTTGTATATAAATATATGTATGTTTTACTAGGGGAATGAAAATCCGGTATGTTTTATTCCAAGTTTTTTTTCAACAATAAATAGTACATATGCGAACGAAGGGTTTGGCTGGGTAAGTATAGCGTTGTGGCGGCCATTTTCTCTGGTGGGCAGGGGGCGGGGGGGGGAGGAGGGTTGTCCTCTGGTGAGGGTAGTTATGTTTGGGCCTCGGTTGGGGGGTAGGATGTTGGTAGGGGGGCGGAGGGAGCAGCAGAGGGGGTATGAGGGGTGGGGGGGACTGAATGGAATGGGGTTGCCAGTTTAGTGATTAAGATATTAATTTGTGGAGATAGGTTATATATGGAAAGGTGTTCAGGAAGGAATAAGAAAAGTGTTTCGAACTGATGTAAGTATATGAGTTATAGTGATTCATGTTAGAAGGAAGATACGTGCTTAAAAAGGTGTAGAGATTTGTAGTTGACTTTATTTGGTTAATAATGTGTTAATTACGGTAAAGGACCATTGGAGATAGATATTCAACAGCATATTGAGTGGACAAGTTTTAGTAGGCAGGAAGGCAGGCAGAAAGAGAGAATGGACTAATAAATAGGTATACATTTTTTTTCTCGGATGGTACACTTTAATAATCATAGGTACATATTTCAATGTGCGACATTCTTGCGCGCGCGCGCACACACACAAACACACACATAGAAATAGATCCCACCTGCTCATCATGGGCGACTTCAATCACGGAAAGATTGACTGGGAGAACAAGGAACCGCATGGAGGCGAGGATACGTGGAGAGCCAAACTATTGGAGGTAGTGACAAGCAACTTTTTAACCAGCATGTCGGAGAACCCACAAGGATGAGAGGCAATGACGAACCAGCGAGACTCGACCTAGTCTTCACTCTGAACGACTCCGACATAAGAGAAATTGGTTTTGAGGACCCAGTAGGAATGAGCGACCACAGTGTACTGGTGTTTGAGTACTTGATTGAAGAAGGGGTTATTGAACTCGAGGAGGGATACCGAAACCAAAAAGGTTAGCATACCGAAAGGGAAACTATGAGGGGATAAGAAAATTCCTAACAGATATAGCATGGGAAACAGAGCTCAGGGGAAAGACGGCCCAAGATATGATGGATTACATCACGCAGAAGTGCAAGGACGCAGCAAACAAGTTTGTCCAGTCCAAAAGGAAAACAGAGAAATGAAGATGAGAAACCCATGGTTTAATCAAAGATGTAGGCTAGCTAGCAGCAAAGTAAAAGGGCATGGAGAAACTATAGGAATAACAGGACACTGGAGAGCAGAGAAAGATACCAGAATGCCAGGAATGAATATGTCAGGATGAGAAGAGAGGCAGAAAGACAATACGAAAATGACATCGCAAGCAAGGCAAAGACTCAGCCTAAATTGTTGCATAGCCACATTAGGAGAAAAACAACAGTAAAGGAACAGGTTATGAGATTAAGGATAGGGGCGGAAGGATTCACTACAAATGACAAGGAAGTGTGTGAGGAATTGAATAAGAAATTCCAGGAGGTCTTCACCTTAGAACAAGGAGAAATTCCAGAGGTAAGTGAGGGAATAGCTAACCAGGAACCACTGGAAGAGTTGAGATTACCAGTGGGGAAGTAAGGAAGTGTTTACTAGAGTTGGACGTGACGAAGGCTATAGGCCCAGATGGAATCTCCCCTTGGGTTCTAAAGGAAGGAGCAAGAGAACTGAGCCTACCACTCTCCATAGTGTATAACAAATCACTGGCAACAGGGGAACTGCCAGATATTTGGAAAGCAGCTAACGTAGTCCCGATATACAAGAAAGGGGATAGACAGGAGGCACTGAACTACAGGCCAGTGTCCCTAACCTGCATACCATGCAAGCTGATGGAGAAGATTGTGCGAAAAAAACTAGTGGAGCATCTGGAGCGAAGGAACTTGTAACACAGCATCAACATGGGTTCAGGGATGGCAGGTTCCTGCCTCACAGGGTTACTTGAATTCTACGACCAGGCAACAAAAAATAAGGCAAGAAAGAGAAGGGTGGGCAGACTGCATATTTTTGGATTGTCAGAAAGCCTTGATACAGTACCACACAAGAGGCTAGTGCGAAAGTTGGAGATGCAGGCTGGAGTGAGAGGGAAGGTACTCCGGTGGATAGAGGAATACCTAAGCAACAGGAGACAACGAGTCTGTGTGAGGGGTGAGGCCTCAGATTGGCGAGACGTCACAAGTGGAGTCCCGCAGGGGTCAGTCCTTGGACCTATACTGTTTCTGGTATGTGTAAATGATCTCCCAGAGGGTATAGATTCGTTCCTCTCAATGTTTGCCGACGATGCAAAAATTATGAGGAGGATTGAAACAGAGGATGATAGTAGGAGGCTACAAGATGACCTGGATAGACTGAGTGAATGGTCCAACAAATGGCTGTTGAAGTTCAACCCCGAGTAAATGCAAAGTAATGAAACTAGGCAGTGGAAACAGGAGGCCAGGCAGAGGATACAGAATAGGAGATGAAGTACTTAATGAAACAGACAGAGAGAAAGATCTAGGAGTTGATATCACACCAAACCTGTCTCCTGAAGCCCACATAAGAGAATAACGTCTGCGGCATATGCGAGGCTGGCTAACATCAGAACGGCGTTCAGGAACCTGTGTAAGGAATCATTCAGAATCTTGTACACCACATATGTAAGACCAATCCTGGAGTATGCGGCCCCAGCATGGAGCCCGTACCTTGTCAAGCACAAGACGAAGCTGGAAAAAGTCCAAAGGTATGCTACTAGACTAGTCCCAGAACTAAGAGGCATGAGTTATGAGGAAAGGCTGCGGGAAATGCACCTCACGACGCTGGAAGACAGAAGAGTAAGGGGGGACATGATCACAACCTACAAAATCCTCAGGGGAATCGATCGGGTAAACAAGGATGAACTATTCAACACTGGTGGGGACGCGAACAAGGGGACACAGGTGGAAGCTGAGTACCCAAATGAGCCACAGAGACGTTAGAAAGAACTTTTTCAGTGTCAGAGTAGTTAGTAAATGGAATGCAATAGGAAGTGATGTGGTGGAGGCTGACTCCATACACAGTTTCAAATGTAGATATGATAGAGCCCAATAGGCTCAGGGAATCTGTACACCAGTTGATTGACGGTTTGAGAGGCGGGACCAAAGAGCCAGAGCTCAACCCCCGCAAGCACAATTAGGTGAGTACAATTAGGTGAGTACACACACATACATATATACTAACATACATACAGTCTCGACAGTCAAATTGCAGAAACTGTCACAATTATGACAAGGATCACTCTATTGGATATATACACACAGAAAAATTCACGTCGATAAGTCACTCCAATTACACGTATCTACACACACAGACAACATATTTCAGTGAGTGTGGCCCATAGTATACATTAATATTCACACATGCCAGCCCATTCACTATTAATTGGTGTACATATTCATTCACTTACATGTTTATTTGTCTCTTTCTTATAAAATATTCACACAAACACTGAAAGGAATCTTTCAGAACATTATATGCCAAATATGTCAGACCCATCCTGAAGTATGCAGCTCCAGCATGGAGTCCATATCTAGTCAAGCATAAGACTAAACTGGAAAAGATTCAAAGGTTTGCCACCACACTAGTACCCGAGCTAAGAGGTATGAGCTACGAGGAGCGACTACGGGAATCAAACCTCACTTCGTTGGAAGACAGAAGAGTTAGGGGGCACATGATCACCACATTCAAGATTCTCAAGGGAATTGATAGGGTAGATAAAGACAGGCTATTTAACAGAAGGGGCACACGCACTAGGGGACACAAGTGGAAACTGAGTGCCCAAATGAGCCACAGAGTTATTAGAAAGAACCTTTTTAGTGTCAGAGTGGTTGACAAATGAATGCATTAGGAAGTGATGTGGTGGAGGCTGACTCCATGCACAGTTTCAAGTGTAGATATGATAGAGCCCAATAGGCTCTAACCTGTACACCTGTTGATTGACGGTTGTGAGGCGGGACCAAAGAGCCAGAGCTCAACCCCCGCATGCACAATAAGGTGAGTACAATTAGTTGAGTACACACAAACTCATTGATAATTTTTTTCTGGAACACAACCCGACAAACCGTTTAAACAACCAGGAACCTACTCACTGCTTCGTGAAGAAAATCGTTCAGTTAAGGATTGGTGCCTAGTCAATCCGCTCTTTCCGGCTAGCCAGGATATGAACCCAGGCGAAATCGCTTGAGAAGTGCGAGATGAGTGCCTTGCCACTGATCCACAGGGACTGCCCAAATATGAATGCCACCAACAGCACTAGCAGTTGGTGTTACCAGGCAGGTTACCCATCCAATTACTAACCAAATTGAAAGTTGCTTAACTTGGCTAATGGGACGAGAAGCAGTGTCCTTTAAGTGGTAGTATGGCCGTTGTTATTGTATACAAGTGGTAACCAATAACTTGTCAGTGAGTGAGTGATGATAATGGTAACTGCAGCGGAGGATACTCACACATACCAGCCAATTCTCCATTAATGATAATACTTATAGCAACTATTTAGTCAAACAAACCAACCAAAAGTGGACTATTGCACTAACATGGAAATGTTTGGATGCCATTGATCTCGCACAAATTGCTCATAAATGCCACACGCTGGTATTTAAAGAACCTAAACAATCCTCTTCAAAGAACGAATGACTTCTCTTAGGCCTTGGATTATGCTCTCTTAGGCTTCATTGACAGTACTTATAACTTCTTTGAGTCGGGAGACAGGCAGTCTATATATATACATGTTAGGCTTATATAGTGGTCTCGAAAACCCCACCCCACAAGGTCAAACTAACCCTCACTCACCAGGATGCCAGTGGGTCACTAACTCCTGGATACCTATTTATTGCTAGGTGAACAGATTCATTAGGTGTTAGGAAACGCTACGAACAATTACAGCCATGCTCGACCGCGATTTCGAACCCTGGAATCCCATATTGTGAGTCGAGAAGGAACACATCATTCATGTTACATATTTATGTGAACTCACCTATTTATGTCAGGAGGATCGAGAATTAATCTTAGGGTCTGCCTTTTGTCCGCCTGCCTTTGAGTCTGCCTTTCTGTCCTGTCGGTTGTTTATAGCAATAACTCATGGCCTATTTCCTAACCTAACCGAGCCTAACCTATACCCTACCCTAACCTATAACCTACCACAATCTATAGCCAAACCTATTAACTAACCAAACCTAATCTAAACCTAACCTAACCTACACCTAAACCTAACCTAACCTAACCAAAATAACCTAATGTAACCAAACCAACATAACCTAACTTAACCTAAACTAACCTAACCAAAACTAACCTAACCTATACCTAACCTAACCTAACTAACCTAACCTAACCTAACCTAACCTAACCAAACCTAACCTAACTATTCTAACCTAACCTAACTAACCTAACCTAACTAACCTAACCTAACCTAACTAGCCTAACCAAACTTAACCTAACCTAACCTAACTAACCTAACCTAACTAACCTAACCTAACTAACCTAACTAACCTAACCAAACTTAACCTAACCTAACCTATCCTAACCTAACCTAACCAACACCCACCTCGCAAGATCAAACACCTAAACTGACCCTGAACCTAACCCTCACCAGGATGCAATCCTACTAGAAGCTCACAACTCCTGGATACCTGTTTACTGCTCGGAGAACAGAGACATTAGGTGATAGGAAACGCCACCTTAATTTCAATCCTGCCTGTCCGGGTTTCGATCCAGGAATCCCCGATTGTTAGTCTAGAAGGAACACATACATGTTTCATATCTCTGTGTACTCACCTATTTCTACTTGCAGGACCGAGCAACAGTTTTTGAACGTTGACATTATAGCCGCCTGTTGTTTAAAGCAATGATTCCTGGTCATATCTCTGATTCTCGGTCATATCAACTTTTAAAATTATGAATGGAGTTTGCATCTACAACTGTGGGTTTTCGTAAGTTTGTTCTCACCTAGTTGTATTCACCTATTTGTGTTTGCTAGGTTTGACCTTCAGATCTTTGGTCCCACCTCTCAACCATCTCAATTGCTCAAGTAGTTTTTCCAGAAGTTATGTAACTCATAACTCTCAGCTCTGTTGGAAAAACAGGCTGGGGTTGCATATTCAATGATTTGTCTCCCATAGGTTGAAAAAAAGGTTACTTCTTCTTTATAAAAGTTAGAAATGTACTTTGACTTTGTAGACTTTGAACTAGTAACTTGACTAGAGTCTAGTCGGCCTAGTCGGATAGGCCGTGTTTTTAATCCGGATGATCAGGCTGCGTTCGAGTTTGTCGAAACGGTTGCAATTACAGGGCACAGATCCCTCTCCAGTAGCAGCATCACTTTCGATAGATTCTCTGGATGATTGATGGATGGATGATTGGCAGATCTCACGTTAACAAATTTAAAACAGTTTTTTGACAAACAAGAAACGCCACATTCCTTTGATGTTTAAAATTTTTATCTCTGTCAGTGTGTGTGTCTTGATTCCGTGTGTGTCTTGATTCCGTGTGTGTCTTGATTCCGTGTGTGTCTTGATTCCGTTTGAGTCTTGATTCCGTGTGTGTCTTGATTCCGTGTGTGTATTGATTCCGTGTGAGTCTTGATTCCGTGTGTGTATTGATTCCATGTGAGTCTTGATTCCGTGTGTGTCTTGATTCCGTGTGTGTCTTGATTCCGTTTGAGTCTTGATTCCGTTTGAGTCTTGATTCTGTGTGTGTCTTGATTCCGTTTGAGTCTTGATTCCGTTTGAGTCTTGATTCCGTGTGTGTCTTGATTCCGTGTGTGTATTGATTCCGTGTGAGTCTTGATTCCGTGTGTGTCTTGATTCCGTGTGTGTCTTGATTCCGTGTGTGTCTTGTTTCCGTTTGAGTCTTGATTCCGTTTGAGTCTTGATTCCGTGTGAGTCTTGATTCCGTGTGTGTATTGATTCCTTGTGAGTCTTGATTTCGTGTGTGTCTTGAGTGTGTGTGTGTCTTGATTCCGTGTGTGTCTTGATTCCGTGTGTGTCTTGATTCCGTGTGTGTCTTGATTCCGTGTGTGTCTTGAGTGTGTGTGTGTCTTGATTCCGTGTGTGTCTTGATTCCGTGTGTGTCTTGATTCCAAGTGTGTCTTGATTCCGTTTGAGTCTTGATTCCGTGTGAGTCTTGATTCCGTATGTGTCAGTGTCCGTCATAGTCTATGAGTGTCAGTGTCAGTGTCATTATCCCTGGGGTTTTGAGTCCAGGATGCCATTTGTGTCCCCTCAAATTGCCTCCCTTATCTCCACCTTGGGATCTTGTCAGGGTCCATGTGTGTCTTGATTCTATGTGTGTCTTGATTCCGTGTGTGTCTTGATTCCGTGTGTGTCTTGAGTCCGTGTGTGTCTTGAGTCCGTGAGTGTCTTGAGTGCGTCTGTGTCTTGATCCCGTGTGTGTCTTGAATCCGTCTGTGTTTTGATCCCGTGTGTGTATTGAGTCCGTGTGTGTCTTGAGTCCGTGTGTGTCTTGAGTCCGTGTGTGTCTTGATCCCGTGTGTGTCTTGAGTCCGCATGTGTCTTGATCCTGTGTCTTGAGTCCGTGTTTCTTCTGAGGCCGTGTACGTCTTGATTGTCCGGGTGTCTTTGGGGTTTTGGGTCCAGGAAGCTATTTGTGTCGACCCAAATTGCCTCCCTTCTCCCCACCTGAAATCCAGGTGGATTGAATGACCTGCCCGAGGTCAGTGGATCCAGGTATCCATCCGTGGGCCCCCGGATTTCAACCCTTCCCACATTCCATGGGGTCAGTCAATCAATCTTCGGCTATCCAGAGAATCTATCGAAACTGAAGTTCCTACAGGAGGGGACACACAGAGAAATCTGTGCCCTGTACTTGCAACCATTCCGACAGGCTCGAACGCAGGTCTATCCGGATTAAGAACATGTTCTATCCGACTAGGCCACGCTGGAGTTGCCTTTTGAATAAAATTTGGCACTTGTAATTATATCTCGTAGTAAGGTTTGTCAGTGTCTATTTATCAACATTTGCAATGATTGACGTGTGAAGTTGTGAGTTTGTGTTGACAGTTAGAAATACATGACAGCTTATTCGATGAGGTTGCAGTCCAGTGACGCAGTTTCATGAATGAATATTGGAGAATTTAGGCAAACTGACACGTGTGTGTGTGTGTGTGTGTGTGTGTGTGTGTGTGTGTGTGTGTGTGTGTGTGTGTGTGTGTGTGTGTGTGTGTGTGTGTTTAAAGGGATGCATTAATTAATATTTAGTGTGATGTGTGTCCAAATGAGTTTGTGATTCAAGCAATCCAATACCTAATATGTGCTAATTTAGGCCTCGTTTTGTATATAAATATATGTATGTTTTACTAGGGAATGAAAATTCCGGTATGTTTTATTCCAAGTTTTTTTCAACAATAAATAGTACATATGCGAACGAAGGGTTTGGCTGGGTAAGTATAGCGTTGTGGCGGCCATTTTCTCTGGTGGGCAGGGGGCGGGGGGGGGAGGAGGGTTGTCTCTGGTGAGGGTAGTTATGTTTGGGCCTCGGTTGGGGGGGTAGGGTGTTGGTAGGGGGGCGGAGGGAGCAGCAGAGGGGGGTATGAGGGGTGGGGGGACTGAATGGCATGGGGTTGCCAGTTTAGTGATTAAGATATTAATTTGTGGAGATAGGTTATATATGGAAAGGTGTTCAGGAAGGAAAAAGAAAAGTGTTTCGAACTGATGTAAGTATATGAGTTATAGTGATTCATGTTAGAAGGAAGATACGTGCTTAAAAAGGTGTAGAGATTTGTAGTTGACTTTATTTGGTTAATAATGTGTTAATTAACGGTAAAGGACCATTGGAGATAGATATTCAACAGCATATTGAGTGGACAAGTTTTAGTAGGCAGGAAGGGCAGGCAGAAAGAGAGAATGGACTAATAAATAGGTATACATTTTTTTTCTCGGATGGTACACTTTAATAATCATAGGTACATATTTCAATGTGCGACATTCTTGCGCGCGGCGCGCACACACACAAACACACACACATAGAAATAGATCCCACCTGCTCATCATGGGGCGACTTCAATCACGGAAAGATTGACTGGGAGAACAAGGAACCGCATGGAGGCGAGGATACGTGGAGAGCCAAACTATTGGAGGTAGTGACAAGCAACTTTTTAACCCAGCATGTCGGAGAACCCACAAGGATGAGAGGCAATGACGAACCAGCGAGACTCGACCTAGTCTTCACTCTGAACGACTCCGACATAAGAGAAATTGGTTTTGAGGACCAGTAGGAATGAGCGACCACAGTGTACTGGTGTTTGAGTACTTGATTGAAGAAGGGTTATTGAACTCGAGGAGGGATACCGAAACCAAAAGGTTAGCATACCGAAAGGGAAACTATGAGGGGATAAGAAAATTCCTAACAGATATAGCATGGGAAACAGAGCTCAGGGGAAAGACGGCCCAAGATATGATGGATTACATCACGCAGAAGTGCAAGGACGCAGCAAACAAGTTTGTCCCAGTCCAAAAGGAAAACAGAGAAATGAAGATGAGAAACCCATGGTTTAATCAAAGATGTAGGCTAGCTAAGCAGCAAAGTAAAAGGCATGGAGAAAACTATAGGAATAACAGGACACTGGAGAGCAGAGAAAGATACCAGAATGCCAGGAATGAATATGTCAGGATGAGAAGAGAGGCAGAAAGACAATACGAAAATGACATCGCAAGCAAGGCAAAGACTCAGCCTAAATTGTTGCATAGCCACATTAGGAGAAAAACAACAGTAAAGGAACAGGTTATGAGATTAAGGATAGGGGCGGAAGGATTCACTACAAATGACAAGGAAGTGTGTGAGGAATTGAATAAGAAATTCCAGGAGGTCTTCACCTTAGAACAAGGAGAAATTCCAGAGGTAAGTGAGGGAATAGCTAACCAGGAACCACTGGAAGAGTTTGAGATTACCAGTGGGGAAGTAAGGAAGTGTTTACTAGAGTTGGACGTGACGAAAGGCTATAGGCCCAGATGGAATCTCCCCTTGGGTTCTAAAGGAAGGAGCAAGAGAACTGAGCCTACCACTCTCCATAGTGTATAACAAAATCACTGGCAACAGGGGAACTGCCAGATATTTGGAAAGCAGCTAACGTAGTCCCGATATACAAGAAAGGGGATAGACAGGAGGCACTGAACTACAGGCCAGTGTCTCTAACCTGCATACCATGCAAGCTGATGGAGAAGATTGTGCGAAAAAAACTAGTGGAGCATCTGGAGCGAAGGAACTTTGTAAACACAGCATCAACATGGGTTCAGGGATGGCAGGTCCTGCCTCACAGGGTTACTTGAATTCTACGACCAGGCAACAAAAATAAGGCAAGAAAGAGAAGGGTGGGCAGACTGCATATTTTTGGATTGTCAGAAAGCCTTTGATACAGTACCACACAAGAGGCTAGTGCGAAAGTTGGAGGATGCAGGCTGGAGTGAGAGGGAAGGTACTCCGGTGGATAGAGGAATACCTAAGCAACAGGAGACAACGAGTCTGTGTGAGGGGTGAGGCCTCAGATTGGCGAGACGTCACAAGTGGAGTCCCGCAGGGGTCAGTCCTTGGACCTATACTGTTTCTGGTATGTGTAAATGATCTCCCAGAGGGTATAGATTCGTTCCTCTCAATGTTTGCCGACGATGCAAAAATTATGAGGAGGATTGAAACAGAGGATGATAGTAGGAGGCTACAAGATGACCTGGATAGACTGAGTGAATGGTCCAACAAATGGCTGTTGAAGTTCAACCCGAGTAAATGCAAAGTAATGAAACTAGGCAGTGGGAAACAGGAGGCCAGGCAGAGGATACAGAATAGGAGATGAAGTACTTAATGAAACAGACAGAGAGAAAGATCTAGGAGTTGATATCACACCAAACCTGTCTCCTGAAGCCCACATAAAGAGAATAACGTCTGCGGCATATGCGAGGCTGGCTAACATCAGAACGGCGTTCAGGAACCTGTGTAAGGAATCATTCAGAATCTTGTACACCACATATGTAAGACCAATCCTGGAGTATGCGGCCCCAGCATGGAGCCCGTACCTTGTCAAGCACAAGACGAAGCTGGAAAAAGTCCAAAGGTATGCTACTAGACTAGTCCCAGAACTAAGAGGCATGAGTTATGAGGAAAGGCTGCGGGAAATGCACCTCACGACGCTGGAAGACAGAAGAGTAAGGGGGGACATGATCACAACCTACAAAATCCTCAGGGGAATCGATCGGGTAAACAAGGATGAACTATTCAACACTGGTGGGACGCGAACAAGGGGACACAGGTGGAAGCTGAGTACCCAAATGAGCCACAGAGACGTTAGAAAGAACTTTTTCAGTGTCAGAGTAGTTAGTAAATGGAATGCAATAGGAAGTGATGTGGTGGAGGCTGACTCCATACACAGTTTCAAATGTAGATATGATAGAGCCCAATAGGCTCAGGAATCTGTACACCAGTTGATTGACGGTTGAGAGGCGGGACCAAAGAGCCAGAGCTCAACCCCCGCAAGCACAATTAGGTGAGTACAATTAGGTGAGTACACACACATACATATATACTAACATACATACAGTCTCGACAGTCAAATTGCAGAAACTGTCACAATTATGACAAGGATCACTCATATTGGATATATACACACAGAAAAATTCACGTCGATAAGTCACTCCAATTACACGTATCTACACACACAGACAACATATTTCAGTGAGTGTGGCCCATAGTATACATTAATATTCACACATGCCAGCCCATTCACTATTAATTGGTGTACATATTCATTCACTTACATGTTTATTTGTCTCTTTCTTATAAAATATTCACACAAACACTGAAAGGAATCTTTCAGAACATTATATGCCAAATATGTCAGACCCATCCTGAAGTATGCAGCTCCAGCATGGAGTCCATATCTAGTCAAGCATAAGACTAAACTGGAAAAGATTCAAAGGTTTGCCACCACACTAGTACCCGAGCTAAGAGGTATGAGCTACGAGGAGCGACTACGGGAATCAAACCTCACTTCGTTGGAAGACAGAAGAGTTAGGGGGCACATGATCACCACATTCAAGATTCTCAAGGGAATTGATAGGGTAGATAAAGACAGGCTATTTAACAGCAAGGGGCACACGCACTAGGGGACACAAGTGGAAACTGAGTGCCCAAATGAGCCACAGAGTTATTAGAAAGAACCTTTTTAGTGTCAGAGTGGTTGACAAATGGAATGCATTAGGAAGTGATGTGGTGGAGGCTGACTCCATGCACAGTTTCAAGTGTAGATATGATAGAGCCCAATAGGCTCTAACCTGTACACCTGTTGATTGACGGTTGTGAGGCGGGACCAAAGAGCCAGAGCTCCAACCCCCGCATGCACAATAGGTGAGTACAATTAGTTGAGTACACACAAACTCATTGATAATTTTTTTCTGGAACACAACCCGACAAACCGTTAAACAACCAGGAACCTACTCACTGCTTCGTGAAGAAAATCGTTCAGTTAAGGATTGGTGCCTAGTCAATCCGCTCTTTCCGGCTAGCCAGGATATAACCCAGGCGAAATCGCTTTGAGAAGTGCGAGATGAGTGCCTTGCCACTGATCCACAGGGACTGCCCAAATATGAATGCCACCAACAGCACTAGCAAGTTGGTGTTACCAGGCAGGTTACCCATCCAATTACTAACCAAATTGAAAGTTGCTTAACTTGGCTAATGGGACGAGAAGCAGTGTCCTTTAAGTGGTAGTATGGCCGTTGTTATTGTATACAAGTGGTAACCAATAACTTGTCAGTGAGTGAGTGATGATAATGGTAACTGCAGCGGAGGATACTCACACATACCAGCCAATTCTCCATTAATGATAATACTTATAGCAACTATTTAGTCAAACAAACCAACCAAAAGTGGACTATTGCACTAACATGGAAATGTTTGGATGCCATTGATCTCGCACAAATTGCTCATAAATGCCACACGCTGGTATTTAAAGAACCTAAACAATCCTCTTCAAAGAACGAATGACTTCTCTTAGGCCTTGGATTATGCTCTCTTAGGCTTCATTGACAGTACTTATAACTTCTTTGAGTCGGGAGACAGGCAGTCCTATATATATACATGTTAGGCTTATATAGTGGTCTCGAAAACCCCACCCCACAAGGTCAAACCTAACCCTCACTCACCAGGATGCCAGTGGGTCACTAACTCCTGGATACCTATTTATTGCTAGGTGAACAGATTCATTAGGTGTTAGGAAACGCTACGAACAATTACAGCCATGCCCGACCCGCGATTCGAACCCTGGAATCCCATATTGTGAGTCGAGAAGGAACACATCATTCATGTTACATATTTATGTGAACTCAACCTATTTATGTCAGGAGGATCGAGCATTAATCTTAGAGTCTGCCTTTTGTCCGCCTGCCTTTGAGTCTGCCTTTCTGTCCGTCGGTTGTTTATAGCAATAACTCATGGCCTATTTCCTAACCTAACCAAGCCTAACCTATACCCTACCCTAACCTATAACCTACCACAATCTATAGCCAAACCTATTAACTAACCAAACCTAATCTAAACCTAACCTAACCTACACCTAAACCTAACCTAACCTAACCAAAATAACCTAATGTAACCAAACCAAACATAACCTAACTAACCTAAACTAACCTAACCAAAACTAACCTAACTATACTAACCTAACCTAACTAACCTAACCTAACCTAACCTAACCTAACCTAACCAAACCTAACCTAACTATTCTAACCTAACCTAACTAACCTAACCTAACTAACCTAACCTAACCTAACTAGCCTAACCAAACTTAACCTAACCTAACCTAACTAACCTAACCTAACTAACCTAACCTAACTAACCTAATCTAACCTAACTAACCTAACCAAACTTAACCTAACCTAACCTATCCTAACCTAACCTAACCAACACCCACCTCGCAAGATCAACACCTAAACTGACCCTGACCTAACCCTCACCAGGATGCAATCCTACTAGAAGCTCACAATCTCCTGGATACCTGTTTACTGCTCGGAGAACAGAGACATTAGGTGATAGGAAACGCCACCCTTAATTTCAATCCTGCCTGTCCGGGTTTCGATCCAGGAATCCCCGATTGTTAGTCTAGAAGGAACACATACATGTTTCATATCTCTGTGTACTCACCTATTTCTACTTGCAGGACCGAGCAACAGTTTTTGAACGTTGACATTATAGCCGCCTGTTGTTTAAAGCAATGATTCCTGGTCATATCTCTGATTCTCGGTCATATCACTTTTAAAATTATGAATGGAGTTTGCATCTACAACTGTGGGTTTTCGTAAGTTGTTCTCACCTAGTTGTATTCACCTAGTTGTGTTTGCTAGGTTTGACCTTCAGATCTTTGGTCCCTCCTCTCAACCATCTCAATTGCTCAAGTAGTTTTTCAAGAAGTTATGTAACTCATAACTCTCAGCTCTGTTGGAAAACAGGCTGGGGTTGCATATTCAATGATTGTCTCCCATAGGTTGAAAAAAGGTTACTTCTTCTTTATAAAAGTTAGAAATGTACTTTGACTTTGTAGACTTTGAACTAGTAACTTGACTAGAGTCTAGTCGGCCTAGTCGGATAGGCCGTGTTTTTAATCCGGATGATCAGGCTGCGTTCGAGTTTGTCGAAACGGTTTGCAATTACAGGGCACAGATCCCTCTCCTGTAGCAGCATCACTTTCGATAGATTCTCTGGATGATTGATGGATGGATGATTGGCAGTTCTCACGTTAACAAATTTAAAACAGTTTTTTGACAAACAAGAAAACGCCACATTCCTTTGATGTTTAAAATTTTATCTCTGTCAGTGTGTGTGTCTTGATTCCTATGTGTCTTGATTCCTGTGTGTCTTGATTCCGTGCGTGTCTTGATTCCTTGTGTGTCTTGATTCCGTGTATGTGTCTTGATTCCGTGTGTGTCTTGATTCCGTTTGAGTCTTGATTCCGTGTGTGTCTTGATTCCGTGTGTGTATTGATTCCGTGTGAGTCTTGATTCCGTGTGTGCATTGATTCCCTTTGAGTCTTGATTCCGTGTGTGTCTTGATTCCGTGTGTGTATTGATTCCGTGTGAGTCTTGATTCCGTGTGTGTATTGATTCCATGTGAGTCTTGATTCCGTGTGTGTCTTGATTCCGTGTGTGTCTTGATTCCGTTTGAGTCTTGATTCCGTTTGAGTCTTGATTCTGTGTGTGTCTTGATTCCGTTTGAGTCTTGATTCCGTTTGAGTCTTGATTCCGTGTGTGTCTTGATTCCGTGTGTGTATTGATTCCGTGTGAGTCTTGATTCCGTGTGTGTCTTGATTCCGTGGTGTGTCTTGATTCCGTGTGTGTCCTTGTTTCCGTTTGAGTCTTGATTCCGTTTGAGTCTTGATTCCGTGTGAGTCTTGATTCCGTGTGTGTATTGATTCCTTGTGAGTCTTGATTTCGTGTGTGTCTTGAGTGTGTGTGTGTCTTGATTCCGTGTGTGTCTTGATTCCGTGTGTGTCTTGATTCCGTGTGTGTCTTGAGTGTGTGTGTGTCTTGATTCCGTGTGTGTCTTGATTCCGTGTGTGTCTTGATTCCAAGTGTGTCTTGATTCCGTTTGAGTCTTGATTCCGTGTGAGTCTTGATTCCGTATGTGTCAGTGTCCGTCATAGTCTATGAGTGTCAGTGTCAGTGTCATTATCCCTGGGGTTTTGAGTCCAGGATGCCATTTGTGTCCCCTAAAATTGCCTCCCTTATCTCCACCTTGGGATCTTGTCAGGGTCCATGTGTTGTCTTGATTCTATGTGTGTCTTGATTCGTGTGTGTCTTGATTCCGTGTGTGTCTTGCGTCCGTGTGTGTCTTGAGTCCGTGTGTGTCTTGAGTGCGTCTGTGTCTTGATCCCGTGTGTGTCTTGAATCCGTCTGTGTCTTGATCCCGTGTGTGTCTTGAGTCCGTGTGTGTCTTGAGTCCGTGTGTGTCTTGAGTCCGTGTGTGTCTTGATCCCGTGTGTGTCTTGAGTCCGCATGTGTCTTGATCCTGTGTCTTGAGTCCGTGTTTCTTTCTGAGGCCGTGTACGTCTTGATTGTCCGGGTTGTCTTTGGGGTTTTGGGTCCAGGAAGCTATTTGTGTCGACCCAAATTGCCTCCCTTCTCCCCACCTGAAATCCAGGTGGATTGAATGACCTGCCCGAGGTCAGTGGATCCAGGTATCCATCCGTGGGCCCCCGGATTTCAACCCTTCCCCACATTCCATGGGGTCAGTCAATCAATCTTCGGCTATCCAGAGAATCTATCGAAACTGAAGTTCCTACAGGAGGGGACACACAGAGAAATCTGTGCCCTGTACTTGCAACCATTCCGACAGGCTCGAACGCAGGTCTATCCGGATTAAGAACATGTTCTATCCGACTAGGCCACGCTGGAGTTGCCTTTTGAATAAAATTTGGCACTTGTAATTATATCTCGTAGTAAGGTTTGTCAGTGTCTATTTATCAACATTTGCAATGATTGACGTGTGAAGTTGTGAGTTTGTGTTGACAGTTAGAAATACATGACAGCTTATTCGATGAGGTTGCAGTCCAGTGACGCAGTTTCATGAATGAATATTGGAGAATTTAGGCAAACTGACACGTGTGTGTGTGTGTGTGTGTGTGTGTGTGTGTGTGTGTGTGTGTGTGTGTGTGTGTGTGTGTGTGTGTGTGTGTGTGTGTTTAAAGGGATGCATTAATTAATATTTAGTGTGATGTGTGTCCAAATGAGTTTGTGATTCAAGCAATCCAATACCTAATATGTGCTAATTTAGGCCTCGTTTTGTATATAAATATATGTATGTTTTACTAGGGAATGAAAATCCGGTATGTTTTATTCCAAGTTTTTTTCAACAATAAATAGTACATATGCGAACGAAGGGTTTGGCTGGGTAAGTATAGCGTTGTGGCGGCCATTTTCTCTGGTGGGCAGGGGGCGGGGGGGGGAGGAGGGTTGTCTCTGGTGAGGGTAGTTATGTTTGGGCCTCGGTTGGGGGGTAGGATGTTGGTAGGGGGGCGGAGGGAGCAGCAGAGGGGGGTATGAGGGGTGGGGGACTGAATGGAATGGGGTTGCCAGTTTAGTGATTAAGATATTAATTTGTGGAGATAGGTTATATATGGAAAGGTGTTCAGGAAGGAATAAGAAAAGTGTTTCGAACTGATGTAAGTATATGAGTTATAGTGATTCATGTTAGAAGGAAGATACGTGCTTAAAAAAGGTGTAGAGATTTGTAGTTGACTTTATTTGGTTAATAATGTGTTAATTAACGGTAAAGGACCATTGGAGATAGATATTCAACAGCATATTGAGTGGACCAGTTTTAGTAGGCAGGAAGGCAGGCAGAAAGAGAGAATGGACTAATAAATAGGTATACATTTTTTTTCTCGGATGGTACACTTTAATAATCATAGGTACATATTTCAATGTGCGACATTCTTGCGCGCGCGCGCACACACACAAACACACACATAGAAATAGATCCCACCTGCTCATCATGGGCGACTTCAATCACGGAAAGATTGACTGGGAGAACAAGGAACCGCATGGAGGCGAGGATACGTGGAGAGCCAAACTATTGGAGGTAGTGACAAGCAACTTTTTAACCCAGCATGTCGGAGAACCCACAAGGATGAGAGGCAATGACGAACCAGCGAGACTCGACCTAGTCTTCACTCTGAACGACTCCGACATAAGAGAAATTGGTTTTGAGGACCCAGTAGGAATGAGCGACCACAGTGTACTGGTGTTTGAGTACTTGATTGAAGAAGGGTTATTGAACTCGAGGAGGGATACCGAAACCAAAAGGTTAGCATACCGAAAGGGAAACTATGAGGGGATAAGAAAATTCCTAACAGATATAGCATGGGAAACAGAGCTCAGGGGAAAGACGGCCCAAGATATGATGGATTACATCACGCAGAAGTGCAAGGACGCAGCAAACAAGTTTGTCCCAGTCCAAAAGGAAAACAGAGAAATGAAGATGAGAAACCCATGGTTTAATCAAAGATGTAGGCTAGCTAAGCAGCAAAGTAAAAGGGCATGGAGAAACTATAGGAATAACAGGACACTGGAGAGCAGAGAAAGATACCAGAATGCCAGGAATGAATATGTCAGGATGAGAAGAGAGGCAGAAAGACAATACGAAAATGACATCGCAAGCAAGGCAAAGACTCAGCCTAAATTGTTGCATAGCCACATTAGGAGAAAAACAACAGTAAAGGAACAGGTTATGAGATTAAGGATAGGGGCGGAAGGATTCACTACAAATGACAAGGAAGTGTGTGAGGAATTGAATAAGAAATTCCAGGAGGTCTTCACCTTAGAACAAGGAGAAATTCCAGAGGTAAGTGAGGGAATAGCTAACCAGGAACCACTGGAAGAGTTTGAGATTACCAGTGGGGAAGTAAGGAAGTGTTTACTAGAGTTGGACGTGACGAAGGCTATAGGCCCAGATGGAATCTCCCCTTGGGTTCTAAAGGAAGGAGCAAGAGAACTGAGCCTACCACTCTCCATAGTGTATAACAAATCACTGGCAACAGGGGAACTGCCAGATATTTGGAAAGCAGCTAACGTAGTCCCGATATACAAGAAAGGGGATAGACAGGAGGCACTGAACTACAGGCCAGTGTCCCTAACCTGCATACCATGCAAGCTGATGGAGAAGATTGTGCGAAAAAAACTAGTGGAGCATCTGGAGCGAAGGAACTTTGTAACACAGCATCAACATGGGTTCAGGGATGGCAGGTCCTGCCTCACAGGGTTACTTGAATTCTACGACCAGGCAACAAAATAAGGCAAGAAAGAGAAGGGTGGGCAGACTGCATATTTTTGGATTGTCAGAAAGCCTTTGATACAGTACCACACAAGAGGCTAGTGCGAAAGTTGGAGATGCAGGCTGGAGTGAGAGGGAAGGTACTCCGGTGGATAGAGGAATACCTAAGCAACAGGAGACAACGAGTCTGTGTGAGGGGTGAGGCCTCAGATTGGCGAGACGTCACAAGTGGAGTCCCGCAGGGGTCAGTCCTTGGACCTATACTGTTTCTGGTATGTGTAAATGATCTCCCAGAGGGTATAGATTCGTTCCTCTCAATGTTTGCCGACGATGCAAAAATTATGAGGAGGATTGAAACAGAGGATGATAGTAGGAGGCTACAAGATGACCTGGATAGACTGAGTGAATGGTCCAACAAATGGCTGTTGAAGTTCAACCCGAGTAAATGCAAAGTAATGAAACTAGGCAGTGGAAACAGGAGGCCAGGCAGAGGATACAGAATAGGAGATGAAGTACTTAATGAAACAGACAGAGAGAAAGATCTAGGAGTTGATATCACACCAAACCTGTCTCCTGAAGCCCACATAAAGAGAATAACGTCTGCGGCATATGCGAGGCTGGCTAACATCAGAACGGCGTTCAGGAACCTGTGTAAGGAATCATTCAGAATCTTGTACACCACATATGTAAGACCAATCCTGGAGTATGCGGCCCCAGCATGGAGCCCGTACCTTGTCAAGCACAAGACGAAGCTGGAAAAAGTCCAAAGGTATGCTACTAGACTAGTCCCAGAACTAAGAGGCATGAGTTATGAGGAAAGGCTGCGGGAAATGCACCTCACGACGCTGGAAGACAGAAGAGTAAGGGGGGACATGATCACAACCTACAAAATCCTCAGGGGAATCGATCGGGTAAACAAGGATGAACTATTCAACACTGGTGGGACGCGAACAAGGGGACACAGGTGGAAGCTGAGTACCCAAATGAGCCACAGAGACGTTAGAAAGAACTTTTTCAGTGTCAGAGTAGTTAGTAAATGGAATGCAATAGGAAGTGATGTGGTGGAGGCTGACTCCATACACAGTTTCAAATGTAGATATGATAGAGCCCAATAGGCTCAGGAATCTGTACACCAGTTGATTGACGGTTGAGAGGCGGGACCAAAGAGCCAGAGCTCAACCCCCGCAAGCACAATTAGGTGAGTACAATTAGGTGAGTACACACACATACATATATACTAACATACATACAGTCTCGACAGTCAAATTGCAGAAACTGTCACAATTATGACAAGGATCACTCATATTGGATATATACACACAGAAAAATTCACGTCGATAAGTCACTCCAATTACACGTATCTACACACACAGACAACATATTTCAGTGAGTGTGGCCCATAGTATACATTAATATTCACACATGCCAGCCCATTCACTATTAATTGGTGTACATATTCATTCACTTACATGTTTATTTGTCTCTTTCTTATAAAATATTCACACAAACACTGAAAGGAATCTTTCAGAACATTATATGCCAAATATGTCAGACCCATCCTGAAGTATGCAGCTCCAGCATGGAGTCCATATCTAGTCAAGCATAAGACTAAACTGGAAAAGATTCAAAGGTTTGCCACCACACTAGTACCCGAGCTAAGAGGTATGAGCTACGAGGAGCGACTACGGGAATCAAACCTCACTTCGTTGGAAGACAGAAGAGTTAGGGGGCACATGATCACCACATTCAAGATTCTCAAGGGAATTGATAGGGTAGATAAAGACAGGCTATTTAACAGAAGGGGCACACGCACTAGGGGACACAAGTGGAAACTGAGTGCCCAAATGAGCCACAGAGTTATTAGAAAGAACCTTTTTAGTGTCAGAGTGGTTGACAAATGGAATGCATTAGGAAGTGATGTGGTGGAGGCTGACTCCATGCACAGTTTCAAGTGTAGATATGATAGAGCCCAATAGGCTCTAACCTGTACACCTGTTGATTGACGGTTGTGAGGCGGGACCAAAGAGCCAGAGCTCAACCCCCGCATGCACAATAAGGTGAGTACAATTAGTTGAGTACACACAAACTCATTGATAATTTTTTTCTGGAACACAACCCGACAAACCGTTAAACAACCAGGAACCTACTCACTGCTTCGTGAAGAAAATCGTTCAGTTAAGGATTGGTGCCTAGTCAATCCGCTCTTTCCGGCTAGCCAGGATATGAACCCAGGCGAAATCGCTTGAGAAGTGCGAGATGAGTGCCTTGCCACTGATCCACAGGGACTGCCCAAATATGAATGCCACCAACAGCACTAGCAGTTGGTGTTACCAGGCAGGTTACCCATCCAATTACTAACCAAATTGAAAGTTGCTTAACTTGGCTAATGGGACGAGAAGCAGTGTCCTTTAAGTGGTAGTATGGCCGTTGTTATTGTATACAAGTGGTAACCAATAACTTGTCAGTGAGTGAGTGATGATAATGGTAACTGCAGCGGAGGATACTCACACATACCAGCCAATTCTCCATTAATGATAATACTTATAGCAACTATTTAGTCAAACAAACCAACCAAAAGTGGACTATTGCACTAACATGGAAATGTTTGGATGCCATTGATCTCGCACAAATTGCTCATAAATGCCACACGCTGGTATTTAAAGAACCTAAACAATCCTCTTCAAAGAACGAATGACTTCTCTTAGGCCTTGGATTATGCTCTCTTAGGCTTCATTGACAGTACTTATAACTTCTTTGAGTCGGGAGACAGGCAGTCTATATATATACATGTTAGGCTTATATAGTGGTCTCGAAAACCCCACCCCACAAGGTCAAACTAACCCTCACTCACCAGGATGCCAGTGGGTCACTAACTCCTGGATACCTATTTATTGCTAGGTGAACAGATTCATTAGGTGTTAGGAAACGCTACGAACAATTACAGCCATGCTCGACCGCGATTCGAACCCTGGAATCCCATATTGTGAGTCGAGAAGGAACACATCATTCATGTTACATATTTATGTGAACTCACCTATTTATGTCAGGAGGATCGAGAATTAATCTTAGGGTCTGCCTTTTGTCCGCCTGCCTTTGAGTCTGCCTTTCTGTCTGTCGGTTGTTTATAGCAATAACTCATGGCCTATTTCCTAACCTAACCGAGCCTAACCTATACCCTACCCTAACCTATAACCTACCACAATCTATAGCCAAACCTATTAACTAACCAAACCTAATCTAAACCTAACCTAACCTACACCTAAACCTAACCTAACCTAACCAAAATAACCTAATGTAACCAAACCAAACATAACCTAACTTAACCTAAACTAACCTAACCAAAACTAACCTAACCTAACCTAACCTAACCTAACTAACCTAACCTAACCTAACCTAACCTAACCAAACCTAACCTAACTATTCTAACCTAACCTAACTAACCTAACCTAACTAACCTAACCTAACCTAACTAGCCTAACCAAACTTAACCTAACCTAACCTAACTAACCTAACCTAACTAACCTAACCTAACTAACCTAACTAACCTAACCAAACTTAACCTAACCTAACCTATCCTAACCTAACCTAACCAACACCCACCTCGCAAGATCAAACACCTAAACTGACCCTGACCTAACCCTCACCAGGATGCAATCCTACTAGAAGCTCACAACTCCTGGATACCTGTTTACTGCTCGGAGAACAGAGACATTAGGTGATAGGAAACGCCACCTTAATTTCAATCCTGCCTGTCCGGGTTTCGATCCAGGAATCCCCGATTGTTAGTCTAGAAGGAACACATACATGTTTCATATCTCTGTGTACTCACCTATTTCTACTTGCAGGACCGAGCAACAGTTTTTGAACGTTGACATTATAGCCGCCTGTTGTTTAAAGCAATGATTCCTGGTCATATCTCTGATTCTCGGTCATATCAACTTTTAAAATTATGAATGGAGTTTGCATCTACAACTGTGGGTTTTCGTAAGTTTGTTCTCACCTAGTTGTATTCACCTATTTGTGTTTGCTAGGTTTGACCTTCAGATCTTTGGTCCCACCTCTCAACCATCTCAATTGCTCAAGTAGTTTTTCCAGAAGTTATGTAACTCATAACTCTCAGCTCTGTTGGAAAACAGGCTGGGGTTGCATATTCAATGATTTGTCTCCCATAGGTTGAAAAAAAGGTTACTTCTTCTTTATAAAAGTTAGAAATGTACTTTGACTTTGTAGACTTTGAACTAGTAACTTGACTAGAGTCTAGTCGGCCTAGTCGGATAGGCCGTGTTTTTAATCCGGATGATCAGGCTGCGTTCGAGTTTGTCGAAACGGTTGCAATTACAGGGCACAGATCCCTCTCCAGTAGCAGCATCACTTTCGATAGATTCTCTGGATGATTGATGGATGGATGATTGGCAGATCTCACGTTAACAAATTTAAAACAGTTTTTTGACAAACAAGAAACGCCACATTCCTTTGATGTTTAAAATTTTTATCTCTGTCAGTGTGTGTGTCTTGATTCCGTGTGTGTCTTGATTCCGTGTGTGTCTTGATTCCGTGTGTGTCTTGATTCCGTTTGAGTCTTGATTCCGTGTGTGTCTTGATTCCGTGTGTGTATTGATTCCGTGTGAGTCTTGATTCCGTGTGTGTATTGATTCCATGTGAGTCTTGATTCCGTGTGTGTCTTGATTCCGTGTGTGTCTTGATTCCGTTTGAGTCTTGATTCCGTTTGAGTCTTGATTCTGTGTGTGTCTTGATTCCGTTTGAGTCTTGATTCCGTTTGAGTCTTGATTCCGTGTGTGTCTTGATTCCGTGTGTGTATTGATTCCGTGTGAGTCTTGATTCCGTGTGTGTCTTGATTCCGTGTGTGTCTTGATTCCGTGTGTGTCTTGTTTCCGTTTGAGTCTTGATTCCGTTTGAGTCTTGATTCCGTGTGAGTCTTGATTCCGTGTGTGTATTGATTCCTTGTGAGTCTTGATTTCGTGTGTGTCTTGAGTGTGTGTGTGTCTTGATTCCGTGTGTGTCTTGATTCCGTGTGTGTCTTGATTCCGTGTGTGTCTTGATTCCGTGTGTGTCTTGAGTGTGTGTGTGTCTTGATTCCGTGTGTGTCTTGATTCCGTGTGTGTCTTGATTCCAAGTGTGTCTTGATTCCGTTTGAGTCTTGATTCCGTGTGAGTCTTGATTCCGTATGTGTCAGTGTCCGTCATAGTCTATGAGTGTCAGTGTCAGTGTCATTATCCCTGGGGTTTTGAGTCCAGGATGCCATTTGTGTCCCCTCAAATTGCCTCCCTTATCTCCACCTTGGGATCTTGTCAGGGTCCATGTGTGTCTTGATTCTATGTGTGTCTTGATTCCGTGTGTGTCTTGATTCCGTGTGTGTCTTGAGTCCGTGTGTGTCTTGAGTCCGTGAGTGTCTTGAGTGCGTCTGTGTCTTGATCCCGTGTGTGTCTTGAATCCGTCTGTGTTTTGATCCCGTGTGTGTATTGAGTCCGTGTGTGTCTTGAGTCCGTGTGTGTCTTGAGTCCGTGTGTGTCTTGATCCCGTGTGTGTCTTGAGTCCGCATGTGTCTTGATCCTGTGTCTTGAGTCCGTGTTTCTTCTGAGGCCGTGTACGTCTTGATTGTCCGGGTGTCTTTGGGGTTTTGGGTCCAGGAAGCTATTTGTGTCGACCCAAATTGCCTCCCTTCTCCCCACCTGAAATCCAGGTGGATTGAATGACCTGCCCGAGGTCAGTGGATCCAGGTATCCATCCGTGGGCCCCCGGATTTCAACCCTTCCCCACATTCCATGGGGTCAGTCAATCAATCTTCGGCTATCCAGAGAATCTATCGAAACTGAAGTTCCTACAGGAGGGGACACACAGAGAAATCTGTGCCCTGTACTTGCAACCATTCCGACAGGCTCGAACGCAGGTCTATCCGGATTAAGAACATGTTCTATCCGACTAGGCCACGCTGGAGTTGCCTTTTGAATAAAATTTGGCACTTGTAATTATATCTCGTAGTAAGGTTTGTCAGTGTCTATTTATCAACATTTGCAATGATTGACGTGTGAAGTTGTGAGTTTGTGTTGACAGTTAGAAATACATGACAGCTTATTCGATGAGGTTGCAGTCCAGTGACGCAGTTTCATGAATGAATATTGGAGAATTTAGGCAAACTGACACGTGTGTGTGTGTGTGTGTGTGTGTGTGTGTGTGTGTGTGTGTGTGTGTGTGTGTGTGTGTGTGTGTGTGTGTGTGTGTGTGTTTAAAGGGATGCATTAATTAATATTTAGTGTGATGTGTGTCCAAATGAGTTTGTGATTCAAGCAATCCAATACCTAATATGTGCTAATTTAGGCCTCGTTTTGTATATAAATATATGTATGTTTTACTAGGGAATGAAAATCCGGTATGTTTTATTCCAAGTTTTTTTCAACAATAAATAGTACATATGCGAACGAAGGGTTTGGCTGGGTAAGTATAGCGTTGTGGCGGCCATTTTCTCTGGTGGGCAGGGGGCGGGGGGGGGAGGAGGGTTGTCTCTGGTGAGGGTAGTTATGTTTGGGCCTCGGTTGGGGGGTAGGGTGTTGGTAGGGGGGCGGAGGGAGCAGCAGAGGGGGGTATGAGGGGTGGGGGGACTGAATGGCATGGGGTTGCCAGTTTAGTGATTAAGATATTAATTTGTGGAGATAGGTTATATATGGAAAGGTGTTCAGGAAGGAAAAAGAAAAGTGTTTCGAACTGATGTAAGTATATGAGTTATAGTGATTCATGTTAGAAGGAAGATACGTGCTTAAAAAGGTGTAGAGATTTGTAGTTGACTTTATTTGGTTAATAATGTGTTAATTAACGGTAAAGGACCATTGGAGATAGATATTCAACAGCATATTGAGTGGACAAGTTTTAGTAGGCAGGAAGGCAGGCAGAAAGAGAGAATGGACTAATAAATAGGTATACATTTTTTTTCTCGGATGGTACACTTTAATAATCATAGGTACATATTTCAATGTGCGACATTCTTGCGCGCGCGCGCACACACACAAACACACACACATAGAAATAGATCCCACCTGCTCATCATGGGCGACTTCAATCACGGAAAGATTGACTGGGAGAACAAGGAACCGCATGGAGGCGAGGATACGTGGAGAGCCAAACTATTGGAGGTAGTGACAAGCAACTTTTTAACCCAGCATGTCGGAGAACCCACAAGGATGAGAGGCAATGACGAACCAGCGAGACTCGACCTAGTCTTCACTCTGAACGACTCCGACATAAGAGAAATTGGTTTTGAGGACCCAGTAGGAATGAGCGACCACAGTGTACTGGTGTTTGAGTACTTGATTGAAGAAGGGTTATTGAACTCGAGGAGGGATACCGAAACCAAAAGGTTAGCATACCGAAAGGGAAACTATGAGGGGATAAGAAAATTCCTAACAGATATAGCATGGGAAACAGAGCTCAGGGGAAAGACGGCCCAAGATATGATGGATTACATCACGCAGAAGTGCAAGGACGCAGCAAACAAGTTTGTCCCAGTCCAAAAGGAAAACAGAGAAATGAAGATGAGAAACCCATGGTTTAATCAAAGATGTAGGCTAGCTAAGCAGCAAAGTAAAAGGGCATGGAGAAACTATAGGAATAACAGGACACTGGAGAGCAGAGAAAGATACCAGAATGCCAGGAATGAATATGTCAGGATGAGAAGAGAGGCAGAAAGACAATACGAAAATGACATCGCAAGCAAGGCAAAGACTCAGCCTAAATTGTTGCATAGCCACATTAGGAGAAAAACAACAGTAAAGGAACAGGTTATGAGATTAAGGATAGGGGCGGAAGGATTCACTACAAATGACAAGGAAGTGTGTGAGGAATTGAATAAGAAATTCCAGGAGGTCTTCACCTTAGAACAAGGAGAAATTCCAGAGGTAAGTGAGGGAATAGCTAACCAGGAACCACTGGAAGAGTTTGAGATTACCAGTGGGGAAGTAAGGAAGTGTTTACTAGAGTTGGACGTGACGAAGGCTATAGGCCCAGATGGAATCTCCCCTTGGGTTCTAAAGGAAGGAGCAAGAGAACTGAGCCTACCACTCTCCATAGTGTATAACAAATCACTGGCAACAGGGGAACTGCCAGATATTTGGAAAGCAGCTAACGTAGTCCCGATATACAAGAAAGGGGATAGACAGGAGGCACTGAACTACAGGCCAGTGTCTCTAACCTGCATACCATGCAAGCTGATGGAGAAGATTGTGCGAAAAAAACTAGTGGAGCATCTGGAGCGAAGGAACTTTGTAACACAGCATCAACATGGGTTCAGGGATGGCAGGTCCTGCCTCACAGGGTTACTTGAATTCTACGACCAGGCAACAAAAATAAGGCAAGAAAGAGAAGGGTGGGCAGACTGCATATTTTTGGATTGTCAGAAAGCCTTTGATACAGTACCACACAAGAGGCTAGTGCGAAAGTTGGAGATGCAGGCTGGAGTGAGAGGGAAGGTACTCCGGTGGATAGAGGAATACCTAAGCAACAGGAGACAACGAGTCTGTGTGAGGGGTGAGGCCTCAGATTGGCGAGACGTCACAAGTGGAGTCCCGCAGGGGTCAGTCCTTGGACCTATACTGTTTCTGGTATGTGTAAATGATCTCCCAGAGGGTATAGATTCGTTCCTCTCAATGTTTGCCGACGATGCAAAAATTATGAGGAGGATTGAAACAGAGGATGATAGTAGGAGGCTACAAGATGACCTGGATAGACTGAGTGAATGGTCCAACAAATGGCTGTTGAAGTTCAACCCGAGTAAATGCAAAGTAATGAAACTAGGCAGTGGAAACAGGAGGCCAGGCAGAGGATACAGAATAGGAGATGAAGTACTTAATGAAACAGACAGAGAGAAAGATCTAGGAGTTGATATCACACCAAACCTGTCTCCTGAAGCCCACATAAAGAGAATAACGTCTGCGGCATATGCGAGGCTGGCTAACATCAGAACGGCGTTCAGGAACCTGTGTAAGGAATCATTCAGAATCTTGTACACCACATATGTAAGACCAATCCTGGAGTATGCGGCCCCAGCATGGAGCCCGTACCTTGTCAAGCACAAGACGAAGCTGGAAAAAGTCCAAAGGTATGCTACTAGACTAGTCCCAGAACTAAGAGGCATGAGTTATGAGGAAAGGCTGCGGGAAATGCACCTCACGACGCTGGAAGACAGAAGAGTAAGGGGGGACATGATCACAACCTACAAAATCCTCAGGGGAATCGATCGGGTAAACAAGGATGAACTATTCAACACTGGTGGGACGCGAACAAGGGGACACAGGTGGAAGCTGAGTACCCAAATGAGCCACAGAGACGTTAGAAAGAACTTTTTCAGTGTCAGAGTAGTTAGTAAATGGAATGCAATAGGAAGTGATGTGGTGGAGGCTGACTCCATACACAGTTTCAAATGTAGATATGATAGAGCCCAATAGGCTCAGGAATCTGTACACCAGTTGATTGACGGTTGAGAGGCGGGACCAAAGAGCCAGAGCTCAACCCCCGCAAGCACAATTAGGTGAGTACAATTAGGTGAGTACACACACATACATATATACTAACATACATACAGTCTCGACAGTCAAATTGCAGAAACTGTCACAATTATGACAAGGATCACTCATATTGGATATATACACACAGAAAAATTCACGTCGATAAGTCACTCCAATTACACGTATCTACACACACAGACAACATATTTCAGTGAGTGTGGCCCATAGTATACATTAATATTCACACATGCCAGCCCATTCACTATTAATTGGTGTACATATTCATTCACTTACATGTTTATTTGTCTCTTTCTTATAAAATATTCACACAAACACTGAAAGGAATCTTTCAGAACATTATATGCCAAATATGTCAGACCCATCCTGAAGTATGCAGCTCCAGCATGGAGTCCATATCTAGTCAAGCATAAGACTAAACTGGAAAAGATTCAAAGGTTTGCCACCACACTAGTACCCGAGCTAAGAGGTATGAGCTACGAGGAGCGACTACGGGAATCAAACCTCACTTCGTTGGAAGACAGAAGAGTTAGGGGGCACATGATCACCACATTCAAGATTCTCAAGGGAATTGATAGGGTAGATAAAGACAGGCTATTTAACACAAGGGGCACACGCACTAGGGGACACAAGTGGAAACTGAGTGCCCAAATGAGCCACAGAGTTATTAGAAAGAACCTTTTTAGTGTCAGAGTGGTTGACAAATGGAATGCATTAGGAAGTGATGTGGTGGAGGCTGACTCCATGCACAGTTTCAAGTGTAGATATGATAGAGCCCAATAGGCTCTAACCTGTACACCTGTTGATTGACGGTTGTGAGGCGGGACCAAAGAGCCAGAGCTCAACCCCCGCATGCACAATAAGGTGAGTACAATTAGTTGGGTACACACAAACTCATTGATAATTTTTTTCTGGAACACAACCCGACAAACCGTTAAACAACCAGGAACCTACTCACTGCTTCGTGAAGAAAATCGTTCAGTTAAGGATTGGTGCCTAGTCAATCCGCTCTTTCCGGCTAGCCAGGATATGAACCCAGGCGAAATCGCTTGAGAAGTGCGAGATGAGTGCCTTGCCACTGATCCACAGGGACTGCCCAAATATGAATGCCACCAACAGCACTAGCAGTTGGTGTTACCAGGCAGGTTACCCATCCAATTACTAACCAAATTGAAAGTTGCTTAACTTGGCTAATGGGACGAGAAGCAGTGTCCTTTAAGTGGTAGTATGGCCGTTGTTATTGTATACAAGTGGTAACCAATAACTTGTCAGTGAGTGAGTGATGATAATGGTAACTGCAGCGGAGGATACTCACACATACCAGCCAATTCTCCATTAATGATAATACTTATAGCAACTATTTAGTCAAACAAACCAACCAAAAGTGGACTATTGCACTAACATAGAAATGTTTGGATGCCATTGATCTCGCACAAATTGCTCATAAATGCCACACGCTGGTATTTAAAGAACCTAAACAATCCTCTTCAAAGAACGAATGACTTCTCTTAGGCCTTGGATTATGCTCTCTTAGGCTTCATTGACAGTACTTATAACTTCTTTGGGTCGGAAGACAGGCAGACAGGCAGTCTATATATATACATGTTAGGCTTATATAGTGGTCTCGAAAACCCCACCCCACAAGGTCAAACTAACCCTCACTCACCAGGATGCCAGTGGGTCACTAACTCCTGGATACCTATTTATTGCTAGGTGAACAGATTCATTAGGTGTTAGGAAACGCTACGAACAATTACAGCCATGCCCGACCGCGATTCGAACCCTGGAATCCCATATTGTGAGTCGAAAAGGAACACATCATTCATGTTACATATTTATGTGTACTCACCTATTTATGTCAGGAGGATCGAGCATTAATCTTAGAGTCTGCCTTTTGTCCGCCTGCCTTTGAGTCTGCCTTTCTGTCCGTCAGTTGTTTATAGCAATAACTCATGGCCTATTTCCTAACCTAACCAAGCCTAACCTATACCCTACCCTAACCTATAACCTACCACAATCTATAGCCAAACCTATTACCTAACCTAACCTAATCTAAACCTAACCTAACCTACACCTAAACCTAACCTAACCTAACCTAAATAACCTAATGTTACCAAACCAAACATAACCTAACTTAACCTAAACTAACCTAACCAAAACTAACCTAACTATACTAACCTAACCTAACTAACCTAACCTAACCTAACCTAACCTAACCAAACCTAACCTAACTATTCTAACCTAACCTAACTAACCTAACCTAACTAACCTAACCTAACCTAACTAGCCTAACCAAACTTAACCTAACCTAACCTAACTAACCTAACCTAACTAACCTAACCTATCTAACCTAACCTAACTAACCTAATCTAACCTAACTAACCTAACCAAACTTAACCTAACCTAACCTATCCTAACCTAACCTAACCAACACCCACCTCGCAAGATCAAACACCTAAACTGACCCTGACCTAACCCTCACCAGGATGCAATCCTTCTAGAAGCTGACAACTCCTGGATACCTGTTTACTGCTCGGAGAACAGAGACATTAGGTGATAGGAAACGCCACCTTAATTTCAATCCTGCCTGTCCGGGTTTCGATCCAGGAATCCCCGATTGTTAGTCTAGAAGGAACACATACATGTTTCATATCTCTGTGTACTCACCTATTTCTACTTGCAGGACCGAGCAACAGTTTTTGAACGTTGACATTATAGCCGCCTGTTGTTTAAAGCAATGATTCCTGGTCATATCTCTGATTCTCTGTCATATCAACTTTTAAAATTATGAATGGAGTTTGCATCTACAACTGTGGGTTTTCGTAAGTTTGTTCTCACCTAGTTGTATTCACCTAGTTGTGTTTGCTAGGTTTGACCTTCAGATCTTTGGTCCCACCTCTCAACCATCTCAATTGCTCAAGTAGTTTTTCCAGAAGTTATGTAACTCATAACTCTCAGCTCTGTTGGAAAACAGGCTGGGGTTGCATATTCAATGATTTGCCTCCCATAGGTTGAAAAAAAGGTTACTTCTTCTTTATAAAAGTTAGAAATGTACTTTGACTTTGTAGACTTTGAACTAGTAACTAGACTAGAGTCTAGTCGGCCTAGTCGGATAGGCCGTGTTCTTAATCCGGATGATCAGGCTGCGTTCGAGTTTGTCGAAACGGTTGAAATTACAGGGCACAGATCCCTCTCCTGTAGCAGCATCACTTTCGATAGATTCTCTGGATGATTGACCTTCTGGCAGTTCTCACGTTAACAAATTTAAAACAGTTTTTTGACAAACAAGAAACGCCACATTCCTTTGATGTTTAAAATTTTTATCTCTGTCAGTGTGTGTGTCTTGATTCCGTATATGTCTTGAATCCGTGCGTGTCTTGATTCCGTGTATGTGTCTTGATTCCGTGTGTGTCTTGATTCCGTGTGTGTCTTGATTCCGTTTGAGTCTTGATTCCGTGTGAGTCTTGATTCCGTGTGTGCATTGATTCCGTTTGAGTCTTGATTCCGTGTGTGTCTTGATTCCGTGTGTGTATTGATTCCGTGTGAGTCTTGATTCCGTGTGTGTATTGATTCCATGTGAGTCTTGATTCCGTGTGTGTCTTGATTCCGTGTGTGTCTTGATTCCGTTTGAGTCTTGATTCCGTTTGAGTCTTGATTCCGTGTGTGTCTTGATTCCGTTTGAGTCTTGATTCCGTTTGAGTCTTGATTCCGTGTGTGTCTTGATTCCGTGTGTGTATTGATTCCGTGTGAGTCTTGATTCCGTGTGTGTATTGATTCCTTGTGAGTCTTGATTCCGTGTGTGTCTTGAGCGTGTGTGTCTTGATTCCGTGTGTGTCTTGATTCCGTGTGAGTCTTGATTCCGTGTGTGTCTTGATTCCGTGTGTGTCTTGAGTGTGTGTGTGTCTTGATTCCGTGTGTGTCTTGATTCCGTGTGTGTCTTGATTCCGAGTGTGTCTTGATTCCGTTTGAGTCTTGATTCCGTGTGAGTCTTGATTCCGTATGTGTCAGTGTCCGTCATAGTCTATGAGTGTCAGTGTCAGTGTCATTATCCCTGGGGTTTTGAGTCCAGGATGCCATTTGTGTCCCCTCAAATTGCCTCCCTTATCTCCACCTTGGGATCTTGTCAGTGTCCATGTGTGTCTTGATTCTATGTGTGTCTTGATTCCGTGTGTGTCTTGATTCCGTGTGTGTCTTGAGTCCGTGTGTGTCTTGAGTCCGTGTGTGTCTTGAGTCCGTCTGTGTCTTGATCCCGTGTGTGTCTTGAGTCCGTCTGTGTCTTGATCCCGTGTGTGTCTTGAGTCCGTGTGTGTCTTGAGTCCGTGTGTGTCTTGAGTCCGCATGTGTCTTGATCCTGTGTCTTGAGTCCGTGTTTCTTCTGAGGCCGTGTACGTCTTGATTGTCCGGGTGTCTTTGGGGTTTTGGGTCCAGGAAGCTATTTGTGTCGACCCAAATTGCCTCCCTTCTCCCCACCTGAAATCCAGGTGGATTGAATGACCTGCCCGAGGTCAGTGGATCCAGGTATCCATCCGTGGGCCCCCGGATTTCAACCCTTCCCCACATTCCAAGGGGTCAGTCAATCAATCTTCGGCTATCCAGAGAATCTATCGAAACTGATGCTCCTACAGGAGGGGACACACAGAGAAATCTGTGCCCTGTACTTGCAACCATTCCGACAGGCTCGAACGCAGGTCTATCCGGATTAAGAACATGTTCTATCCGACTAGGCCACGCTGGAGTTGCCTTTTGAATAAAATTTGGCACTTGTAATTATATCTCGTAGTAAGGATTGTCAGTGTCTATTTATCAACATTTGCAATGATTGACGTGTGAAGTTGTGAGTTTGTGTTGACAGTTAGAAATACATGACAGCTTATTCGATGAGGTTGCAGTCCAGTGACGCAGTTTCATGAATGAATATTGGAGAATTTAGGCAAACTGACACGTGTGTGTGTGTGTGTGTGTGTGTGTGTGTGTGTGTGTGTGTGTGTGTGTGTGTGTGTGTGTGTGTGTGTGTGTGTGTGTGTGTGTGTGTGTGTGTTTAAAGGGATGCATTAATTAATATTTAGTGTGGTGTGTCCAAATGAGTTTGTGATTCAAGCAATCCAATACCTAATATGTGCTAATTTAGGCCTCGTTTTGTATATAAATATATGTATGTTTTACTAGGGAATGAAAATCCGGTATGTTTTATTCCAAGTTTTTTTCAACAATAAATAGTACATATGCGAACGAACGGTTTGGCTGGGTAAGTATAGCGTTGTGGCGGCCATTTTCTCTGGTGGGCAGGGGGCGGGGGGGAGGAGGGTTGTCTCTGGTGAGGGTAGTTATGTTTGGGCCTCGGTTGGGGGGTAGGGTGTTGGTAGGGGGGGCGGAGGGAGCAGCAGAGGGGGGTATGAGGGGTGGGGGGACTGAATGGCATGGGGTTGCCAGTTTAGTGATTAAGATATTAATTTGTGGAGATAGGTTATATATGGAAAGGTGTTCAGGAAGGAATAAGAAAAGTGTTTCGAACTGATGTAAGTATATGAGTTATAGTGATTCATGTTAGAAGGAAGATACGTGCTTAAAAAGGTGTAGAGATTTGTAGTTGACTTTATTTGGTTAATAATGTGTTAATTAACGGTAAAGGACCATTGGAGATAGATATTCAACAGCATATTGAGTGGACAAGTTTTAGTAGGCAGGAAGGCAGGCAGAAAGAGAGAATGGACTAATAAATAGGTATACATTTTTTTTCTCGGATGGTACACTTTAATAATCATAGGTACATATTTCAATGTGCGACATTCTTGCGCGCGCGCGCACACACACAAACACACACACACATACATATATACTAACATACATACAGTCTCGACAGTCAAATTGCAGAAACTGTCACAATTATGACAAGGATCACTCATATTGGATATATACACACAGAAAAATTCACGTCGATAAGTCACTCCAATTACACGTATCTACACACACAGACAACATATTTCAGTGAGTGTGGCCTATAGTATACATTAATATTCACACATGCCAGCCCATTCACTATTAATTGGTGTACATATTCATTCACTTACATGTTTATTTGTCTCTTTCTTATAAAATATTCACACACACACTGAAAGGAATCTTTCAGAACATTATATGCCAAATATGTCAGACCCATCCTGAAGTATGCAGCTCCAGCATGGAGTCCATATCTAGTCAAGCATAAGACTAAACTGGAAAAGATTCAAAGGTTTGCCACCACACTAGTACCCGAGCTAAGAGGTATGAGCTACGAGGAGCGACTACGGGAATCAAACCTCACTTCGTTGGTAGACAGAAGAGTTAGGGGGCACATGATCACCACATTCAAGATTCTCAAGGGAATGGATAGGGTAGATAAAAACAGGCTAAAGACACAAGGGGCACACGCACTAGGGGACACAGGTGGAAACTGAGTGCCCAAATGAGCCACAGAGTTATTTGAAAGAACCTTTTTAGTGTCAGAGTGGTTGACAAATGAAATGCATTAGGAAGTGATGTGGTGGAGGCTGACTCCATGCACAGTTTCAAGTGTAGATATGATAGAGCCCAATAGGCTCTAACCTGTACACCTGTTGATTGACGGTTGTGAGGCGGGACCAAAGAGCCAGAGCTCAACCCCCGCATGCACAATAAGGTGAGTACAATTAGTTGAGTACACACAAACTCATTGATAATTTTTTCTGGAACACAACCCGACAAACCGTTAAACAACCAGGAACCTACTCACTGCTTCGCGAAGAAAATCGTTCAATTAAGGATTGGTGCCTAGTCAATCCGCTCTTTCCGGCTAGCCAGGATATGAACCCAGGCGAAATCGCTTGAGAAGTGCGAGATGAGTGCCTTGCCACTGATCCACAGGGACTGCCCAAATATGAATGCCATCAACAACACTAGCAGTTGGTGTTACCAAGCAGGTTACCCATCCAATTACTAACCAAATTGAAAGTTGCTTAACTTGGCTAATGGGACGAGAAGCAGTGTCCTTTAAGTGGTAGTATGGCCGTTGTTATTGTATACAAGTGGTAACCAATAACTTGTCAGTGAGTGAGTGATGATAATGGTAACTGCGGCGGAGGATACTCACACATACCAGCCAATTCTCCATTAATGATAATACTTATAGCAACTATTTAGTCAAACAAACCAACCAAAAGTGGACTATTGCACTAACATAGAAATGTTTGGATGCCATTGATCTCGCACAAATTGCTCATAAATGCCACACGCTGGTATTTAAAGAACCTAAACAATCCTCTTCAAAGAACGAATGACTTCTCTTAGGCCTTGGATTATGCTCTCTTAGGCTTCATTGACAGTACTGATAACTTCTTTGAGTCGGGAGACAGGCAGACAGGCAGTCTATATATATACATGTTAGGCTTATATAGTGGTCTCGAAAACCCCACCCCACAAGGTCAAACTAACCCTCACTCACCAGGATGCCAGTGGGTCACTAACTCCTGGATACCTATTTATTGCTAGGTGAACAGATTCATTAGGTGATAGGAAACGCTACGAACAATTACAGCCATGCCCGACCGCGATTCGAACCCTGGAATCCCATATTGTGAGTCGAGAAGGAACACATCATTCATGTTACATATTTATGTGTACTCACCTATTTATGTCAGGAGGATCGAGCATTAATCTTAGAGTCTGCCTTTTGTCCGCCTGCCTTTGAGTCTGCCTTTCTGTCCGTTGGTTGTTTATAGCAATAACTCATGGCCTATTTCCTAACCTTACCAAGCCTAACCTATACCCTACCCTAACCTATAACCTACCACAATCTATAGCCAAACCTATTAACAAACCTAACCTAATCTAAACCTAACCTAACCTACACCTAAACCTAACCTAACCTAACCTAAATAACCTAATGTAACCAAACCAAACATAACCTAACTTAACCTATACCAACCTAACCAAAACTAACCTAACTATACTAACCTAACCTAACTAACCTAACCTAACCTAACCTAACCTAACCAAACCTAACCTAACTATTCTAACCTAACCTAACTAACCTAACCTAACTAACCTAACCTAACCTAACTAGCCTATCCAAACTTAACCTAACCTAACCTAGCTAACCTAACCTAACTAACCTAACCTAACTAACCTAATCTAACCTAACTAACCTAACCAAACTTAACCTAACCTAACCTATCCTAACCTAACCTAACCAACACCCACCTCGCAAGATCAAACACCTAAACTGACCCTGACCTAACCCTCACCAGGATGCAATCCTACTAGAAGCTCACAACTCCTGGATACCTGTTTACTGCTCGGAGAACAGAGACATTAGGTGATAGGAAACGCCACCTTAATTTCAATCCTGCCTGTCCGGGTTTCGATCCAGGAATCCCCGATTGTTAGTCTAGAAGGAACACATACATGTTTCATATCTCTGTGTACTCACCTATTTCTACTTGCAGGACCGAGCAACAGTTTTTGAACGTTGACATTATAGCCGCCTGTTGTTTAAAGCAATGATTCCTGGTCATATCTCTGATTCTCGGTCATATCAACTTTTAAAATTATGAATGGAGTTTGCATCTACAACTGTGGGTTTTCGTAAGTTTGTTCTCACCTAGTTGTATTCACCTAGTTGTGTTTGCTAGGTTTGACCTTCAGATCTTTGGTCCCACCTCTCAACCATCTCAATTGCTCAAGTAGTTTTTCCAGAAGTTATGTAACTCATAACTCTCAGCTCTGTTGGAAAACAGGCTGGGGTTGCATATTCAATGATTTGTCTCCCATAGGTTGAAAAAAAGGTTACTTCTTCTTTATAAAAGTTAGAAATGTACCTTGACTTTGTAGACTTTGAACTAGTAACTTGACTAGAGTCTAGTCGGCCTAGTCGAATAGGCCGTGTTCTTAATCCGGATGATCAGGCTGCGTTCGAGTTTGTCGAAACGGTTGCAATTACAGGGCACAGATCCCTCTCCTGTAGCAGCATCACTTTCGATAGATTCTCTGGATGATTGACCTTCTGGCAGTTCTCACGTTAACAAATTTAAAACAGTTTTTTGACAAACAAGAAACGCCACATTCCTTTGATGTTTAAAAATTTTATCTCTGTCAGTGTGTGTGTCTTGATTCCTATGTGTCTTGATTCCGTATATGTCTTGATTCCGTGCGTGTCTTGATTCCTTGTGTGTCTTGATTCCGTGTATGTGTCTTGATTCCGTGTGTGTCTTGATTCCGTGTGTGTCTTGATTCCGTTTGAGTCTTGATTCCGTGTGTGTCTTGATTCCGGGTGTATTGATTCCGTGTGAGTCTTGATTCCGTGTGTGTATTGATTCTTGATTCCGTGTGTGTCTTGATTCCGTGTGTGTATTGATTCCGTGTGAGTCTTGATTCCGTGTGTGTATTGATTCCATGTGAGTCTTGATTCCGTGTGTGTCTTGATTCCGTGTGTGTCTTGATTCCGTTTGAGTCTTGATTCCGTTTGAGTCTTGATTCCGTGTGTGTCTTGATTCCGTTTGAGTCTTGATTCCGTTTGAGTCTTGATTCCGTGTGTGTCTTGATTCCGTGTGTGTATTGATTCCGTGTGAGTCTTGATTCCGTGTGTGTATTGATTCCTTGTGAGTCTTGATTCCGTGTGTGTCTTGAGCGTGTGTGTCTTGATTCCGTGTGTGTCTTGATTCCGTGTGAGTCTTGATTCCGTGTGTGTCTTGATTCCGTGTGTGTCTTGAGTGTGTGTGTGTCTTGATTCCGTGTGTGTCTTGATTCCGTGTGTGTCTTGATTCCGAGTGTGTCTTGATTCCGTTTGAGTCTTGATTCCGTGTGAGTCTTGATTCCGTATGTGTCAGTGTCCGTCATAGTCTATGCGTGTCAGTGTCAGTGTCATTATCCCTGGGGTTTTGAGTCCCCGATGCCATTTGTGTCCCCTCAAATTGCCTCCCTTATCTCCACCTTGGGATCTTGTCAGTGTCCATGTGTGTCTTGATTCTATGTGTGTCTTGATTCCGTGTGTGTCTTGATTCCGTGTGTGTCTTGAGTCCGTGTGTGTCTTGAGTCCGTGTGTGTCTTGAGTCCGTCTGTGTCTTGATCCCGTGTGTGTCTTGAGTCCGTCTGTGTCTTGATCCCGTGTGTGTCTTGAGTCCGTGTGTGTCTTGAGTCCGTGTGTGTCTTGAGTCCGTGTGTGTCTTGATCCCGTGTGTGTCTTGAGTCCGCATGTGTCTTGATCCTGTGTCTTGAGTCCGTGTTTCTTCTGAGGCCGTGAACGTCTTGATTGTCCGGGTGTCTTTGGGGTTTTGGGTCCAGGAAGCTATTTGTGTCGACCCAAATTGCCTCCCTTCTCCCCACCTGAAATCCAGGTGGATTGAATGACCTGCCCGAGGTCAGTGGATCCAGGTATCCATCCGTGGGCCCCCGGATTTCAACCCTTCCCCACATTCCAAGGGGTCAGTCAATCAATCTTCGGCTATCCAGAGAATCTATCGAAACTGATGCTCCTACAGGAGGGGACACACAGAGAAATCTGTGCCCTGTACTTGCAACCATTCCGACAGGCTCGAACGCAGGTCTATCCGGATTAAGAACATGTTCTATCCGACTAGGCCACGCTGGAGTTGCCTTTTGAATAAAATTTGGCACTTGTATTTATATCTCGTAGTAAGGTTAGTCAGTGTCTATTTATCAACATTTGCAATGATTGACGTGTGAAGTTGTGAGTTTGTGTTGACAGTTAGAAATACATGACAGCTTATTCGATGAGGTTGCAGTCCAGTGACGCAGTTTCATGAATGAATATTGGAGAATTTAGGCAAACTGACACGTGTGTGTGTTGTGTGTGTGTGTGTGTGTGTGTGTGTGTGTGTGTGTGTGTGTGTGTGTTTAAAGGGATGCATTAATTAATATTTAGTGTGGTGTGTCCAAATGAGTTTGTGATTCAAGCAATCCAATACCTAATATGTGCTAATTTAGGCCTCGTTTTGTATATAAATATATGTATGTTTTACTAGGGAATGAAAATCCGGTATGTTTTATTCCAAGTTTTTTTCAACAATAAATAGTACATATGCGAACGAACGGTTTGGCTGGGTAAGTATAGCGTTGTGGCGGCCATTTTCTCTGGTGGGCAGGGGGCGGGGGGGAGGAGGGTTGTCTCTGGTGAGGGTAGTTATGTTTGGGCCTCGGTTGGGGGGTAGGGTGTTGGTAGGGGGGGCGGAGGGAGCAGCAGAGGGGGGTATGAGGGGTGGGGGGACTGAATGGCATGGGGTTGCCAGTTTAGTGATTAAGATATTAATTTGTGGAGATAGGTTATATATGGAAAGGTGTTCAGGAAGGAATAAGAAAAGTGTTTCGAACTGATGTAGGTATATGAGTTATAGTGATTCATGTTAGAAGGAAGATACGTGCTTAAAAAGGTGTAGAGATTTGTAGTTGACTTTATTTGGTTAATAATGTGTTAATTAACGGTAAAGGACCATTGGAGATAGATATTCAACAGCATATTGAGTGGACAAGTTTTAGTAGGCAGGAAGGCAGGCAGAGAGAGAGAATGGACTAATAAATAGGTATACATTTTTTTTCTCGGATGGTATACTTTAATAATCATAGGTACATATTTCAATGTGCGACATTCTTGCGCGCGCGCGCACACACACACAAACACACACACACACACATACATATATACTAACATACATACAGTCTCGACAGTCAAATTGCAGAAACTGTCACAATTATGACAAGGATCACTCATATTGGATATATACACACAGAAAAATTCACGTCGATAAGTCACTCCAATTACACGTATCTACACACACAGACAACATATTTCAGTGAGTGTGGCCCATAGTATACATTAATATTCACACATGCCAGCCCATTCACTATTAATTGGTGTACATATTCATTCACTTACATGTTTATTTGTCTCTTTCTTATAAAATATTCACACACACACACACACACTGAAAGGAATCTTTCAGAACATTGTATGCCAAATATGTCAGACCAATCCTGAAGTATGCAGCTCCAGCATGGAGTCCATATCTAGTCAAGCATAAGACTAAACTGGAAAAGATTCAAAGGTTTGCCACCACACTAGTACCCGAGCTAAGAGGTATGAGCTACGAGGAGCGACTACGGGAATCAAACCTCACTTCGTTGGAAGACAGAAGAGTTAGGGGGCACATGATCACCACATTCAAGATTCTCAAGGGAATTGATAGGGTAGATAAAGACAGGCTATTTAACACAAGGGGCACACGCACTAGGGGACACAAGTGGAAACTGAGTGCCCAAATGAGCCACAGAGTTATTAGAAAGAACCTTTTTAGTGTCAGAGTGGTTGACAAATGGAATGCATTAGGAAGTGATGTGGTGGAGGCTGACTCCATGCACAGTTTCAAGTGTAGATATGATAGAGCCCAATAGGCTCTAACCTGTACACCTGTTGATTGACGGTTGTGAGGCGGGACCAAAGAGCCAGAGCTCAACCCCCGCATGCACAATAAGGTGAGTACAATTAGTTGAGTACACACAAACTCATTGATAATTTTTTTCTGGAACACAACCCGACAAACCGTTAAACAACCAGGAACCTACTCACTGCTTCGTGAAGAAAATCGTTCAGTTAAGGATTGGTGCCTAGTCAATCCGCTCTTTCCGGCTAGCCAGGATATGAACCCAGGCGAAATCGCTTGAGAAGTGCGAGATGAGTGCCTTGCCACTGATCCACAGGGACTGCCCAAATATGAATGCCACCAACAGCACTAGCAGTTGGTGTTACCAGGCAGGTTACCCATCCAATTACTAACCAAATTGAAAGTTGCTTAACTTGGCTAATGGGACGAGAAGCAGTGTCCTTTAAGTGGTAGTATGGCCGTTGTTATTGTATACAAGTGGTAACCAATAACTTGTCAGTGAGTGAGTGATGATAATGGTAACTGCAGCGGAGGATACTCACACATACCAGCCAATTCTCCATTAATGATAATACTTATAGCAACTATTTAGTCAAACAAACCAACCAAAAGTGGACTATTGCACTAACATAGAAATGTTTGGATGCCATTGATCTCGCACAAATTGCTCATAAATGCCACACGCTGGTATTTAAAGAACCTAAACAATCCTCTTCAAAGAACGAATGACTTCTCTTAGGCCTTGGATTATGCTCTCTTAGGCTTCATTGACAGTACTTATAACTTCTTTGGGTCGGAAGACAGGCAGACAGGCAGTCTATATATATACATGTTAGGCTTATATAGTGGTCTCGAAAACCCCACCCCACAAGGTCAAACTAACCCTCACTCACCAGGATGCCAGTGGGTCACTAACTCCTGGATACCTATTTATTGCTAGGTGAACAGATTCATTAGGTGTTAGGAAACGCTACGAACAATTACAGCCATGCCCGACCGCGATTCGAACCCTGGAATCCCATATTGTGAGTCGAAAAGGAACACATCATTCATGTTACATATTTATGTGTACTCACCTATTTATGTCAGGAGGATCGAGCATTAATCTTAGAGTCTGCCTTTTGTCCGCCTGCCTTTGAGTCTGCCTTTCTGTCCGTCAGTTGTTTATAGCAATAACTCATGGCCTATTTCCTAACCTAACCAAGCCTAACCTATACCCTACCCTAACCTATAACCTACCATAATCTATAGCCAAACCTATTACCTAACCTAACCTAATCTAAACCTAACCTAACCTACACCTAAACCTAACCTAACCTAACCTAAATAACCTAATGTTACCAAACCAAACATAACCTAACTTAACCTAAACTAACCTAACCAAAACTAACCTAACTATACTAACCTAACCTAACTAACCTAACCTAACCTAACCTAACCTAACCAAACCTAACCTAACTATTCTAACCTAACCTAACTAACCTAACCTAACTAACCTAACCTAACCTAACTAGCCTAACCAAACTTAACCTAACCTAACCTAACTAACCTAACCTAACTAACCTAACCTATCTAACCTAACCTAACTAACCTAATCTAACCTAACTAACCTAACCAAACTTAACCTAACCTAACCTATCCTAACCTAACCTAACCAACACCCACCTCGCAAGATCAAACACCTAAACTGACCCTGACCTAACCCTCACCAGGATGCAATCCTACTAGAAGCTCACAACTCCTGGATACCTGTTTACTGCTCGGAGAACAGAGACATTAGGTGATAGGAAACGCCACCTTAATTTCAATCCTGCCTGTCCGGGTTTCGATCCAGGAATCCCCGATTGTTAGTCTAGAAGGAACACATACATGTTTCATATCTCTGTGTACTCACCTATTTCTACTTGCAGGACCGAGCAATAGTTTTTGAACGTTGACATTATAGCCGCCTGTTGTTTAAAGCAATGATTCCTGGTCATATCTCTGATTCTCTGTCATATCAACTTTTAAAATTATGAATGGAGTTTGCATCTACAACTGTGGGTTTTCGTAAGTTTGTTCTCACCTAGTTGTATTCACCTAGTTGTGTTTGCTAGGTTTGACCTTCAGATCTTTGGTCCCACCTCTCAACCATCTCAATTGCTCAAGTAGTTTTTCCAGAAGTTATGTAACTCATAACTCTCAGCTCTGTTGGAAAACAGGCTGGGGTTGCATATTCAATGATTTGTCTCCCATAGGTTGAAAAAAAGGTTACTTCTTCTTTATAAAAGTTAGAAATGTACTTTGACTTTGTAGACTTTGAACTAGTAACTAGACTAGAGTCTAGTCGGCCTAGTCGGATAGGCCGTGTTCTTAATCCGGATGATCAGGCTGCGTTCGAGTTTGTCGAAACGGTTGCAATTACAGGGCACAGATCCCTCTCCTGTAGCAGCATCACTTTCGATAGATTCTCTGGATGATTGATGGATGGATGATTGGCAGTTCTCACGTTAACAAATTTAAAACAGTTTTTTGACAAACAAGAAACGCCACATTCCTTTGATGTTTAAAATTTTTATCTCTGTCAGTGTGTGTGTCTTGATTCCGTATATGTCTTGATTCCGTGCGTGTCTTGATTCCGTGTATGTGTCTTGATTCCGTGTGTGTCTTGATTCCGTGTATGTGTCTTGATTCCGTGCGTGTCTTGATTCCGTGTATGTGTCTTGATTCCGTGTGTGTCTTGATTCCGTGTGTGTCTTGATTCCGTTTGAGTCTTGATTCCGTGTGAGTCTTGATTCCGTGTGTGCATTGATTCCGTTTGAGTCTTGATTCCGTGTGTGTCTTGATTCCGTGTGTGTATTGATTCCGTGTGAGTCTTGATTCCGTGTGTGTATTGATTCCATGTGAGTCTTGATTCCGTGTGTGTCTTGATTCCGTGTGTGTCTTGATTCCGTTTGAGTCTTGATTCCGTTTGAGTCTTGATTCCGTGTGTGTCTTGATTCCGTTTGAGTCTTGATTCCGTTTGAGTCTTGATTCCGTGTGTGTCTTGATTCCGTGTGTGTATTGATTCCGTGTGAGTCTTGATTCCGTGTGTGTATTGATTCCTTGTGAGTCTTGATTCCGTGTGTGTCTTGAGCGTGTGTGTCTTGATTCCGTGTGTGTCTTGATTCCGTGTGAGTCTTGATTCCGTGTGTGTCTTGATTCCGTGTGTGTCTTGAGTGTGTGTGTGTCTTGATTCCGTGTGTGTCTTGATTCCGTGTGTGTCTTGATTCCGAGTGTGTCTTGATTCCGTTTGAGTCTTGATTCCGTGTGAGTCTTGATTCCGTATGTGTCAGTGTCCGTCATAGTCTATGAGTGTCAGTGTCAGTGTCATTATCCCTGGGGTTTTGAGTCCCCGATGCCATTTGTGTCCCCTCAAATTGCCTCCCTTATCTCCACCTTGGGATCTTGTCAGTGTCCATGTGTGTCTTGATTCTATGTGTGTCTTGATTCCGTGTGTGTCTTGATTCCGTGTGTGTCTTGAGTCCGTGTGTGTCTTGAGTCCGTGTGTGTCTTGAGTCCGTCTGTGTCTTGATCCCGTGTGTGTCTTGAGTCCGTCTGTGTCTTGATCCCGTGTGTGTCTTGAGTCCGTGTGTGTCTTGAGTCCGTGTGTGTCTTGAGTCCGTGTGTGTCTTGATCCCGTGTGTGTCTTGAGTCCGCATGTGTCTTGATCCTGTGTCTTGAGTCCGTGTTTCTTCTGAGGCCGTGAACGTCTTGATTGTCCGGGTGTCTTTGGGGTTTTGGGTCCAGGAAGCTATTTGTGTCGACCCAAATTGCCTCCCTTCTCCCCACCTGAAATCCAGGTGGATTGAATGACCTGCCCGAGGTCAGTGGATCCAGGTATCCATCCGTGGGCCCCCGGATTTCAACCCTTCCCCACATTCCAAGGGGTCAGTCAATCAATCTTCGGCTATCCAGAGAATCTATCGAAACTGATGCTCCTACAGGAGGGGACACACAGAGAAATCTGTGCCCTGTACTTGCAACCATTCCGACAGGCTCGAACGCAGGTCTATCCGGATTAAGAACATGTTCTATCCGACTAGGCCACGCTGGAGTTGCCTTTTGAATAAAATTTGGCACTTGTATTTATATCTCGTAGTAAGGTTTGTCAGTGTCTATTTATCAACATTTGCAATGATTGACGTGTGAAGTTGTGAGTTTGTGTTGACAGTTAGAAATACATGACAGCTTATTCGATGAGGTTGCAGTCCAGTGACGCAGTTTCATGAATGAATATTGGAGAATTTAGGCAAACTGACACGTGTGTGTGTGTGTGTGTGTGTGTGTGTGTGTGTGTGTGTGTGTGTGTGTGTGTTTAAAGGGATGCATTAATTAATATTTAGTGTGGTGTGTCCAAATGAGTTTGTGATTCAAGCAATCCAATACCTAATATGTGCTAATTTAGGCCTCGTTTTGTATATAAATATATGTATGTTTTACTAGGGAATGAAAATCCGGTATGTTTTATTCCAAGTTTTTTTCAACAATAAATAGTACATATGCGAACGAACGGTTTGGCTGGGTAAGTATAGCGTTGTGGCGGCCATTTTCTCTGGTGGGCAGGGGGCGGGGGGGAGGAGGGTTGTCTCTGGTGAGGGTAGTTATGTTTGGGCCTCGGTTGGGGGGTAGGGTGTTGGTAGGGGGGGCGGAGGGAGCAGCAGAGGGGGGTATGAGGGGTGGGGGGACTGAATGGCATGGGGTTGCCAGTTTAGTGATTAAGATATTAATTTGTGGAGATAGGTTATATATGGAAAGGTGTTCAGGAAGGAATAAGAAAAGTGTTTCGAACTGATGTAAGTATATGAGTTATAGTGATTCATGTTAGAAGGAAGATACGTGCTTAAAAAGGTGTAGAGATTTGTAGTTGACTTTATTTGGTTAATAATGTGTTAATTAACGGTAAAGGACCATTGGAGATAGATATTCAACAGCATATTGAGTGGACAAGTTTTAGTAGGCAGGAAGGCAGGCAGAAAGAGAGAATGGACTAATAAATAGGTATACATTTTTTTTCTCGGATGGTACACTTTAATAATCATAGGTACATATTTCAATGTGCGACATTCTTGCGCGCGCGCGCACACACACAAACACACACACACATACATATATACTAACATACATACAGTCTCGACAGTCAAATTGCAGAAACTGTCACAATTATGACAAGGATCACTCATATTGGATATATACACACAGAAAAATTCACGTCGATAAGTCACTCCAATTACACGTATCTACACACACAGACAACATATTTCAGTGAGTGTGGCCTATAGTATACATTAATATTCACACATGCCAGCCCATTCACTATTAATTGGTGTACATATTCATTCACTTACATGTTTATTTGTCTCTTTCTTATAAAATATTCACACACACACTGAAAGGAATCTTTCAGAACATTATATGCCAAATATGTCAGACCCATCCTGAAGTATGCAGCTCCAGCATGGAGTCCATATCTAGTCAAGCATAAGACTAAACTGGAAAAGATTCAAAGGTTTGCCACCACACTAGTACCCGAGCTAAGAGGTATGAGCTACGAGGAGCGACTACGGGAATCAAACCTCACTTCGTTGGTAGACAGAAGAGTTAGGGGGCACATGATCACCACATTCAAGATTCTCAAGGGAATGGATAGGGTAGATAAAAACAGGCTAAAGACACAAGGGGCACACGCACTAGGGGACACAGGTGGAAACTGAGTGCCCAAATGAGCCACAGAGTTATTTGAAAGAACCTTTTTAGTGTCAGAGTGGTTGACAAATCAAATGCATTAGGAAGTGATGTGGTGGAGGCTGACTCCATGCACAGTTTCAAGTGTAGATATGATAGAGCCCAATAGGCTCTAACCTGTACACCTATTGATTGACGGTTGTGAGGCGGGACCAAAGAGCCAGAGCTCAACCCCCGCATGCACAATAAGGTGAGTACAATTAGTTGAGTACACACAAACTCATTGATAATTTTTTTCTGGAACACAACCCGACAAACCGTTAAACAACCAGGAACCTACTCACTGCTTCGCGAAGAAAATCGTTCAGTTAAGGATTGGTGCCTAGTCAATCCGCTCTTTCCGGCTAGCCAGGATATGAACCCAGGCGAAATCGCTTGAGAAGTGCGAGATGAGTGCCTTGCCGCTGATCCACAGGGACTGCCCAAATATGAATGCCATCAACAGCACTAGCAGTTGGTGTTACCAAGCAGGTTACCCATCCAATTACTAACCAAATTGAAAGTTGCTTAACTTGGCTAATGGGACGAGAAGCAGTGTCCTTTAAGTGGTAGTATGGCCGTTGTTATTGTATACAAGTGGTAACCAATAACTTGTTAGTGAGTGAGTGATGATAATGGTAACTGCAGCGGAGGATTCTCACACATACCAGCCAATTCTCCATTAATGATAATACTTATAGCAACTATTTAGTCAAACAAACCAACCAAAAGTGGACTATTGCACTAACATAGAAATGTTTGGATGCCATTGATCTCGCACAAATTGCTCATAAATGCCACACGCTGGTATTTAAAGAACCTAAACAATCCTCTTCAAAGAACGAATGACTTCTCTTAGGCCTTGGATTATGCTCTCTTAGGCTTCATTGACAGTACTTATAACTTCTTTGAGTCGGGAGACAGGCAGACAGGCAGTCTATATATATACATGTTAGGCTTATATAGTGGTCTCGAAAACCCCACCCCACAAGGTCAAACTAACCCTCACTCACCAGGATGCCAGTGGGTCACTAACTCCTGGATACCTATTTATTGCTAGGTGAACAGATTCATTAGGTGATAGGAAACGCTACGAACAATTACAGCCATGCCCGACCGCGATTCGAACCCTGGAATCCCATATTGTGAGTCGAGAAGGAACACATCATTCATGTTACATATTTATGTGTACTCACCTATTTATGTCAGGAGGATCGAGCATTAATCTTAGAGTCTGCCTTTTGTCCGCCTGCCTTTGAGTCTGCCTTTCTGTCCGTCGGTTGTTTATAGCAATAACTCATGGCCTATTTCCTAACCTAACCAAGCCTAACCTATACCCTACCCTAACCTATAACCTACCACAATCTATAGCCAAACCTATTAACAAACCTAACCTAATCTAAACCTAACCTAACCTACACCTAAACCTAACCTAACCTAACCTAAATAACCTAATGTAACCAAACCAAACATAACCTAACTTAACCTAAACCAACCTAACCAAAACTAACCTAACTATACTAACCTAACCTAACTAACCTAACCTAACCTAACCTAACCTAACCAAACCTAACCTAACTATTCTAACCTAACCTAACTAACCTAACCTAACTAACCTAACCTAACCTAACTAGCCTATCCAAACTTAACCTAACCTAACCTAGCTAACCTAACCTAACTAACCTAACCTAACTAACCTAATCTAACCTAACTAACCTAACCAAACTTAACCTAACCTAACCTATCCTAACCTAACCTAACCAACACCCACCTCGCAAGATCAAACACCTAAACTGACCCTGACCTAACCCTCACCAGGATGCAATCCTACTAGAAGCTCACAACTCCTGGATACCTGTTTACTGCTCGGAGAACAGAGACATTAGGTGATAGGAAACGCCACCTTAATTTCAATCCTGCCTGTCCGGGTTTCGATCCAGGAATCCCCGATTGTTAGTCTAGAAGGAACACATACATGTTTCATATCTCTGTGTACTCACCTATTTCTTTTTGCAGGACCGAGCAACAGTTTTTGAACGTTGACATTATAGCCGACTGTTGTTTAAAGCAATGATTCCTGGTCATATCTCTGATTCTCTGTCATATCAACTTTTAAAATTATGAATGGAGTTTGCATCTACAACTGTGGGTTTTCGTAAGTTTGTTCTCACCTAGTTGTATTCACCTAGTTGTGTTTGCTAGGTTTGACCTTCAGATCTTTGGTCCCACCTCTCAACCATCTCAATTGCTCAAGTAGTTTTTCCAGAAGGTATGTAACTCATAACTCTCAGCTCTGTTGGAAAACAGGCTGGGGTTGCATATTCAATGATTTGTCTCCCATAGGTTGAAAAAAAGGTTACTTCTTCTTTATAAAAGTTAGAAATGTACTTTGACTTTGTAGACTTTGAACTAGTAACTAGACTAGAGTCTAGTCGGCCTAGTCGAATATGCCGTGTTCTTAATCCGGATGATCAGGCAGCGTTCGAGTTTGTCGAAACGGTTGCAATTACAAGGCACAGATCCCTCTCCTGTAGCAGCATCACTTTCGATAGATTCTCTGGATGATTGACCTTCTGGCAGTTCTCACGTTAACAAATTTAAAACAGTTTTTTGACAAACAAGAAACGCCACATTCCTTTGATGTTTAAAATTTTTATCTCTGTCAGTGTGTGTGTCTTGATTCCGTATATGTCTTGAATCCGTGCGTGTCTTGATTCCGTGTATGTGTCTTGATTCCGTGTGTGTCTTGATTCCGTGTGTGTCTTGATTCCGTTTGAGTCTTGATTCCGTGTGTGTCTTGATTCCGTTTGAGTCTTGATTCCGTGTGTGTCTTGATTCCGTGTGTGTCTTGATTCCGTGCGTGTATTGATTCCGTGTGAGTCTTGATTCCGTGTGTGTATTGATTCCGTTTGAGTCTTGATTCCGTGTGTGTCTTGATTCCGTGTGTGTATTGATTCCGTGTGAGTCTTGATTCCGTGTGTGTATTGATTCCATGTGAGTCTTGATTCCGTGTGTGTCTTGATTCCGTGTGTGTCTTGATTCCGTTTGAGTCTTGATTCCGTTTGAGTCTTGATTCCGTGTGTGTCTTGATTCCGTTTGAGTCTTGATTCCGTTTGAGTCTTGATTCCGTGTGTGTCTTGATTCCGTGTGTGTATTGATTCCGTGTGAGTCTTGATTCCGTGTGTGTCTTGATTCCGTGTGTGTCTTGATTCCGTGTGTGTCTTGTTTCCGTTTGAGTCTTGATTCCGTTTGAGTCTTGATTCCGTGTGAGTCTTGATTCCGTGTGTGTATTGATTCCTTGTGAGTCTTGATTCCGTGTGTGTATTGATTCCTTGTGAGTCTTGATTCCGTGTGTGTCTTGAGTGTGTGTGTGTCTTGATTCCGTGTGTGTCTTGATTCCGTGTGTGTCTTGATTCCGTGTGTGTCTTGATTCCGTGTGTGTCTTGATTCCGTGTGTGTCTTGAGTGTGTGTGTGTCTTGATTCCGTGTGTGTCTTGATTCCGTGTGTGTCTTGATTCCGTGTGTGTCTTCATTCCGTGTGAGTCTTGATTCCTTATGTGTCAGTGTCCGTCATAGTCTATGAGTGTCAGTGTCAGTGTCATTATCCCTGGGGTTTTGAGTCCAGGATGCCATTTGTGTCCCCTCAAATTGCCTCCCTTATCTCCACCTTGGGATCTTGTCAGTGTCCATGTGTGTCTTGATTCTATGTGTGTCTTGATTCCGTGTGTGTCTTGATTCCGTGTGTGTCTTGATTCCGTGTGTGTCTTGATTCCGTTTGAGTCTTGATTCCGTGTGAGTCTTGATTCCGTATGTGTCAGTGTCCGTCATAGTCTATGAGTGTCAGTGTCAGTGTCATTATCCCTGGGGTTTTGAGTCCAGGATGCCATTTGTGTCCCCTCAAATTGCCTCCCTTATCTCCACCTTGGGATCTTGTCAGTGTCCATGTGTGTCTTGATTCTATGTGTGTCTTGATTCCGTGTGTGTCTTGATTCCGTGTGTGTCTTGAGTCCGTGTGTGTCTTGAGTCCGTGTGTGTCTTGAGTCCGTCTGTGTCTTGATCCCGTGTGTGTCTTGAGTCCGTCTGTGTCTTGATCCCGTGTGTGTCTTGAGTCCGTGTGTGTCTTGAGTCCGTGTGTGTCTTGAGTCCGTGTGTGTCTTGATCCCGTGTGTGTCTTGAGTCCGCATGTGTCTTGATCCTGTGTCTTGAGTCCGTGTTTCTTCTGAGGCCGTGTACGTCTTGATTGTCCGGGTGTCTTTGGGGTTTTGGGTCCAGGAAGCTATTTGTGTCGACCCAAATTGCCTCCCTTCTCCCCACCTGAAATCCAGGTGGATTGAATGACCTGCCCGAGGTCAGTGGATCCAGGTATCCATCCGTGGGCCCCCGGATTTCAACCCTTCCCCACATTCCAAGGGGTCAGTCAATCAATCTTCGGCTATCCAGAGAATCTATCGAAACTGATGCTCCTACAGGAGGGGACACACAGAGAAATCTGTGCCCTGTACTTGCAACCATTCCGACAGGCTCGAACGCAGGTCTATCCGGATTAAGAACATGTTCTATCCGACTAGGCCACGCTGGAGTTGCCTTTTGAATAAAATTTGGCACTTGTATTTATATCTCGTAGTAAGGTTAGTCAGTGTCTATTTATCAACATTTGCAATGATTGACGTGTGAAGTTGTGAGTTTGTGTTGACAGTTAGAAATACATGACAGCTTATTCGATGAGGTTGCAGTCCAGTGCCGCAGTTTCATGAATGAATATTGGAGAATTTAGGCAAACTGACACGTGTGTGTGTGTGTGTGTGTGTGTGTGTGTGTGTGTGTGTGTGTGTGTGTGTGTGTGTGTGTGTGTGTGTGTGTGTGTGAGTGTGTGTGTGTGTGTGTGTGTTTAAAGGGATGCATTAATTAATATTTAGTGTGGTGTGTGTCCAAATGAGTTTGTGATTCAAGCAATCCAATACCTAATATGTGCTAATTTAGGCCTCGTTTTGTATATAAATATATGTATGTTTTACTAGGGAATGAAAATCCGGTATGTTTTATTCCAAGTTTTTTTCAACAATAAATAGTACATATGCGAACGAACGGTTTGGCTGGGTAAGTATAGCGTTGTGGCGGCCATTTTCTCTGGTGGGCAGGGGGCGGGGGGGAGGAGGGTTGTCTCTGGTGAGGGTAGTTATGTTTGGGCCTCGGTTGGGGGGTAGGGTGTTGGTAGGGGGGGGCCGAGGGAGCAGCAGAGGGGAGTATGAGGGGTGGGGGGACTGAATGGCATGGGGTTGCCAGTTTAGTGATTAAGATATTAATTTGTGGAGATAGGTTATATATGGAAAGGTGTTCAGGAAGGAATAAGAAAAGTGTTTCGAACTGATGTAAGTATATGAGTTATAGTGATTCATGTTAGAAGGAAGATACGTGCTTAAAAAGGTGTAGAGATTTGTAGTTGACTTTATTTGGTTAATAATGTGTTAATTAACGGTAAAGGACCATTGGAGATAGATATTCAACAGCATATTGAGTGGACAAGTTTTAGTAGGCAGGAAGGCAGGCAGAAAGAGAGAATGGACTAATAAATAGGTATACATTTTTTTTCTCGGATGGTACAATTTAATAATCATAGGTACATATTTCAATGTGCGACATTCTTGCGCGCGCGCGCACACACACAAACACACACACACATACATATATACTAACATACATACAGTCTCGACAGTCAAATTGCAGAAACTGTCACAATTATGACAAGGATCACTCATATTGGATATATACACACAGAAAAATTCACGTCGATAAGTCACTCCAATTACACGTATCTACACACACAGACAACATATTTCAGTGAGTGTGGCCTATAGTATACATTAATATTCACACATGCCAGCCCATTCACTATTAATTGGTGTACATATTCATTCACTTACATGTTTATTTGTCTCTTTCTTATAAAATATTCACACACACACTGAAAGGAATCTTTCAGAACATTATATGCCAAATATGTCAGACCCATCCTGAAGTATGCAGCTCCAGCATGGAGTCCATATCTAGTCAAGCATAAGACTAAACTGGAAAAGATTCAAAGGTTTGCCACCACACTAGTACCCGAGCTAAGAGGTATGAGCTACGAGGAGCGACTACGGGAATCAAACCTCACTTCGTTGGTAGACAGAAGAGTTAGGGGGCACATGATCACCACATTCAAGATTCTCAAGGGAATGGATAGGGTAGATAAAAACAGGCTAAAGACACAAGGGGCACACGCACTAGGGGACACAGGTGGAAACTGAGTGCCCAAATGAGCCACAGAGTTATTTGAAAGAACCTTTTTAGTGTCAGAGTGGTTGACAAATCAAATGCATTAGGAAGTGATGTGGTGGAGGCTGACTCCATGCACAGTTTCACGTGTAGATATGATAGAGCCCAATAGGCTCTAACCTGTACACCTATTGATTGACGGTTGTGAGGCGGGACCAAAGAGCCAGAGCTCAACCCCCGCATGCACAATAAGGTGAGTACAATTAGTTGAGTACACACAAACTCATTGATAATTTTTTTCTGGAACACAACCCGACAAACCGTTAAACAACCAGGAACCTACTCACTGCTTCGCGAAGAAAATCGTTCAGTTAAGGATTGGTGCCTAGTCAATCCGCTCTTTCCGGCTAGCCAGGATATGAACCCAGGCGAAATCGCTTGAGAAGTGCGAGATGAGTGCCTTGCCGCTGATCCACAGGGACTGCCCAAATATGAATGCCATCAACAGCACTAGCAGTTGGTGTTACCAAGCAGGTTACCCATCCAATTACTAACCAAATTGAAAGTTGCTTAACTTGGCTAATGGGACGAGAAGCAGTGTCCTTTAAGTGGTAGTATGGCCGTTGTTATTGTATACAAGTGGTAACCAATAACTTGTTAGTGAGTGAGTGATGATAATGGTAACTGCAGCGGAGGATTCTCACACATACCAGCCAATTCTCCATTAATGATAATACTTATAGCAACTATTTAGTCAAACAAACCAACCAAAAGTGGACTATTGCACTAACATAGAAATGTTTGGATGCCATTGATCTCGCACAAATTGCTCATAAATGCCACACGCTGGTATTTAAAGAACCTAAACAATCCTCTTCAAAGAACGAATGACTTCTCTTAGGCCTTGGATTATGCTCTCTTAGGCTTCATTGACAGTACTTATAACTTCTTTGAGTCGGGAGACAGGCAGACAGGCAGTCTATATATATACATGTTAGGCTTATATAGTGGTCTCGAAAACCCCACCCCACAAGGTCAAACTAACCCTCACTCACCAGGATGCCAGTGGGTCACTAACTCCTGGATACCTATTTATTGCTAGGTGAACAGATTCATTAGGTGATAGGAAACGCTACGAACAATTACAGCCATGCCCGACCGCGATTCGAACCCTGGAATCCCATATTGTGAGTCGAGAAGGAACACATCATTCATGTTACATATTTATGTGTACTCACCTATTTATGTCAGGAGGATCGAGCATTAATCTTAGAGTCTGCCTTTTGTCCGCCTGCCTTTGAGTCTGCCTTTCTGTCCGTCGGTTGTTTATAGCAATAACTCATGGCCTATTTCCTAACCTAACCAAGCCTAACCTATACCCTACCCTAACCTATAACCTACCACAATCTATAGCCAAACCTATTAACAAACCTAACCTAATCTAAACCTAACCTAACCTACACCTAAACCTAACCTAACCTAACCTAAATAACCTAATGTAACCAAACCAAACATAACCTAACTTAACCTAAACCAACCTAACCAAAACTAACCTAACTATACTAACCTAACCTAACTAACCTAACCTAACCTAACCTAACCTAACCAAACCTAACCTAACTATTCTAACCTAACCTAACTAACCTAACCTAACTAACCTAACCTAACCTAACTAGCCTATCCAAACTTAACCTAACCTAACCTAGCTAACCTAACCTAACTAACCTAACCTAACTAACCTAATCTAACCTAACTAACCTAACCAAACTTAACCTAACCTAACCTATCCTAACCTAACCTAACCAACACCCACCTCGCAAGATCAAACACCTAAACTGACCCTGACCTAACCCTCACCAGGATGCAATCCTACTAGAAGCTCACAACTCCTGGATACCTGTTTACTGCTCGGAGAACAGAGACATTAGGTGATAGGAAACGCCACCTTAATTTCAATCCTGCCTGTCCGGGTTTCGATCCAGGAATCCCCGATTGTTAGTCTAGAAGGAACACATACATGTTTCATATCTCTGTGTACTCACCTATTTCTTTTTGCAGGACCGAGCAACAGTTTTTGAACGTTGACATTATAGCCGACTGTTGTTTAAAGCAATGATTCCTGGTCATATCTCTGATTCTCTGTCATATCAACTTTTAAAATTATGAATGGAGTTTGCATCTACAACTGTGGGTTTTCGTAAGTTTGTTCTCACCTAGTTGTATTCACCTAGCTGTGTTTGCTAGGTTTGACCTTCAGATCTTTAGTCCCACCTCTCAACCATCTCAATTGCTCAAGTAGTTTTTCCAGAAGGTATGTAACTCATAACTCTCAGCTCTGTTGGAAAACAGGCTGGGGTTGCATATTCAATGATTTGTCTCCCATAGGTTGAAAAAAAGGTTACTTCTTCTTTATAAAAGTTAGAAATGTACTTTGACTTTGTAGACTTTGAACTAGTAACTAGACTAGAGTCTAGTCGGCCTAGTCGAATATGCCGTGTTCTTAATCCGGATGATCAGGCAGCGTTCGAGTTTGTCGAAACGGTTGCAATTACAAGGCACAGATCCCTCTCCTGTAGCAGCATCACTTTCGATAGATTCTCTGGATGATTGACCTTCTGGCAGTTCTCACGTTAACAAATTTAAAACAGTTTTTTGACAAACAAGAAACGCCACATTCCTTTGATGTTTAAAATTTTTATCTCTGTCAGTGTGTGTGTCTTGATTCCGTATATGTCTTGAATCCGTGCGTGTCTTGATTCCGTGTATGTGTCTTGATTCCGTGTGTGTCTTGATTCCGTGTGTGTCTTGATTCCGTTTGAGTCTTGATTCCGTGTGTGTCTTGATTCCGTTTGAGTCTTGATTCCGTGTGTGTCTTGATTCCGTGTGTGTCTTGATTCCGTGCGTGTATTGATTCCGTGTGAGTCTTGATTCCGTGTGTGTATTGATTCCGTTTGAGTCTTGATTCCGTGTGTGTCTTGATTCCGTGTGTGTATTGATTCCGTGTGAGTCTTGATTCCGTGTGTGTATTGATTCCATGTGAGTCTTGATTCCGTGTGTGTCTTGATTCCGTGTGTGTCTTGATTCCGTTTGAGTCTTGATTCCGTTTGAGTCTTGATTCCGTGTGTGTCTTGATTCCGTTTGAGTCTTGATTCCGTTTGAGTCTTGATTCCGTGTGTGTCTTGATTCCGTGTGTGTATTGATTCCGTGTGAGTCTTGATTCCGTGTGTGTCTTGATTCCGTGTGTGTCTTGATTCCGTGTGTGTCTTGTTTCCGTTTGAGTCTTGATTCCGTTTGAGTCTTGATTCCGTGTGAGTCTTGATTCCGTGTGTGTATTGATTCCTTGTGAGTCTTGATTCCGTGTGTGTATTGATTCCTTGTGAGTCTTGATTCCGTGTGTGTCTTGAGTGTGTGTGTGTCTTGATTCCGTGTGTGTCTTGATTCCGTGTGTGTCTTGATTCCGTGTGTGTCTTGATTCCGTGTGTGTCTTGATTCCGTGTGTGTCTTGAGTGTGTGTGTGTCTTGATTCCGTGTGTGTCTTGATTCCGTGTGTGTCTTGATTCCGTGTGTGTCTTCATTCCGTGTGAGTCTTGATTCCTTATGTGTCAGTGTCCGTCATAGTCTATGAGTGTCAGTGTCAGTGTCATTATCCCTGGGGTTTTGAGTCCAGGATGCCATTTGTGTCCCCTCAAATTGCCTCCCTTATCTCCACCTTGGGATCTTGTCAGTGTCCATGTGTGTCTTGATTCTATGTGTGTCTTGATTCCGTGTGTGTCTTGATTCCGTGTGTGTCTTGATTCCGTGTGTGTCTTGATTCCGTTTGAGTCTTGATTCCGTGTGAGTCTTGATTCCGTATGTGTCAGTGTCCGTCATAGTCTATGAGTGTCAGTGTCAGTGTCATTATCCCTGGGGTTTTGAGTCCAGGATGCCATTTGTGTCCCCTCAAATTGCCTCCCTTATCTCCACCTTGGGATCTTGTCAGTGTCCATGTGTGTCTTGATTCTATGTGTGTCTTGATTCCGTGTGTGTCTTGATTCCGTGTGTGTCTTGAGTCCGTGTGTGTCATGAGTCCGTGTGTGTCTTGAGTCCGTCTGTGTCTTGATCCCGTGTGTGTCTTGAGTCCGTCTGTGTCTTGATCCCGTGTGTGTCTTGAGTCCGTGTGTGTCTTGAGTCCGTGTGTGTCTTGAGTCCGTGTGTGTCTTGATCCCGTGTGTGTCTTGAGTCCGCATGTGTCTTGATCCTGTGTCTTGAGTCCGTGTTTCTTCTGAGGCCGTGTACGTCTTGATTGTCCGGGTGTCTTTGGGGTTTTGGGTCCAGGAAGCTATTTGTGTCGACCCAAATTGCCTCCCTTCTCCCCACCTGAAATCCAGGTGGATTGAATGACCTGCCCGAGGTCAGTGGATCCAGGTATCCATCCGTGGGCCCCCGGATTTCAACCCTTCCCCACATTCCAAGGGGTCAGTCAATCAATCTTCGGCTATCCAGAGAATCTATCGAAACTGATGCTCCTACAGGAGGGGACACACAGAGAAATCTGTGCCCTGTACTTGCAACCATTCCGACAGGCTCGAACGCAGGTCTATCCGGATTAAGAACATGTTCTATCCGACTAGGCCACGCTGGAGTTGCCTTTTGAATAAAATTTGGCACTTGTATTTATATCTCGTAGTAAGGTTAGTCAGTGTCTATTTATCAACATTTGCAATGATTGACGTGTGAAGTTGTGAGTTTGTGTTGACAGTTAGAAATACATGACAGCTTATTCGATGAGGTTGCAGTCCAGTGACGCAGTTTCATGAATGAATATTGGAGAATTTAGGCAAACTGACACGTGTGTGTGTGTGTGTGTGTGTGTGTGTGTGTGTGTGTGTGTGTGTGTGTGTGTGTGTGAGTGTGTGTGTGTGTGTGTGTGTTTAAAGGGATGCATTAATTAATATTTAGTGTGGTGTGTGTCCAAATGAGTTTGTGATTCAAGCAATCCAATACCTAATATGTGCTAATTTAGGCCTCGTTTTGTATATAAATATATGTATGTTTTACTAGGGAATGAAAATCCGGTATGTTTTATTCCAAGTTTTTTTCAACAATAAATAGTACATATGCGAACGAACGGTTTGGCTGGGTAAGTATAGCGTTGTGGCGGCCATTTTCTCTGGTGGGCAGGGGGCGGGGGGGAGGAGGGTTGTCTCTGGTGAGGGTAGTTATGTTTGGGCCTCGGTTGGGGGGTAGGGTGTTGGTAGGGGGGCCTAGGGAGCAGCAGAGGGGGGAATGAGGGGTGGGGGGGACTGAATGGCATGGGGTTGCCAGTTTAGTGATTAAGATATTAATTTGTGGAGATAGGTTATATATGGAAAGGTGTTCAGGAAGGAATAAGAAAAGTGTTTCGAACTGATGTAAGTATATGAGTTATAGTGATTCATGTTAGAAGGAAGATACGTGCTTAAAAAGGTGTAGAGATTTGTAGTTGACTTTATTTGGTTAATAATGTGTTAATTAACGGTAAAGGACCATTGGAGATAGATATTCAACAGCATATTGAGTGGACAAGTTTTAGTAGGCAGGAAGGCAGGCAGAAAGAGAGAATGGACTAATAAATAGGTATACATTTTTTTTCTCGGATGGTACAATTTAATAATCATAGGTACATATTTCAATGTGCGACATTCTTGCGCGCGCGCGCACACACACAAACACACACACACATACATATATACTAACATACATACAGTCTCGACAGTCAAATTGCAGAAACTGTCACAATTATGACAAGGATCACTCATATTGGATATATACACACAGAAAAATTCACGTCGATAAGTCACTCCAATTACACGTATCTACACACACAGACAACATATTTCAGTGAGTGTGGCCTATAGTATACATTAATATTCACACATGCCAGCCCATTCACTATTAATTGGTGTACATATTCATTCACTTACATGTTTATTTGTCTCTTTCTTATAAAATATTCACACACACACTGAAAGGAATCTTTCAGAACATTATATGCTAAATATGTCAGACCCATCCTGAAGTATGCAGCTCCAGCATGGAGTCCATATCTAGTCAAGCATAAGACTAAACTGGAAAAGATTCAAAGGTTTGCCACCACACTAGTACCCGAGCTAAGAGGTATGAGCTACGAGGAGCGACTACGGGAATCAAACCTCACTTCGTTGGTAGACAGAAGAGTTAGGGGGCACATGATCACCACATTCAAGATTCTCAAGGGAATGGATAGGGTAGATAAAAACAGGCTAAAGACACAAGGGGCACACGCACTAGGGGACACAGGTGGAAACTGAGTGCCCAAATGAGCCACAGAGTTATTTGAAAGAACCTTTTTAGTGTCAGAGTGGTTGACAAATCAAATGCATTAGGAAGTGATGTGGTGGAGGCTGACTCCATGCACAGTTTCAAGTGTAGATATGATAGAGCCCAATAGGCTCTAACCTGTACACCTATTGATTGACGGTTGTGAGGCGGGACCAAAGAGCCAGAGCTCAACCCCCGCATGCACAATAAGGTGAGTACAATTAGTTGAGTACACACAAACTCATTGATAATTTTTTTCTGGAACACAACCCGACAAACCGTTAAACAACCAGGAACCTACTCACTGCTTCGCGAAGAAAATCGTTCAGTTAAGGATTGGTGCCTAGTCAATCCGCTCTTTCCGGCTAGCCAGGATATGAACCCAGGCGAAATCGCTTGAGAAGTGCGAGATGAGTGCCTTGCCGCTGATCCACAGGGACTGCCCAAATATGAATGCCATCAACAGCACTAGCAGTTGGTGTTACCAAGCAGGTTACCCATCCAATTACTAACCAAATTGAAAGTTGCTTAACTTGGCTAATGGGACGAGAAGCAGTGTCCTTTAAGTGGTAGTATGGCCGTTGTTATTGTATACAAGTGGTAACCAATAACTTGTTAGTGAGTGAGTGATGATAATGGTAACTGCAGCGGAGGATTCTCACACATACCAGCCAATTCTCCATTAATGATAATACTTATAGCAACTATTTAGTCAAACAAACCAACCAAAAGTGGACTATTGCACTAACATAGAAATGTTTGGATGCCATTGATCTCGCACAAATTGCTCATAAATGCCACACGCTGGTATTTAAAGAACCTAAACAATCCTCTTCAAAGAACGAATGACTTCTCTTAGGCCTTGGATTATGCTCTCTTAGGCTTCATTGACAGTACTTATAACTTCTTTGAGTCGGGAGACAGGCAGACAGGCAGTCTATATATATACATGTTAGGCTTATATAGTGGTCTCGAAAACCCCACCCCACAAGGTCAAACTAACCCTCACTCACCAGGATGCCAGTGGGTCACTAACTCCTGGATACCTATTTATTGCTAGGTGAACAGATTCATTAGGTGATAGGAAACGCTACGAACAATTACAGCCATGCCCGACCGCGATTCGAACCCTGGAATCCCATATTGTGAGTCGAGAAGGAACACATCATTCATGTTACATATTTATGTGTACTCACCTATTTATGTCAGGAGGATCGAGCATTAATCTTAGAGTCTGCCTTTTGTCCGCCTGCCTTTGAGTCTGCCTTTCTGTCCGTCGGTTGTTTATAGCAATAACTCATGGCCTATTTCCTAACCTAACCAAGCCTAACCTATACCCTACCCTAACCTATAACCTACCACAATCTATAGCCAAACCTATTAACAAACCTAACCTAATCTAAACCTAACCTAACCTACACCTAAACCTAACCTAACCTAACCTAAATAACCTAATGTAACCAAACCAAACATAACCTAACTTAACCTAAACCAACCTAACCAAAACTAACCTAACTATACTAACCTAACCTAACTAACCTAACCTAACCTAACCTAACCTAACCAAACCTAACCTAACTATTCTAACCTAACCTAACTAACCTAACCTAACTAACCTAACCTAACCTAACTAGCCTATCCAAACTTAACCTAACCTAACCTAGCTAACCTAACCTAACTAACCTAACCTAACTAACCTAATCTAACCTAACTAACCTAACCAAACTTAACCTAACCTAACCTATCCTAACCTAACCTAACCAACACCCACCTCGCAAGATCAAACACCTAAACTGACCCTGACCTAACCCTCACCAGGATGCAATCCTACTAGAAGCTCACAACTCCTGGATACCTGTTTACTGCTCGGAGAACAGAGACATTAGGTGATAGGAAACGCCACCTTAATTTCAATCCTGCCTGTCCGGGTTTCGATCCAGGAATCCCCGATTGTTAGTCTAGAAGGAACACATACATGTTTCATATCTCTGTGTACTCACCTATTTCTTTTTGCAGGACCGAGCAACAGTTTTTGAACGTTGACATTATAGCCGACTGTTGTTTAAAGCAATGATTCCTGGTCATATCTCTGATTCTCTGTCATATCAACTTTTAAAATTATGAATGGAGTTTGCATCTACAACTGTGGGTTTTCGTAAGTTTGTTCTCACCTAGTTGTATTCACCTAGCTGTGTTTGCTAGGTTTGACCTTCAGATCTTTAGTCCCACCTCTCAACCATCTCAATTGCTCAAGTAGTTTTTCCAGAAGTTATGTAACTCATAACTCTCAGCTCTGTTGGAAAACAGGCTGGGGTTGCATATTCAATGATTTGTCTCCCATAGGTTGAAAAAAAGGTTACTTCTTCTTTATAAAAGTTAGAAATGTACTTTGACTTTGTAGACTTTGAACTAGTAACTAGACTAGAGTCTAGTCGGCCTAGTCGAATATGCCGTGTTCTTAATCCGGATGATCAGGCAGCGTTCGAGTTTGTCGAAACGGTTGCAATTACAGGGCACAGATCCCTCTCCTGTAGCAGCATCACTTTCGATAGATTCTCTGGATGATTGACCTTCTGGCAGTTCTCACGTTAACAAATTTAAAACAGTTTTTTGACAAACAAGAAACGCCACATTCCTTTGATGTTTAAAATTTTTATCTCTGTCAGTGTGTGTGTCTTGATTCCGTATATGTCTTGAATCCGTGCGTGTCTTGATTCCGTGTATGTGTCTTGATTCCGTGTGTGTCTTGATTCCGTGTGTGTCTTGATTCCGTTTGAGTCTTGATTCCGTGTGTGTCTTGATTCCGTTTGAGTCTTGATTCCGTGTGTGTCTTGATTCCGTGTGTGTATTGATTCCGTGTGAGTCTTGATTCCGTGTGTGTATTGATTCCGTTTGAGTCTTGATTCCGTGTGTGTCTTGATTCCGTGTGTGTATTGATTCCGTGTGAGTCTTGATTCCGTGTGTGTATTGATTCCATGTGAGTCTTGATTCCGTGTGTGTCTTGATTCCGTGTGTGTCTTGATTCCGTTTGAGTCTTGATTCCGTTTGAGTCTTGATTCCGTGTGTGTCTTGATTCCGTTTGAGTCTTGATTCCGTTTGAGTCTTGATTCCGTGTGTATATTGATTCCGTGTGTGTATTGATTCCGTGTGAGTACTGATTCCATGTGAGTCTTGATTCCATGTGAGTCTTGATTCCGTGTGTGTCTTGATTCCGTGTGTGTCTTGATTCCGTGTGTGTCTTGTTTCCGTTTGATTCTTGATTCCGTTTGAGTCTTGATTCCGTGTGAGTCTTGATTCCGTGTGTGTATTGATTCCTTGTGAGTCTTGATTCCGTATGTGTCCGTGTCCGTCATAGTCTATGAGTGTCCGTGTCAGTGTCATTATCCCTGGGGTATTGAGTCCAGGATGTCATTTGTGTCCCCTCAAATTGCCTCCCTTATCTCCACCATGGGATCGTGTCAGTGTCCATGTGTGTCTTGATTCCGTGTGTGTCTTGATTCCATGTGTGTCTTGATTCCGTGTGTGTCTTGAGTGTGTGTGTGTCTTGATTCCGTGTTTGTCCAGATTCCGTGTGTGTCTTGATTCCGTGTGTGTCTTGACTCCGTTTGAGTCGTGATTCCGTGTGAGTCTTGATTCCGTATGTGTCAGTGTCCGTCATAGTCTATGAGTGTCAGTGTCAGTGTCATTATCCCTGGGGTTTTGAGTCCAGGATGCCATTTGTGTCCCCTCAAATTGCCTCCCTTATCTCCACCTTGGGATCTTGTCAGTGTCCATGTGTGTCTTGAGTCCGTGTGTGTCTTGAGTCCGTGTGTGTCTTGAGTCCGTCTGTGTCTTGATCCCGTGTGTGTCTTGAGTCCGTCTGTGTCTTGATCCCGTGTGTGCCTTGAGTCCGTCTGTATCTTGATCCCGTGTGTGTCTTGAGTCCGTGTGTGTCTTGAGTCCGTGTGTGTCTTGAGTCCGTGTGTGTCTTGAGTCCGTGTGTGTCTTGATCCCGTGTGTGTCTTGAGTCCGCATGTGTCTTGATCCTGTGTCTTGAGTCCGTGTTTCTTCTGAGGCCGTGTACGTCGTGATTGTCTGGGTGTCTTTGGGGTTTTGGGTCCAGGAAGCTATTTGTGTCGACCCAAATTGCCTCCCTTCTCCCCACCTGAAATCCAGGTGGATTGAATGACCTGCCCGAGGTAAGTGGATCCAGGTATCCATCCGTGGGCCCCCGGATTTCAACCCTTCCCCACATTCCAAGGGGTCAATCAATCTTCGGCTATCCAGAGAATCTATCGAAACTGATGCTCCTACAGGAGGGGACACACAGAGAAATCTGTGCCCTGTACTTGCAACCATTCCGACAGGCTCGAACGCAGGTCTATCCGGATTAAGAACATGTTCTATCCGACTAGGCCACGCTGGAGTTGCCTTTTGAATAAAATTTGGCACTTGTATTTATATCTTGTAGTAAGGTTAGTCAGTGTCTATTTATCAACATTTGCAATGATTGACGTGTGAAGTTGTGAGTTTGTGTTGAAAGTTAGAAATACATGACAGCTTATTCGATGAGGTTGCAGTCCAGTGACGCAGTTTCATGAATGAATATTGGAGAATTTAGGCAAACTGACGAGTGTGTGTGTGTGTGTGTGTGTGTGTGTGTGTGTGTGTGTGTGTGTGTGTGTGTGTGTGTGTGTGTGTGTGTGTGTGTGTGTGTGTGTGTGTGTGTGTGTGTGTGTGTGTGTGTGTGTGTGTGTGTGTGTATGTGTGTTTAAAGGTATGTATTAATTAATATGTAGTGTGGTGTGTGTCCAAATGAGTTTTTGATTCAAGCAATCCAATACCTAATATGTGCTAATTTAGGCCTCGTTTTGTATATAAATATATGTATGTTTTACTAGGGAATGAAAATCCGGTATGTTTTATTCCAAGTTTTTTTTCAACAATAAATAGTACATATGCGAACGAACGGTTTGGCTGGTAAGTATAGCGTTGTGGCGGCCATTTTCTCTGGTGGGCAGGGGGCGAGGGGTAGGAGGGTTGTCTCTGGTGAGGGTAGTTATGTTTGGGCCTCGGTTGGGGGGTAGGGTGTTGGTAGGGGGGCCTAGGGAGCAGCAGAGGGGGGAATGAGGGGTGGGGGGGACTGAATGGCATGGGGTTGCCAGTTTAGTGATTAAGATATTAATTTGTGGAGATAGGTTATATATGGAAAGGTGTTCAGGAAGGAATAAGAAAAGTGTTTCGAACTGATGTAAGTATATGAGTTATAGTGATTCATGTTAGAAGGAAGATACGTGCTTAAAAAGGTGTAGAGATTTGTAGTTGACTTTATTTGGTTAATAATGTGTTAATTAACGGTAAAGGACCATTGGAGATAGATATTCAACAGCATATTGAGTGGACAAGTTTTAGTAGGCAGGAAGGCAGGCAGAGAGAGAGAATGGACTAATAAATAGGTATACATTTTTTTTCTCGGATGGTATACTTTAATAATCATAGGTACATATTTCAATGTGCGACATTCTTGCGCGCGCGCGCACACACACAAACACACACACACATACATATATACTAACATACATACAGTCTCGACAGTCAAATTGCAGAAACTGTCACAATTATGACAAGGATCACTCATATTGGATATATACACACAGAAAAATTCACGTCGATAAGTCACTCCTATTACACGTATCTACACACACAAACAACATATTTCAGTGAGTGTGGCCCATAGTATACATTAATATTCACACATGCCAGCCCATTCACTATTAATTGGTGTACATATTCATTCACTTACATGTTTATTTGTCTCTTTCTTATAAAATATTCATACACACACTGAAAGGAATCTTTCAGAACATTATATGCCAAATATGTCAGACCAATCCTGAAGTATGCAGCTCCAGCATGGAGTCCATATCTAGTCAAGCATAAGACTAAACTGGAAAAGATTCAAAGGTTTGCCACCACACTAGTACCCGAGCTAAGAGGTATGAGCTACGAGGAGCGACTACGGGAATCAAACCTCACTTCGTTGGAAGACAGAAGAGTTAGGGGGCACATAATCACCACATTCAAGATTCTCAAGGGAATTGATAGGGTAGATAAAGACAGGCTATTTAACACAAGGGGCACACGCACTAGGGGACACAAGTGGAAACTGAGTGCCCAAATGAGCCACAGAGTTATTTGAAAGAACCTTTTTAGTGTCAGAGTGATTGACAAATGAAATGCATTAGGAAGTGATGTGGTGGAGGCTGACTCCATGCACAGTTTCAAGTGTAGATATGATAGAGCCCAATGGGCTCTAACCTGTACACCTGTTGATTGACGGTTGTGAGGCGGGACCAAAGAGCCAGAGCTCAATCCCCGCATGCACAATAAGGTGAGTACAATTAGTTGAGTACACACAAACTCATTGATAATTTTTTTCTGGAACACAACCCGACAAACCGTTAAACAACCAGGAACCTACTCACTGCTTCGTGAAGAGAATCGTTCAGTTAAGGATTGGTGCCTAGTCAATCCGCTCTTTCCGGCTAGCCAGGATATGAACCCAGGCGAAATCGCTTGAGAAGTGCGAGATGAGTGCCTTGCCACTGATCCACAGGGACTGTCCAAATATGAATGCCATCAAAAGCACTAGCAGTTGGTGTTACCAGGCAGGTTACCCATCCAATTACTAACCAAATTGAAAGTTGCTTAACTTGGCTAATGGGACGAGAAGCAGTGTCCTTTAAGTGGTAGTATGGCCGTTGTTATTGTATACAAGTGGTAACCAATAACTTGTCAGTGAGTGAATGATGATAATGGTAACTGCGGCGGAGGATACTCACACATACCAGCCAATTCTCCATTAATGATAATACTTATAGCAACTATTTAGTCAAACAAACCAACCAAAAGTGGACTATTGCACTAACATAGAAATGTTTGGATGCCATTGATCTCGCACAAATTGCTCATAAATGCCACACGCTGGTATTTAAAGAACCTAAACAATCCTCTTCAAAGAACGAATGACTTCTCTTAGGCCTTGGATTATGCTCTCTTAGGCTTCATTGACAGTACTTATAACTTCTTTGAGTCGGGAGACAGGCAGACAGGCAGTCTATATATATACATGTTAGGCTTATATAGTGGTCTCGAAAACCCCACCCCACAAGGTCAAACTAACCCTCACTCACCAGGATGCCAGTGGGTCACTAACTCCTGGATACCTATTTATTGCTAGGTGAACAGATTCATTAGGTGATAGGAAATGCTACGAACAATTACAGCCATGCCCGACCGCGATTCGAACCCTGGAATCCCATATTGTGAGTCGAGAAGGAACACATCATTCATGTTACATATTTATGTGTACTCACCTATTTATGTCAGGAGGATCGAGCATTAATCTTAGAGTCTGCCTTTTGTCCGCCTGCCTTTGAGTCTGCCTTTCTGTCCGTCGGTTGTTTATAGCAATAACTCATGGCCTATTTCCTAACCTAACCAAGCCTAACCTATACCCTACCCTAACCTATAACCTACCACAATCTATAGCCAAACCTATTAACTAACCTAACCTAATCTAAACCTAACCTAACCTACACCTAAACCTAACCTAACCTAACCTAAATAACCTAATGTAACCAAACCAAACATAACCTAACTTAACCTAAACTAACCTAACCAAAACTAACCTAACTATACTAACCTAACCTAACTAACCTAACCTAACCTAACCTAACCTAACCAAACCTAACCTAACTATTCTAACCTAACCTAACTAACCTAACCTAACTAACCTAACCTAACCTAACTAGCCTAACCAAACTTAACCTAACCTAACCTAACTAACCTAACCTAACTAACCTAACCTAACTAACCTAATCTAACCTAACTAACCTAACCAAACTTAACCTAACCTAACCTATCCTAACCTAACCTAACCAACACCCACCTCGCAAGATCAAACACCTAAACTGACCCTGACCTAACCCTCACCAGGATGCAATCCTACTAGAAGCTCACAACTCCTGGATACCTGTTTACTGCTCGGAGAACAGAGACATTAGGTGATAGGAAACGCCACCTTAATTTCAATCCTGCCTGTCCGGGTTTCGATCCAGGAATCCCCGATTGTTAGTCTAGAAGGAACACATACATGTTTCATATCTCTGTGTACTCACCTATTTCTACTTGCAGGACCGAGCAACAGTTTTTGAACGTTGACATTATAGCCGCCTGTTGTTAAAGCAATGATTCCTGGTCATATCTCTGATTCTCTGTCATATCAACTTTTTAAATTATGAATGGAGTTTGCATCTACAACTGTGGGTTTTCGTAAGTTTGTTCTCACCTAGTTGTATTCACCTAGCTGTGTTTGCTAGGTTTGACCTTCAGATCTTTGGTCCCACCTCTCAACCATCTCAATTGCTCAAGTAGTTTTTCCAGAAGTTATGTAACTCATAACTCTCAGCTCTGTTGGAAAACAGGCTGGGGTTGCATATTCAATGATTTGTCTCCCATAGGTTGAAAAAAAGGTTACTTCTTCTTTATAAAAGTTAGAAATGTACTTTGACTTTGTAGACTTTGAACTAGTAACTAGACTAGAGTCTAGTCGGCCTAGTCGAATATGCCGGGTTCTTAATCCGGATGATCAGGCAGCGTTCGAGTTTGTCGAAACGGTTGCAATTACAGGGCACAGATCCCTCTCCTGTAGCAGCATCACTTTCGATAGATTCTCTGGATGATTGACCTTCTGGCAGTTCTCTCGTTAACAAATTTAAAACAGTTTTTTGACAAACAAGAAACGCCACATTCCTTTGATGTTTAAAATTTTTATCTCTGTCAGTGTGTGTGTGTCTTGATTCCGTATATGTCTTGAATCCGTGCGTGTCTTGATTCCGTGTATGTGTCTTGATTCCGTGTGTGTCTTGATTCCGTGTGTGTCTTGATTCCGTTTGAGTCTTGATTCCGTGTGTGTCTTGATTCCGTTTGAGTCTTGATTCCGTGTGTGTCTTGATTCCGTGTGTGTATTGATTCCGTGAGTCTTGATTCCGTGTGTGTATTGATTCCGTTTGAGTCTTGATTCCGTGTGTGTCTTGATTCCGTGTGTGTATTGATTCCGTGTGAGTCTTGATTCCGTGTGTGTGTATTGATTCCATGTGAGTCTTGATTCCGTGTGTGTCTTGATTCCATGTGTGTCTTGATTCCGTTTGAGTCTTGATTCCGTTTGAGTCTTGATTCCGTGTGTGTCTTGATTCCGTTTGAGTCTTGATTCCGTTTGAGTCTTGATTCCGTGTGTGTCTTGATTCCGTGTGTGTATTGATTCCGTGTGAGTCTTGATTCCGTGTGTGTATTGATTCCGTGTGTGTCTTGATTCCGTGTGTGTCTTGTTTCCGTTTGAGTCTTGATTCCGTTTGAGTCTTGATTCCGTGTGAGTCTTGATTCCGTGTGTGTATTGATTCCTTGTGAGTCTTGATTCCGTGTGTGTCTTGAGTGTGTGTGTGTCTTGATTCCGTGTGTGTCTTGATTCCGTGTGTGTCTTGATTCCGTGTGTGTCTTGATTCCGTGTGTGTCTTGATTCCGTGTGTGTCTTGAGTGTGTGTGTGTCTTGATTCCGTGTGTGTCTTGATTCCGTGTGTCTTGATTCCGTGTGTGTCTTGATTCCGTTTGAGTCTTGATTCCGTGTGAGTCTTGATTCCGTATGTGTCAGTGTCCGTCATAGTCTATGAGTGTCAGTGTCAGTGTCATTATCCCTGGGGTTTTGAGTCCAGGATGCCATTTGTGTCCCCTCAAATTGCCTCCGTTATCTCCACCTTAGGATCTTGTCAGTGTCCATGTGTGTCTTGATTCCGTGTGTGTCTTGATTCCGTGTGTGTCTTGATTCCGTGTGTGTCTTGATTCCGTTTGAGTCTTGATTCCGTGTGAGTCTTGATTCCGTATGTGTCAGTGTCCGTCATAGTCTATGAGTGTCAGTGTCAGTGCCATTATCCCTGGGGTTTTGAGTCCAGGATGCCATTTGTGTCCCCTCAAATTGCCTTCCTTATCTCCACCTTGGGATCTTGTCAGTGTCCATGTGTGTCTTGATTCTATGTGTGTCTTGATTCCGTGTGTGTCTTGATTCCGTGTGTGTCTTGAGTCCGTGTGTGTCTTGAGTCCGTGTGTGTCTTGAGTCCGTCTGTGTCTTGATCCCGTGTGTGTCTTGAGTCCGTGTGTGTCTTGAGTCCGGGTGTGTCTTGAGTCCGTGTGTGTCTTGATCCCGTGTGTGTCTTGAGTCCGCATGTGTCTTGATCCTGTGTCTTGAGTCCGTGTTTCTTCTGAGGCCGTGTACGTCTTGATTGTCCGGGTGTCTTTGGGGTTTTGGGTCCAGGAAGCTATTTGTGTCGACCCAAATTGCCTCCCTTCTCCCCACCTGAAATCCAGGTGGATTGAATGACCTGCCCGAGGTCAGTGGATCCAGGTATCCATCCGTGGGCCCCCGGATTTCAACCCTTCCCCACATTCCAAGGGGTCAGTCAATCAATCTTCGGCTATCCAGAGAATCTATCGAAACTGATGCTCCTACAGGAGGGGACACACAGAGAAATCTGTGCCCTGTACTTGCAACCATTCCGACAGGCTCGAACGCAGGTCTATCCGGATTAAGAACATGTTCTATCCGACTAGGCCACGCTGGAGTTGCCTTTTGAATAAAATTTGGCACTTGTATTTATATCTCGTAGTAAGGTTAGTCAGTGTCTATTTATCAACATTTGCAATGATTGACGTGTGAAGTTGTGAGTTTGTGTTGACAGTTAGAAATACATGACAGCTTATTCGATGAGGTTGCAGTCCAGTGACGCAGTTTCATGAATGAATATTGGAGAATTTAGGCAAACTGACACGTGTGTGTGTGTGTGTGTGTGTGTGTGTGTGTGTGTGTGTGTGTGTGTGTGTGTGTGTGTGTGTGTGTGTGTGTGTGTGTGTGTGTGTGTGTGTGTGTGTGTTTAAAGGGATGCATTAATTAATATTTAGTGTGGTGTGTGTCCAAATGAGTTTGTGATTCAAGCAATCCAATACCTAATATGTGCTAATTTAGGCCTCGTTTTGTATATAAATATATGTATGTTTTACTAGGGAATGAAAATCCGGTATGTTTTATTCCAAGTTTTTTTCAACAATAAATAGTACATATGCGAACGAACGGTTTGGCTGGGTAAGTATATCGTTGTGGCGGCCATTTTCTCTGGTGGGCAGGGGGCGGGGGGGAGGAGGGTTGTCTCTGGTGAGGGTAGTTATGTTTGGGCCTCGGTTGGGGGGTAGGGTGTTGGTAGGGGGGGCCGAGGGAGCAGCAGAGGGGAGTATGAGGGGTGGGGGGAACTGAATGGCATGAGGTTGCCAGTTTAGTGATTAAGATATTAATTTGTGGAGATAGGTTATATATGGAAAGGTGTTCAGGAAGGAATAAGAAAAGTGTTTCGAACTGATGTAAGTATATGAGTTATAGTGATTCATGTTAGAAGGAAGATACGTGCTTAAAAAGGTGTAGAGATTTGTAGTTGACTTTATTTGGTTAATAATGTGTTAATTAACGGTAAAGGACCATTGGAGATAGATATTCAACAGCATATTGAGTGGACAAGTTTTAGTAGGCAGGAAGGCAGGCAGAGAGAGAGAATGGACTAATAAATAGGTATACATTTTTTTTCTCGGATGGTACACTTTAATAATCATAGGTACATATTTCAATGTGCGACATTCTTGCGCGCGCGCGCACACACACAAACACACACACACATACATATATACTAACATACATACAGTCTCGACAGTCAAATTGCAGAAACTGTCACAATTATGACAAGGATCACTCATATTGGATATATACACACAGAAAAATTCACGTCGATAAGTCACTCCAATTACACGTATCTACACACACAGACAACATATTTCAGTGAGTGTGGCCCATAGTATACATTAATATTCACACATGCCAGCCCATTCACTATTAATTGGTGTACATATTCATTCACTTACATGTTTATTTGTCTCTTTCTTATAAAATATTCACACACACACTGAAAGGAATCTTTCAGAACATTATATGCCAAATATGTCAGACCCATCCAGAAGTATGCAGCTCCAGCATGGAGTCCATATCTAGTCAAGCATAAGACTAAACTGGAAAAGATTCAAAGGTTTGCCACCACACTAGTACCCGAGCTAAGAGGTATGAGCTACGAGGAGCGACTACGGGAATCAAACCTCACTTCGTTGGTAGACAGAAGAGTTAGGGGGCACATGATCACCACATTCAAGATTCTCAAGGGAATGGATAGGGTAGATAAAAACAGGCTAAAGACACAAGGGGCACACGCACTAGGGGACACAGGTGGAAACTGAGTGCCCAAATGAGCCACAGAGTTATTAGAAAGAACCTTTTTAGTGTCAGAGTGGTTGACAAATGGAATGCATTAGGAAGTGATGTGGTGGAGGCTGACTCCATGCACAGTTTCAAGTGTAGATATGATAGAGCCCAATAGGCTCTAACCTGTACACCTGTTGATTGACAGTTGTGAGGCGGGACCAAAGAGCCAGAGCTCAACCCCCGCATGCACAATAAGGTGAGTACAATTAGTTGAGTACACACAAACTCATTGATAATTTTTTTCTGGAACACAACCCGACAAACCGTTAAACAACCAGGAACCTACTCACTGCTTCGTGAAGAAAATCGTTCAGTTAAGGATTGGAGCCTAGTCAATCCGCTCTCTCCAGCTAGCCAGGATATGAACCCAGGCGAAATCGCTTGAGAAGTGCGAGATGAGTGCCTTGCCACTGATCCACAGGGACTGCCCAAATATGAATGCCACCAACAGCACTAGCAGTTGGTGTTACCAGGCAGGTTACCCATCCAATTACTAACCAAATTGAAAGTTGCTTAACTTGGCTAATGGGACGAGAAGCAGTGTCCTTTAAGTGGTAGTATGGCCGTTGTTATTGTATACAAGTGGTAACCAATAACTTGTCAGTGAGTGAGTGATGATAATGGTAACTGCAGCGGAGGATACTCACACATACCAGCCAATTCTCCATTAATGATAATACTTATAGCAACTATTTAGTCAAACAAACCAACCAAAAGTGGACTATTGCACTAACATGGAAATGTTTGGATGCCATTGATCTCGCACAAATTGCTCATAAATGCCACATGCTGGTATTTAAAGAACCTAAACAATCCTCTTCAAAGAACGAATGACTTCTCTTAGGCCTTGGATTATGCTCTCTTAGGCTTCATTGACAGTACTTTTAACTTCTTTGAGTCGGGAGACAGGCAGACAGGCAGTCTATATATATACATGTTAGGCTTATATAGTGGTCTCGAAAACCCCACCCCACAAGGTCAAACTAACCCTCACTCACCAGGATGCCAGTGGGTCACTAACTCCTGGATACCTATTTATTGCTAGGTGAACAGATTCATTAGGTGATAGGAAACGCTACGAACAATTACAGCCATGCCCGACCGCGATTCGAACCCTGGAATCCCATATTGTGAGTCGAGAAGGAACACATCATTCATGTTACATATTTATGTGTACTCACCTATTTATGTCAGGAGGATCGAGCATTAATCTTAGAGTCTGCCTTTTGTCCGCCTGCCTTTGAGTCTGCCTTTCTGTCCGTCGGTTGTTTATAGCAATAACTCATGGCCTATTTCCTAACCTAACCAAGCCTAACCTATACCCTTCCCTAACCTATAACCTACCACAATCTATAGCCAAACCTATTAACTAACCTAACCTAATCTAAACCTAACCTAACCTACACCTAAACCTAACCTAACCTAACCTAAATAACCTAATCTAACCAAACCAAACATAACCTAACTTAACCTAAACTAACCTAACCAAAACTAACCTAACTATACTAACCTAACCTAACTAACCTAACCTAACCTAACCTAACCTAACCAAACCTAACCTAACTATTCTAACCTAACCTAACTAACCTAACCTAACTAACCTAACCTAACCTAACTAGCCTAACCAAACTTAACCTAACCTAACCTAACTAACCTAACCTAACTAACCTAACCTAACTAACCTAATCTAACCTAACTAACCTAACCAAACTTAACCTAACCTAACCTATCCTAACCTAACCTAACCAACACCCACCTCGCAAGATCAAACACCTAAACTGACCCTGACCTAACCCTCACCAGGATGCAATCCTACTAGAAGCTCACAACTCCTGGATACCTGTTTACTGCTCAGAGAACAGAGACATTAGGTGATAGGAAACGCCACCTTAATTTCAATCCTGCCTGTCCGGGTTTCGATCCAGGAATCCCCGATTGTTAGTCTAGAAGGAACACATACATGTTTCATATCTCTGTGTACTCACCTATTTCTACTTGTAGGACCGAGCAACAGTTTTTGAACGTTGACATTATAGCCGCCTGTTGTTTAAAGCAATGATTCCTGGTCATATCTCTGATTCTCTGTCATATCAACTTTTAAAATTATGAATGGAGTTTGCATCTACAACTGTGGGTTTTCGTAAGTTTGTTCTCACCTAGTTGTATTCACCTAGTTGTGTTTGCTAGGTTTGACCTTCAGATCTTTGGTCCCACCTCTCAACCATCTCAATTGCTGAAGTAGTTTTTCCAGAAGTTATGTAACTCATAACTCTCAGCTCTGTTGGAAAACAGGCTGGGGTTGCATATTCAATGATTTGTCTCCCATAGGTTGAAAAAAAGGTTACTTCTTCTTTATAAAAGTTAGAAATGTACTTTGACTTTGTAGACTTTGAACTAGTAACTAGACTAGAGTCTAGTCGGCCTAGTCGAATAGGCCGTGTTCTTAATCCGGATGATCAGGCTGCGTTCGAGTTTGTCGAAACGGTTGCAATTACAGGGCACAGATCCCTCTCCTGTAGCAGCATCACTTTCGATAGATTCTCTGGATGATTGACCTTCTGGCAGTTCTCACGTTAACAAATTTAAAACAGTTTTTTGACAAACAAGAAACGCCACATTCCTTTGATGTTTAAAATTTTTATCTCTGTCAGTGTGTGTGTCTTGATTCCGTATATGTCTTGAATCCGTGCGTGTCTTGATTCCTTGTGTGTCTTGATTCCGTGTATGTGTCTTGATTCCGTGTGTGTCTTGATTCCGTGCGTGTCTTGATTCCGTGTGTGTGTCTTGATTCCGTGTGTGTCTTGATTCCGTGTGTGTCTTGATTCCGTGTGTGTCTTGATTCCTATGTGTCTTGATTCCTGTGTGTCTTGATTCCGTGCGTGTCTTGATTCCTTGTGTGTCTTGATTCCGTGTATGTGTCTTGATTCCGTGTGTGTCTTGATTCCGTTTGAGTCTTGATTCCGTGTGTGTCTTGATTCCGTGTGTGTATTGATTCCGTGTGAGTCTTGATTCCGTGTGTGCATTGATTCCCTTTGAGTCTTGATTCCGTGTGTGTCTTGATTCCGTGTGTGTATTGATTCCGTGTGAGTCTTGATTCCGTGTGTGTATTGATTCCATGTGAGTCTTGATTCCGTGTGTGTCTTGATTCCGTGTGTGTCTTGATTCCGTTTGAGTCTTGATTCCGTTTGAGTCTTGATTCTGTGTGTGTCTTGATTCCGTTTGAGTCTTGATTCCGTTTGAGTCTTGATTCCGTGTGTGTCTTGATTCCGTGTGTGTATTGATTCCGTGTGAGTCTTGATTCCGTGTGTGTCTTGATTCCGTGTGTGTCTTGATTCCGTGTGTGTCTTGAGTGTGTGTGTGTCTTGATTCCGTGTGTGTCTTGATTCCGTGTGTGTCTTGATTCCGTGTGTGTCTTGAGTGTGTGTGTGTCTTGATTCCGTGTGTGTCTTGATTCCGTGTGTGTCTTGATTCCAAGTGTGTCTTGATTCCGTTTGAGTCTTGATTCCGTGTGAGTCTTGATTCCGTATGTGTCAGTGTCCGTCATAGTCTATGAGTGTCAGTGTCAGTGTCATTATCCCTGGGGTTTTGAGTCCAGGATGCCATTTGTGTCCCCTAAAATTGCCTCCCTTATCTCCACCTTGGGATCTTGTCAGGGTCGATGTGTGTCTTGATTCTATGTGTGTCTTGATTCCGTGTGTGTCTTGATTCCGTGTGTGTCTTGCGTCCGTGTGTGTCTTGAGTCCGTGTGTGTCTTGAGTGCGTCTGTGTCTTGATCCCGTGTGTGTCTTGAATCCGTCTGTGTCTTGATCCCGTGTGTGTCTTGAGTCCGTGTGTGTCTTGAGTCCGTGTGTGTCTTGAGTCCGTGTGTGTCTTGATCCCGTGTGTGTCTTGAGTCCGCATGTGTCTTGATCCTGTGTCTTGAGTCCGTGTTTCTTCTGAGGCCGTGTACGTCTTGATTGTCCGGGTGTCTTTGGGGTTTTGGGTCCAGGAAGCTATTTGTGTCGACCCAAATTGCCTCCCTTCTCCCCACCTGAAATCCAGGTGGATTGAATGACCTGCCCGAGGTCAGTGGATCCAGGTATCCATCCGTGGGCCCCCGGATTTCAACCCTTCCCCACATTCCATGGGGTCAGTCAATCAATCTTCGGCTATCCAGAGAATCTATCGAAACTGAAGTTCCTACAGGAGGGGACACACAGAGAAATCTGTGCCCTGTACTTGCAACCATTCCGACAGGCTCGAACGCAGGTCTATCCGGATTAAGAACATGTTCTATCCGACTAGGCCACGCTGGAGTTGCCTTTTGAATAAAATTTGGCACTTGTAATTATATCTCGTAGTAAGGTTTGTCAGTGTCTATTTATCAACATTTGCAATGATTGACGTGTGAAGTTGTGAGTTTGTGTTGACAGTTAGAAATACATGACAGCTTATTCGATGAGGTTGCAGTCCAGTGACGCAGTTTCATGAATGAATATTGGAGAATTTAGGCAAACTGACACGTGTGTGTGTGTGTGTGTGTGTGTGTGTGTGTGTGTGTGTGTGTGTGTGTGTGTGTGTGTGTGTGTGTGTGTGTGTGTGTGTGTGTGTGTGTGTGTGTGTGTGTGTGTGTGTGTGTGTTTAAAGGGATGCATTAATTAATATTTAGTGTGATGTGTGTCCAAATGAGTTTGTGATTCAAGCAATCCAATACCTAATATGTGCTAATTTAGGCCTCGTTTTGTATATAAATATATGTATGTTTTACTAGGGAATGAAAATCCGGTATGTTTTATTCCAAGTTTTTTTCAACAATAAATAGTACATATGCGAACGAAGGGTTTGGCTGGGTAAGTATAGCGTTGTGGCGGCCATTTTCTCTGGTGGGCAGGGGGCGGGGGGGGGGAGGAGGGTTGTCTCTGGTGAGGGTAGTTATGTTTGGGCCTCGGTTGGGGGGTAGGATGTTGGTAGGGGGGCGGAGGGAGCAGCAGAGGGGGGTATGAGGGGTGGGGGGACTGAATGGAATGGGGTTGCCAGTTTAGTGATTAAGATATTAATTTGTGGAGATAGGTTATATATGGAAAGGTGTTCAGGAAGGAATAAGAAAAGTGTTTCGAACTGATGTAAGTATATGAGTTATAGTGATTCATGTTAGAAGGAAGATACGTGCTTAAAAAGGTGTAGAGATTTGTAGTTGACTTTATTTGGTTAATAATGTGTTAATTAACGGTAAAGGACCATTGGAGATAGATATTCAACAGCATATTGAGTGGACAAGTTTTAGTAGGCAGGAAGGCAGGCAGAAAGAGAGAATGGACTAATAAATAGGTATACATTTTTTTTCTCGGATGGTACACTTTAATAATCATAGGTACATATTTCAATGTGCGACATTCTTGCGCGCGCGCGCACACACACAAATACACACATAGAAATAGATCCCACCTGCTCATCATGGGCGACTTCAATCACGGAAAGATTGACTGGGAGAACAAGGAACCGCATGGAGGCGAGGATACGTGGAGAGCCAAACTATTGGAGGTAGTGACAAGCAACTTTTTAACCCAGCATGTCGGAGAACCCACAAGGATGAGAGGCAATGACGAACCAGCGAGACTCGACCTAGTCTTCACTCTGAACGACTCCGACATAAGAGAAATTGGTTTTGAGGACCCAGTAGGAATGAGCGACCACAGTGTACTGGTGTTTGAGTACTTGATTGAAGAAGGGTTATTGAACTCGAGGAGGGATACCGAAACCAAAAGGTTAGCATACCGAAAGGGAAACTATGAGGGGATAAGAAAATTCCTAACAGATATAGCATGGGAAACAGAGCTCAGGGGAAAGACGGCCCAAGATATGATGGATTACATCACGCAGAAGTGCAAGGACGCAGCAAACAAGTTTGTCCCAGTCCAAAAGGAAAACAGAGAAATGAAGATGAGAAACCCATGGTTTAATCAAAGATGTAGGCTAGCTAAGCAGCAAAGTAAAAGGGCATGGAGAAACTATAGGAATAACAGGACACTGGAGAGCAGAGAAAGATACCAGAATGCCAGGAATGAATATGTCAGGATGAGAAGAGAGGCAGAAAGACAATACGAAAATGACATCGCAAGCAAGGCAAAGACTCAGCCTAAATTGTTGCATAGCCACATTAGGAGAAAAACAACAGTAAAGGAACAGGTTATGAGATTAAGGATAGGGGCGGAAGGATTCACTACAAATGACAAGGAAGTGTGTGAGGAATTGAATAAGAAATTCCAGGAGGTCTTCACCTTAGAACAAGGAGAAATTCCAGAGGTAAGTGAGGGAATAGCTAACCAGGAACCACTGGAAGAGTTTGAGATTACCAGTGGGGAAGTAAGGAAGTGTTTACTAGAGTTGGACGTGACGAAGGCTATAGGCCCAGATGGAATCTCCCCTTGGGTTCTAAAGGAAGGAGCAAGAGAACTGAGCCTACCACTCTCCATAGTGTATAACAAATCACTGGCAACAGGGGAACTGCCAGATATTTGGAAAGCAGCTAACGTAGTCCCGATATACAAGAAAGGGGATAGACAGGAGGCACTGAACTACAGGCCAGTGTCCCTAACCTGCATACCATGCAAGCTGATGGAGAAGATTGTGCGAAAAAAACTAGTGGAGCATCTGGAGCGAAGGAACTTTGTAACACAGCATCAACATGGGTTCAGGGATGGCAGGTCCTGCCTCACAGGGTTACTTGAATTCTACGACCAGGCAACAAAAATAAGGCAAGAAAGAGAAGGGTGGGCAGACTGCATATTTTTGGATTGTCAGAAAGCCTTTGATACAGTACCACACAAGAGGCTAGTGCGAAAGTTGGAGATGCAGGCTGGAGTGAGAGGGAAGGTACTCCGGTGGATAGAGGAATACCTAAGCAACAGGAGACAACGAGTCTGTGTGAGGGGTGAGGCCTCAGATTGGCGAGACGTCACAAGTGGAGTCCCGCAGGGGTCAGTCCTTGGACCTATACTGTTTCTGGTATGTGTAAATGATCTCCCAGAGGGTATAGATTCGTTCCTCTCAATGTTTGCCGACGATGCAAAAATTATGAGGAGGATTGAAACAGAGGATGATAGTAGGAGGCTACAAGATGACCTGGATAGACTGAGTGAATGGTCCAACAAATGGCTGTTGAAGTTCAACCCGAGTAAATGCAAAGTAATGAAACTAGGCAGTGGAAACAGGAGGCCAGGCAGAGGATACAGAATAGGAGATGAAGTACTTAATGAAACAGACAGAGAGAAAGATCTAGGAGTTGATATCACACCAAACCTGTCTCCTGAAGCCCACATAAAGAGAATAACGTCTGCGGCATATGCGAGGCTGGCTAACATCAGAACGGCGTTCAGGAACCTGTGTAAGGAATCATTCAGAATCTTGTACACCACATATGTAAGACCAATCCTGGAGTATGCGGCCCCAGCATGGAGCCCGTACCTTGTCAAGCACAAGACGAAGCTGGAAAAAGTCCAAAGGTATGCTACTAGACTAGTCCCAGAACTAAGAGGCATGAGTTATGAGGAAAGGCTGCGGGAAATGCACCTCACGACGCTGGAAGACAGAAGAGTAAGGGGGGACATGATCACAACCTACAAAATCCTCAGGGGAATCGATCGGGTAAACAAGGATGAACTATTCAACACTGGTGGGACGCGAACAAGGGGACACAGGTGGAAGCTGAGTACCCAAATGAGCCACAGAGACGTTAGAAAGAACTTTTTCAGTGTCAGAGTAGTTAGTAAATGGAATGCAATAGGAAGTGATGTGGTGGAGGCTGACTCCATACACAGTTTCAAATGTAGATATGATAGAGCCCAATAGGCTCAGGAATCTGTACACCAGTTGATTGACGGTTGAGAGGCGGGACCAAAGAGCCAGAGCTCAACCCCCGCAAGCACAATTAGGTGAGTACAATTAGGTGAGTACACACACATACATATATACTAACATACATACAGTCTCGACAGTCAAATTGCAGAAACTGTCACAATTATGACAAGGATCACTCATATTGGATATATACACACAGAAAAATTCACGTCGATAAGTCACTCCAATTACACGTATCTACACACACAGACAACATATTTCAGTGAGTGTGGCCCATAGTATACATTAATATTCACACATGCCAGCCCATTCACTATTAATTGGTGTACATATTCATTCACTTACATGTTTATTTGTCTCTTTCTTATAAAATATTCACACAAACACTGAAAGGAATCTTTCAGAACATTATATGCCAAATATGTCAGACCCATCCTGAAGTATGCAGCTCCAGCATGGAGTCCATATCTAGTCAAGCATAAGACTAAACTGGAAAAGATTCAAAGGTTTGCCACCACACTAGTACCCGAGCTAAGAGGTATGAGCTACGAGGAGCGACTACGGGAATCAAACCTCACTTCGTTGGAAGACAGAAGAGTTAGGGGGCACATGATCACCACATTCAAGATTCTCAAGGGAATTGATAGGGTAGATAAAGACAGGCTATTTAACAGAAGGGGCACACGCACTAGGGGACACAAGTGGAAACTGAGTGCCCAAATGAGCCACAGAGTTATTAGAAAGAACCTTTTTAGTGTCAGAGTGGTTGACAAATGGAATGCATTAGGAAGTGATGTGGTGGAGGCTGACTCCATGCACAGTTTCAAGTGTAGATATGATAGAGCCCAATAGGCTCTAACCTGTACACCTGTTGATTGACGGTTGTGAGGCGGGACCAAAGAGCCAGAGCTCAACCCCCGCATGCACAATAAGGTGAGTACAATTAGTTGAGTACACACAAACTCATTGATAATTTTTTTCTGGAACACAACCCGACAAACCGTTAAACAACCAGGAACCTACTCACTGCTTCGTGAAGAAAATCGTTCAGTTAAGGATTGGTGCCTAGTCAATCCGCTCTTTCCGGCTAGCCAGGATATGAACCCAGGCGAAATCGCTTGAGAAGTGCGAGATGAGTGCCTTGCCACTGATCCACAGGGACTGCCCAAATATGAATGCCACCAACAGCACTAGCAGTTGGTGTTACCAGGCAGGTTACCCATCCAATTACTAACCAAATTGAAAGTTGCTTAACTTGGCTAATGGGACGAGAAGCAGTGTCCTTTAAGTGGTAGTATGGCCGTTGTTATTGTATACAAGTGGTAACCAATAACTTGTCAGTGAGTGAGTGATGATAATGGTAACTGCAGCGGAGGATACTCACACATACCAGCCAATTCTCCATTAATGATAATACTTATAGCAACTATTTAGTCAAACAAACCAACCAAAAGTGGACTATTGCACTAACATGGAAATGTTTGGATGCCATTGATCTCGCACAAATTGCTCATAAATGCCACACGCTGGTATTTAAAGAACCTAAACAATCCTCTTCAAAGAACGAATGACTTCTCTTAGGCCTTGGATTATGCTCTCTTAGGCTTCATTGACAGTACTTATAACTTCTTTGAGTCGGGAGACAGGCAGTCTATATATATACATGTTAGGCTTATATAGTGGTCTCGAAAACCCCACCCCACAAGGTCAAACTAACCCTCACTCACCAGGATGCCAGTGGGTCACTAACTCCTGGATACCTATTTATTGCTAGGTGAACAGATTCATTAGGTGTTAGGAAACGCTACGAACAATTACAGCCATGCCCGACCGCGATTCGAACCCTGGAATCCCATATTGTGAGTCGAGAAGGAACACATCATTCATGTTACATATTTATGTGAACTCACCTATTTATGTCAGGAGGATCGAGCATTAATCTTAGGGTCTGCCTTTTGTCCGCCTGCCTTTGAGTCTGCCTTTCTGTCTGTCGGTTGTTTATAGCAATAACTCATGGCCTATTTCCTAACCTAACCGAGCCTAACCTATACCCTACCCTAACCTATAACCTACCACAATCTATAGCCAAACCTATTAACTAACCAAACCTAATCTAAACCTAACCTAACCTACACCTAAACCTAACCTAACCTAACCAAAATAACCTAATGTAACCAAACCAAACATAACCTAACTTAACCTAAACTAACCTAACCAAAACTAACCTAACCTAACCTAACCTAACCTAACTAACCTAACCTAACCTAACCTAACCTAACCAAACCTAACCTAACTATTCTAACCTAACCTAACTAACCTAACCTAACTAACCTAACCTAACCTAACTAGCCTAACCAAACTTAACCTAACCTAACCTAACTAACCTAACCTAACTAACCTAACCTAACTAACCTAACTAACCTAACTAACCTAACCAAACTTAACCTAACCTAACCTATCCTAACCTAACCTAACCAACACCCACCTCGCAAGATCAAACACCTAAACTGACCCTGACCTAACCCTCACCAGGATGCAATCCTACTAGAAGCTCACAACTCCTGGATACCTGTTTACTGCTCGGAGAACAGAGACATTAGGTGATAGGAAACGCCACCTTAATTTCAATCCTGCCTGTCCGGGTTTCGATCCAGGAATCCCCGATTGTTAGTCTAGAAGGAACACATACATGTTTCATATCTCTGTGTACTCACCTATTTCTACTTGCAGGACCGAGCAACAGTTTTTGAACGTTGACATTATAGCCGCCTGTTGTTTAAAGCAATGATTCCTGGTCATATCTCTGATTCTCGGTCATATCAACTTTTAAAATTATGAATGGAGTTTGCATCTACAACTGTGGGTTTTCGTAAGTTTGTTCTCACCTAGTTGTATTCACCTAGTTGTGTTTGCTAGGTTTGACCTTCAGATCTTTGGTCCCTCCTCTCAACCATCTCAATTGCTCAAGTAGTTTTTCCAGAAGTTATGTAACTCATAACTCTCAGCTCTGTTGGAAAACAGGCTGGGGTTGCATATTCAATGATTTGTCTCCCATAGGTTGAAAAAAAGGTTACTTCTTCTTTATAAAAGTTAGAAATGTACTTTGACTTTGTAGACTTTGAACCAAAGACTTGACTAGAGTCTAGTCGGCCTAGTCGGATAGGCCGTGTTTTTAATCCGGATGATCAGGCTGCGTTCGAGTTTGTCGAAACGGTTGCAATTACAGGGCACAGATCCCTCTCCAGTAGCAGCATCACTTTCGATAGATTCTCTGGATGATTGACCTTCTGGCAGTTCTCACGTTAACAAATTTAAAACAGTTTTTTGACAAACAAGAAACGCCACATTCCTTTGATGTTTAAAATTTTTATCTCTGTCAGTGTGTGTGTCATGATTCCGTATATGTCTTGAATCCGTGTATGTGTCTTGATTCCGTGTGTGTCTTGATTCCGTGTGTGTCTTGATTCCGTGTGTGTCTTGATTCCGTTTGAGTCTTGATTCCGTGTGTGTCTTGATTCCGTGTGTGTATTGATTCCGTGTGAGTCTTGATTCCGTGTGTGTATTGATTCCATGTGAGTCTTGATTCCGTGTGTGTCTTGATTCCGTGTGTGTCTTGATTCCGTTTGAGTCTTGATTCCGTTTGAGTCTTGATTCTGTGTGTGTCTTGATTCCGTTTGAGTCTTGATTCCGTTTGAGTCTTGATTCCGTGTGTGTCTTGATTCCGTGTGTGTATTGATTCCGTGTGAGTCTTGATTCCGTGTGTGTCTTGATTCCGTGTGTGTCTTGATTCCGTGTGTGTCTTGTTTCCGTTTGAGTCTTGATTCCGTTTGAGTCTTGATTCCGTGTGAGTCTTGATTCCGTGTGTGTATTGATTCCTTGTGAGTCTTGATTTCGTGTGTGTCTTGAGTGTGTGTGTGTCTTGATTCCGTGTGTGTCTTGATTCCGTGTGTGTCTTGATTCCGTGTGTGTCTTGATTCCGTGTGTGTCTTGAGTGTGTGTGTGTCTTGATTCCGTGTGTGTCTTGATTCCGTGTGTGTCTTGATTCCAAGTGTGTCTTGATTCCGTTTGAGTCTTGATTCCGTGTGAGTCTTGATTCCGTATGTGTCAGTGTCCGTCATAGTCTATGAGTGTCAGTGTCAGTGTCATTATCCCTGGGGTTTTGAGTCCAGGATGCCATTTGTGTCCCCTCAAATTGCCTCCCTTATCTCCACCTTGGGATCTTGTCAGGGTCCATGTGTGTCTTGATTCTATGTGTGTCTTGATTCCGTGTGTGTCTTGATTCCGTGTGTGTCTTGAGTCCGTGTGTGTCTTGAGTCCGTGAGTGTCTTGAGTGCGTCTGTGTCTTGATCCCGTGTGTGTCTTGAATCCGTCTGTGTTTTGATCCCGTGTGTGTATTGAGTCCGTGTGTGTCTTGAGTCCGTGTGTGTCTTGAGTCCGTGTGTGTCTTGATCCCGTGTGTGTCTTGAGTCCGCATGTGTCTTGATCCTGTGTCTTGAGTCCGTGTTTCTTCTGAGGCCGTGTACGTCTTGATTGTCCGGGTGTCTTTGGGGTTTTGGGTCCAGGAAGCTATTTGTGTCGACCCAAATTGCCTCCCTTCTCCCCACCTGAAATCCAGGTGGATTGAATGACCTGCCCGAGGTCAGTGGATCCAGGTATCCATCCGTGGGCCCCCGGATTTCAACCCTTCCCCACATTCCATGGGGTCAGTCAATCAATCTTCGGCTATCCAGAGAATCTATCGAAACTGAAGTTCCTACAGGAGGGGACACACAGAGAAATCTGTGCCCTGTACTTGCAACCATTCCGACAGGCTCGAACGCAGGTCTATCCGGATTAAGAACATGTTCTATCCGACTAGGCCACGCTGGAGTTGCCTTTTGAATAAAATTTGGCACTTGTAATTATATCTCGTAGTAAGGTTTGTCAGTGTCTATTTATCAACATTTGCAATGATTGACGTGTGAAGTTGTGAGTTTGTGTTGACAGTTAGAAATACATGACAGCTTATTCGATGAGGTTGCAGTCCAGTGACGCAGTTTCATGAATGAATATTGGAGAATTTAGGCAAACTGACACGTGTGTGTGTGTGTGTGTGTGTGTGTGTGTGTGTGTGTGTGTGTGTGTGTGTGTGTGTGTGTGTGTGTGTGTGTGTGTGTTTAAAGGGATGCATTAATTAATATTTAGTGTGATGTGTGTCCAAATGAGTTTGTGATTCAAGCAATCCAATACCTAATATGTGCTAATTTAGGCCTCGTTTTGTATATAAATATATGTATGTTTTACTAGGGAATGAAAATCCGGTATGTTTTATTCCAAGTTTTTTTCAACAATAAATAGTACATATGCGAACGAAGGGTTTGGCTGGGTAAGTATAGCGTTGTGGCGGCCATTTTCTCTGGTGGGCAGGGGGCGGGGGGGGGAGGAGGGTTGTCTCTGGTGAGGGTAGTTATGTTTGGGCCTCGGTTGGGGGGTAGGGTGTTGGTAGGGGGGCGGAGGGAGCAGCAGAGGGGGGTATGAGGGGTGGGGGGACTGAATGGCATGGGGTTGCCAGTTTAGTGATTAAGATATTAATTTGTGGAGATAGGTTATATATGGAAAGGTGTTCAGGAAGGAATAAGAAAAGTGTTTCGAACTGATGTAAGTATATGAGTTATAGTGATTCATGTTAGAAGGAAGATACGTGCTTAAAAAGGTGTAGAGATTTGTAGTTGACTTTATTTGGTTAATAATGTGTTAATTAACGGTAAAGGACCATTGGAGATAGATATTCAACAGCATATTGAGTGGACAAGTTTTAGTAGGCAGGAAGGCAGGCAGAAAGAGAGAATGGACTAATAAATAGGTATACATTTTTTTTCTCGGATGGTACACTTTAATAATCATAGGTACATATTTCAATGTGCGACATTCTTGCGCGCGCGCGCACACACACAAACACACACATAGAAATAGATCCCACCTGCTCATCATGGGCGACTTCAATCACGGAAAGATTGACTGGGAGAACAAGGAACCGCATGGAGGCGAGGATACGTGGAGAGCCAAACTATTGGAGGTAGTGACAAGCAACTTTTTAACCCAGCATGTCGGAGAACCCACAAGGATGAGAGGCAATGACGAACCAGCGAGACTCGACCTAGTCTTCACTCTGAACGACTCCGACATAAGAGAAATTGGTTTTGAGGACCCAGTAGGAATGAGCGACCACAGTGTACTGGTGTTTGAGTACTTGATTGAAGAAGGGTTATTGAACTCGAGGAGGGATACCGAAACCAAAAGGTTAGCATACCGAAAGGGAAACTATGAGGGGATAAGAAAATTCCTAACAGATATAGCATGGGAAACAGAGCTCAGGGGAAAGACGGCCCAAGATATGATGGATTACATCACGCAGAAGTGCAAGGACGCAGCAAACAAGTTTGTCCCAGTCCAAAAGGAAAACAGAGAAATGAAGATGAGAAACCCATGGTTTAATCAAAGATGTAGGCTAGCTAAGCAGCAAAGTAAAAGGGCATGGAGAAACTATAGGAATAACAGGACACTGGAGAGCAGAGAAAGATACCAGAATGCCAGGAATGAATATGTCAGGATGAGAAGAGAGGCAGAAAGACAATACGAAAATGACATCGCAAGCAAGGCAAAGACTCAGCCTAAATTGTTGCATAGCCACATTAGGAGAAAAACAACAGTAAAGGAACAGGTTATGAGATTAAGGATAGGGGCGGAAGGATTCACTACAAATGACAAGGAAGTGTGTGAGGAATTGAATAAGAAATTCCAGGAGGTCTTCACCTTAGAACAAGGAGAAATTCCAGAGGTAAGTGAGGGAATAGCTAACCAGGAACCACTGGAAGAGTTTGAGATTACCAGTGGGGAAGTAAGGAAGTGTTTACTAGAGTTGGACGTGACGAAGGCAATAGGCCCAGATGGAATCTCCCCTTGGGTTCTAAAGGAAGGAGCAAGAGAACTGAGCCTACCACTCTCCATAGTGTATAACAAATCACTGGCAACAGGGGAACTGCCAGATATTTGGAAAGCAGCTAACGTAGTCCCGATATACAAGAAAGGGGATAGACAGGAGGCACTGAACTACAGGCCAGTGTCCCTAACCTGCATACCATGCAAGCTGATGGAGAAGATTGTGCGAAAAAAACTAGTGGAGCATCTGGAGCGAAGGAACTTTGTAACACAGCATCAACATGGGTTCAGGGATGGCAGGTCCTGCCTCACAGGGTTACTTGAATTCTACGACCAGGCAACAAAAATAAGGCAAGAAAGAGAAGGGTGGGCAGACTGCATATTTTTGGATTGTCAGAAAGCCTTTGATACAGTACCACACAAGAGGCTAGTGCGAAAGTTGGAGATGCAGGCTGGAGTGAGAGGGAAGGTACTCCGGTGGATAGAGGAATACCTAAGCAACAGGAGACAACGAGTCTGTGTGAGGGGTGAGGCCTCAGATTGGCGAGACGTCACAAGTGGAGTCCCGCAGGGGTCAGTCCTTGGACCTATACTGTTTCTGGTATGTGTAAATGATCTCCCAGAGGGTATAGATTCGTTCCTCTCAATGTTTGCCGACGATGCAAAAATTATGAGGAGGATTGAAACAGAGGATGATAGTAGGAGGCTACAAGATGACCTGGATAGACTGAGTGAATGGTCCAACAAATGGCTGTTGAAGTTCAACCCGAGTAAATGCAAAGTAATGAAACTAGGCAGTGGAAACAGGAGGCCAGGCAGAGGATACAGAATAGGAGATGAAGTACTTAATGAAACAGACAGAGAGAAAGATCTAGGAGTTGATATCACACCAAACCTGTCTCCTGAAGCCCACATAAAGAGAATAACGTCTGCGGCATATGCGAGGCTGGCTAACATCAGAACGGCGTTCAGGAACCTGTGTAAGGAATCATTCAGAATCTTGTACACCACATATGTAAGACCAATCCTGGAGTATGCGGCCCCAGCATGGAGCCCGTACCTTGTCAAGCACAAGACGAAGCTGGAAAAAGTCCAAAGGTATGCTACTAGACTAGTCCCAGAACTAAGAGGCATGAGTTATGAGGAAAGGCTGCGGGAAATGCACCTCACGACGCTGGAAGACAGAAGAGTAAGGGGGGACATGATCACAACCTACAAAATCCTCAGGGGAATCGATCGGGTAAACAAGGATGAACTATTCAACACTGGTGGGACGCGAACAAGGGGACACAGGTGGAAGCTGAGTACCCAAATGAGCCACAGAGACGTTAGAAAGAACTTTTTCAGTGTCAGAGTAGTTAGTAAATGGAATGCAATAGGAAGTGATGTGGTGGAGGCTGACTCCATACACAGTTTCAAATGTAGATATGATAGAGCCCAATAGGCTCAGGAATCTGTACACCAGTTGATTGACGGTTGAGAGGCGGGACCAAAGAGCCAGAGCTCAACCCCCGCAAGCACAATTAGGTGAGTACAATTAGGTGAGTACACACACATACATATATACTAACATACATACAGTCTCGACAGTCAAATTGCAGAAACTGTCACAATTATGACAAGGATCACTCATATTGGATATATACACACAGAAAAATTCACGTCGATAAGTCACTCCAATTACACGTATCTACACACACAGACAACATATTTCAGTGAGTGTGGCCCATAGTATACATTAATATTCACACATGCCAGCCCATTCACTATTAATTGGTGTACATATTCATTCACTTACATGTTTATTTGTCTCTTTCTTATAAAATATTCACACAAACACTGAAAGGAATCTTTCAGAACATTATATGCCAAATATGTCAGACCCATCCTGAAGTATGCAGCTCCAGCATGGAGTCCATATCTAGTCAAGCATAAGACTAAACTGGAAAAGATTCAAAGGTTTGCCACCACACTAGTACCCGAGCTAAGAGGTATGAGCTACGAGGAGCGACTACGGGAATCAAACCTCACTTCGTTGGAAGACAGAAGAGTTAGGGGGCACATGATCACCACATTCAAGATTCTCAAGGGAATTGATAGGGTAGATAAAGACAGGCTATTTAACAGAAGGGGCACACGCACTAGGGGACACAAGTGGAAACTGAGTGCCCAAATGAGCCACAGAGTTATTAGAAAGAACCTTTTTAGTGTCAGAGTGGTTGACAAATGGAATGCATTAGGAAGTGATGTGGTGGAGGCTGACTCCATGCACAGTTTCAAGTGTAGATATGATAGAGCCCAATAGGCTCTAACCTGTACACCTGTTGATTGACGGTTGTGAGGCGGGACCAAAGAGCCAGAGCTCAACCCCCGCATGCACAATAAGGTGAGTACAATTAGTTGAGTACACACAAACTCATTGATAATTTTTTTCTGGAACACAACCCGACAAACCGTTAAACAACCAGGAACCTACTCACTGCTTCGTGAAGAAAATCGTTCAGTTAAGGATTGGTGCCTAGTCAATCCGCTCTTTCCGGCTAGCCAGGATATGAACCCAGGCGAAATCGCTTGAGAAGTGCGAGATGAGTGCCTTGCCACTGATCCACAGGGACTGCCCAAATATGAATGCCACCAACAGCACTAGCAGTTGGTGTTACCAGGCAGGTTACCCATCCAATTACTAACCAAATTGAAAGTTGCTTAACTTGGCTAATGGGACGAGAAGCAGTGTCCTTTAAGTGGTAGTATGGCCGTTGTTATTGTATACAAGTGGTAACCAATAACTTGTCAGTGAGTGAGTGATGATAATGGTAACTGCAGCGGAGGATACTCACACATACCAGCCAATTCTCCATTAATGATAATACTTATAGCAACTATTTAGTCAAACAAACCAACCAAAAGTGGACTATTGCACTAACATGGAAATGTTTGGATGCCATTGATCTCGCACAAATTGCTCATAAATGCCACACGCTGGTATTTAAAGAACCTAAACAATCCTCTTCAAAGAACGAATGACTTCTCTTAGGCCTTGGATTATGCTCTCTTAGGCTTCATTGACAGTACTTATAACTTCTTTGAGTCGGGAGACAGGCAGTCTATATATATACATGTTAGGCTTATATAGTGGTCTCGAAAACCCCACCCCACAAGGTCAAACTAACCCTCACTCACCAGGATGCCAGTGGGTCACTAACTCCTGGATACCTATTTATTGCTAGGTGAACAGATTCATTAGGTGTTAGGAAACGCTACGAACAATTACAGCCATGCTCGACCGCGATTCGAACCCTGGAATCCCATATTGTGAGTCGAGAAGGAACACATCATTCATGTTACATATTTATGTGAACTCACCTATTTATGTCAGGAGGATCGAGCATTAATCTTAGGGTCTGCCTTTTGTCCGCCTGCCTTTCTGTCTGTCGGTTGTTTATAGCAATAACTCATGGCCTATTTCCTAACCTAACCGAGCCTAACCTATACCCTACCCTAACCTATAACCTACCACAATCTATAGCCAAACCTATTAACTAACCAAACCTAATCTAAACCTAACCTAACCTACACCTAAACCTAACCTAACCTAACCAAAATAACCTAATGTAACCAAACCAAACATAACCTAACTTAACCTAAACTAACCTAACCAAAACTAACCTAACCTAACCTAACCTAACCTAACTAACCTAACCTAACCTAACCTAACCTAACCAAACCTAACCTAACTATTCTAACCTAACCTAACTAACCTAACCTAACTAACCTAACCTAACCTAACTAGCCTAACCAAACTTAACCTAACCTAACCTAACTAACCTAACCTAACTAACCTAACCTAACTAACCTAACTAACCTAACCAAACTTAACCTAACCTAACCTATCCTAACCTAACCTAACCAACACCCACCTCGCAAGATCAAACACCTAAACTGACCCTGACCTAACCCTCACCAGGATGCAATCCTACTAGAAGCTCACAACTCCTGGATACCTGTTTACTGCTCGGAGAACAGAGACATTAGGTGATAGGAAACGCCACCTTAATTTCAATCCTGCCTGTCCGGGTTTCGATCCAGGAATCCCCGATTGTTAGTCTAGAAGGAACACATACATGTTTCATATCTCTGTGTACTCACCTATTTCTACTTGCAGGACCGAGCAACAGTTTTTGAACGTTGACATTATAGCCGCCTGTTGTTTAAAGCAATGATTCCTGGTCATATCTCTGATTCTCGGTCATATCAACTTTTAAAATTATGAATGGAGTTTGCATCTACAACTGTGGGTTTTCGTAAGTTTGTTCTCACCTAGTTGTATTCACCTATTTGTGTTTGCTAGGTTTGACCTTCAGATCTTTGGTCCCACCTCTCAACCATCTCAATTGCTCAAGTAGTTTTTCCAGAAGTTATGTAACTCATAACTCTCAGCTCTGTTGGAAAACAGGCTGGGGTTGCATATTCAATGATTTGTCTCCCATAGGTTGAAAAAAAGGTTACTTCTTCTTTATAAAAGTTAGAAATGTACTTTGACTTTGTAGACTTTGAACTAGTAACTTGACGAGAGTCTAGTCGGCCTAGTCGAATAGGCCGTGTTCTTAATCCGGATGATCAGGCTGCGTTCGAGTTTGTCGAAACGGTTGCAATTACAGGGCACAGATCCCTCTCCTGTAGCAGCATCACTTTCGATAGATTCTCTGGATGATTGACCTTCTGGCAGTTCTCACGTTAACAAATTTAAAACAGTTTTTTGACAAACAAGAAACGCCACATTCCTTTGATGTTTAAAATTTTTATCTCTGTCAGTGTGTGTGTCTTGATTCCGTATATGTCTTGAATCCGTGCGTGTCTTGATTCCTTGTGTGTCTTGATTCCGTGTGTGTCTTGATTCCGTGTGTGTCTTGATTCCGAGTGTGTCTTGATTCCGTGTGTGTCTTGATTCCGTTTGAGTCTTGATTCCGTGTGTGTCTTGATTCCGTGTGTGTATTGATTCCGTGTGAGTCTTGATTCCGTGTGTGTATTGATTCCATGTGAGTCTTGATTCCGTGTGTGTCTTGATTCCGTGTGTGTCTTGATTCCGTTTGAGTCTTGATTCCGTTTGAGTCTTGATTCTGTGTGTGTCTTGATTCCGTTTGAGTCTTGATTCCGTTTGAGTCTTGATTCCGTGTGTGTCTTGATTCCGTGTGTGTATTGATTCCGTGTGAGTCTTGATTCCGTGTGTGTCTTGATTCCGTGTGTGTCTTGATTCCGTGTGTGTCTTGTTTCCGTTTGAGTCTTGATTCCGTTTGAGTCTTGATTCCGTGTGAGTCTTGATTCCGTGTGTGTATTGATTCCTTGTGAGTCTTGATTTCGTGTGTGTCTTGAGTGTGTGTGTGTCTTGATTCCGTGTGTGTCTTGATTCCGTGTGTGTCTTGATTCCGTGTGTGTCTTGATTCCGTGTGTGTCTTGAGTGTGTGTGTGTCTTGATTCCGTGTGTGTCTTGATTCCGTGTGTGTCTTGATTCCAAGTGTGTCTTGATTCCGTTTGAGTCTTGATTCCGTGTGAGTCTTGATTCCGTATGTGTCAGTGTCCGTCATAGTCTATGAGTGTCAGTGTCAGTGTCATTATCCCTGGGGTTTTGAGTCCAGGATGCCATTTGTGTCCCCTCAAATTGCCTCCCTTATCTCCACCTTGGGATCTTGTCAGGGTCCATGTGTGTCTTGATTCTATGTGTGTCTTGATTCCGTGTGTGTCTTGATTCCGTGTGTGTCTTGAGTCCGTGTGTGTCTTGAGTCCGTGAGTGTCTTGAGTGCGTCTGTGTCTTGATCCCGTGTGTGTCTTGAATCCGTCTGTGTTTTGATCCCGTGTGTGTATTGAGTCCGTGTGTGTCTTGAGTCCGTGTGTGTCTTGAGTCCGTGTGTGTCTTGATCCCGTGTGTGTCTTGAGTCCGCATGTGTCTTGATCCTGTGTCTTGAGTCCGTGTTTCTTCTGAGGCCGTGTACGTCTTGATTGTCCGGGTGTCTTTGGGGTTTTGGGTCCAGGAAGCTATTTGTGTCGACCCAAATTGCCTCCCTTCTCCCCACCTGAAATCCAGGTGGATTGAATGACCTGCCCGAGGTCAGTGGATCCAGGTATCCATCCGTGGGCCCCCGGATTTCAACCCTTCCCCACATTCCATGGGGTCAGTCAATCAATCTTCGGCTATCCAGAGAATCTATCGAAACTGAAGTTCCTACAGGAGGGGACACACAGAGAAATCTGTGCCCTGTACTTGCAACCATTCCGACAGGCTCGAACGCAGGTCTATCCGGATTAAGAACATGTTCTATCCGACTAGGCCACGCTGGAGTTGCCTTTTGAATAAAATTTGGCACTTGTAATTATATCTCGTAGTAAGGTTTGTCAGTGTCTATTTATCAACATTTGCAATGATTGACGTGTGAAGTTGTGAGTTTGTGTTGACAGTTAGAAATACATGACAGCTTATTCGATGAGGTTGCAGTCCAGTGACGCAGTTTCATGAATGAATATTGGAGAATTTAGGCAAACTGACACGTGTGTGTGTGTGTGTGTGTGTGTGTGTGTGTGTGTGTGTGTGTGTGTGTGTGTGTGTGTGTGTGTGTGTTTAAAGGGATGCATTAATTAATATTTAGTGTGATGTGTGTCCAAATGAGTTTGTGATTCAAGCAATCCAATACCTAATATGTGCTAATTTAGGCCTCGTTTTGTATATAAATATATGTATGTTTTACTAGGGAATGAAAATCCGGTATGTTTTATTCCAAGTTTTTTTCAACAATAAATAGTACATATGCGAACGAAGGGTTTGGCTGGGTAAGTATAGCGTTGTGGCGGCCATTTTCTCTGGTGGGCAGGGGGCGGGGGGGGGAGGAGGGTTGTCTCTGGTGAGGGTAGTTATGTTTGGGCCTCGGTTGGGGGGTAGGGTGTTGGTAGGGGGGCGGAGGGAGCAGCAGAGGGGGGTATGAGGGGTGGGGGGACTGAATGGCATGGGGTTGCCAGTTTAGTGATTAAGATATTAATTTGTGGAGATAGGTTATATATGGAAAGGTGTTCAGGAAGGAATAAGAAAAGTGTTTCGAACTGATGTAAGTATATGAGTTATAGTGATTCATGTTAGAAGGAAGATACGTGCTTAAAAAGGTGTAGAGATTTGTAGTTGACTTTATTTGGTTAATAATGTGTTAATTAACGGTAAAGGACCATTGGAGATAGATATTCAACAGCATATTGAGTGGACAAGTTTTAGTAGGCAGGAAGGCAGGCAGAAAGAGAGAATGGACTAATAATTAGGTATACATTTTTTTTCTCGGATGGTACACTTTAATAATCATAGGTACATATTTCAATGTGCGACATTCTTGCGCGCGCGCGCACACACACAAACACACACATAGAAATAGATCCCACCTGCTCATCATGGGCGACTTCAATCACGGAAAGATTGACTGGGAGAACAAGGAACCGCATGGAGGCGAGGATACGTGGAGAGCCAAACTATTGGAGGTAGTGACAAGCAACTTTTTAACCCAGCATGTCGGAGAACCCACAAGGATGAGAGGCAATGACGAACCAGCGAGACTCGACCTAGTCTTCACTCTGAACGACTCCGACATAAGAGAAATTGGTTTTGAGGACCCAGTAGGAATGAGCGACCACAGTGTACTGGTGTTTGAGTACTTGATTGAAGAAGGGTTATTGAACTCGAGGAGGGATACCGAAACCAAAAGGTTAGCATACCGAAAGGGAAACTATGAGGGGATAAGAAAATTCCTAACAGATATAGCATGGGAAACAGAGCTCAGGGGAAAGACGGCCCAAGATATGATGGATTACATCACGCAGAAGTGCAAGGACGCAGCAAACAAGTTTGTCCCAGTCCAAAAGGAAAACAGAGAAATGAAGATGAGAAACCCATGGTTTAATCAAAGATGTAGGCTAGCTAAGCAGCAAAGTAAAAGGGCATGGAGAAACTATAGGAATAACAGGACACTGGAGAGCAGAGAAAGATACCAGAATGCCAGGAATGAATATGTCAGGATGAGAAGAGAGGCAGAAAGACAATACGAAAATGACATCGCAAGCAAGGCAAAGACTCAGCCTAAATTGTTGCATAGCCACATTAGGAGAAAAACAACAGTAAAGGAACAGGTTATGAGATTAAGGATAGGGGCGGAAGGATTCACTACAAATGACAAGGAAGTGTGTGAGGAATTGAATAAGAAATTCCAGGAGGTCTTCACCTTAGAACAAGGAGAAATTCCAGAGGTAAGTGAGGGAATAGCTAACCAGGAACCACTGGAAGAGTTTGAGATTACCAGTGGGGAAGTAAGGAAGTGTTTACTAGAGTTGGACGTGACGAAGGCTATAGGCCCAGATGGAATCTCCCCTTGGGTTCTAAAGGAAGGAGCAAGAGAACTGAGCCTACCACTCTCCATAGTGTATAACAAATCACTGGCAACAGGGGAACTGCCAGATATTTGGAAAGCAGCTAACGTAGTCCCGATATACAAGAAAGGGGATAGACAGGAGGCACTGAACTACAGGCCAGTGTCTCTAACCTGCATACCATGCAAGCTGATGGAGAAGATTGTGCGAAAAAAACTAGTGGAGCATCTGGAGCGAAGGAACTTTGTAACACAGCATCAACATGGGTTCAGGGATGGCAGGTCCTGCCTCACAGGGTTACTTGAATTCTACGACCAGGCAACAAAAATAAGGCAAGAAAGAGAAGGGTGGGCAGACTGCATATTTTTGGATTGTCAGAAAGCCTTTGATACAGTACCACACAAGAGGCTAGTGCGAAAGTTGGAGATGCAGGCTGGAGTGAGAGGGAAGGTACTCCGGTGGATAGAGGAATACCTAAGCAACAGGAGACAACGAGTCTGTGTGAGGGGTGAGGCCTCAGATTGGCGAGACGTCACAAGTGGAGTCCCGCAGGGGTCAGTCCTTGGACCTATACTGTTTCTGGTATGTGTAAATGATCTCCCAGAGGGTATAGATTCGTTCCTCTCAATGTTTGCCGACGATGCAAAAATTATGAGGAGGATTGAAACAGAGGATGATAGTAGGAGGCTACAAGATGACCTGGATAGACTGAGTGAATGGTCCAACAAATGGCTGTTGAAGTTCAACCCGAGTAAATGCAAAGTAATGAAACTAGGCAGTGGAAACAGGAGGCCAGGCAGAGGATACAGAATAGGAGATGAAGTACTTAATGAAACAGACAGAGAGAAAGATCTAGGAGTTGATATCACACCAAACCTGTCTCCTGAAGCCCACATAAAGAGAATAACGTCTGCGGCATATGCGAGGCTGGCTAACATCAGAACGGCGTTCAGGAACCTGTGTAAGGAATCATTCAGAATCTTGTACACCACATATGTAAGACCAATCCTGGAGTATGCGGCCCCAGCATGGAGCCCGTACCTTGTCAAGCACAAGACGAAGCTGGAAAAAGTCCAAAGGTATGCTACTAGACTAGTCCCAGAACTAAGAGGCATGAGTTATGAGGAAAGGCTGCGGGAAATGCACCTCACGACGCTGGAAGACAGAAGAGTAAGGGGGGACATGATCACAACCTACAAAATCCTCAGGGGAATCGATCGGGTAAACAAGGATGAACTATTCAACACTGGTGGGACGCGAACAAGGGGACACAGGTGGAAGCTGAGTACCCAAATGAGCCACAGAGACGTTAGAAAGAACTTTTTCAGTGTCAGAGTAGTTAGTAAATGGAATGCAATAGGAAGTGATGTGGTGGAGGCTGACTCCATACACAGTTTCAAATGTAGATATGATAGAGCCCAATAGGCTCAGGAATCTGTACACCAGTTGATTGACGGTTGAGAGGCGGGACCAAAGAGCCAGAGCTCAACCCCCGCAAGCACAATTAGGTGAGTACAATTAGGTGAGTACACACACATACATATATACTAACATACATACAGTCTCGACAGTCAAATTGCAGAAACTGTCACAATTATGACAAGGATCACTCATATTGGATATATACACACAGAAAAATTCACGTCGATAAGTCACTCCAATTACACGTATCTACACACACAGACAACATATTTCAGTGAGTGTGGCCCATAGTATACATTAATATTCACACATGCCAGCCCATTCACTATTAATTGGTGTACATATTCATTCACTTACATGTTTATTTGTCTCTTTCTTATAAAATATTCACACAAACACTGAAAGGAATCTTTCAGAACATTATATGCCAAATATGTCAGACCCATCCTGAAGTATGCAGCTCCAGCATGGAGTCCATATCTAGTCAAGCATAAGACTAAACTGGAAAAGATTCAAAGGTTTGCCACCACACTAGTACCCGAGCTAAGAGGTATGAGCTACGAGGAGCGACTACGGGAATCAAACCTCACTTCGTTGGAAGACAGAAGAGTTAGGGGGCACATGATCACCACATTCAAGATTCTCAAGGGAATTGATAGGGTAGATAAAGACAGGCTATTTAACACAAGGGGCACACGCACTAGGGGACACAAGTGGAAACTGAGTGCCCAAATGAGCCACAGAGTTATTAGAAAGAACCTTTTTAGTGTCAGAGTGGTTGACAAATGGAATGCATTAGGAAGTGATGTGGTGGAGGCTGACTCCATGCACAGTTTCAAGTGTAGATATGATAGAGCCCAATAGGCTCTAACCTGTACACCTGTTGATTGACGGTTGTGAGGCGGGACCAAAGAGCCAGAGCTCAACCCCCGCATGCACAATAAGGTGAGTACAATTAGTTGGGTACACACAAACTCATTGATAATTTTTTTCTGGAACACAACCCGACAAACCGTTAAACAACCAGGAACCTACTCACTGCTTCGTGAAGAAAATCGTTCAGTTAAGGATTGGTGCCTAGTCAATCCGCTCTTTCCGGCTAGCCAGGATATGAACCCAGGCGAAATCGCTTGAGAAGTGCGAGATGAGTGCCTTGCCACTGATCCACAGGGACTGCCCAAATATGAATGCCACCAACAGCACTAGCAGTTGGTGTTACCAGGCAGGTTACCCATCCAATTACTAACCAAATTGAAAGTTGCTTAACTTGGCTAATGGGACGAGAAGCAGTGTCCTTTAAGTGGTAGTATGGCCGTTGTTATTGTATACAAGTGGTAACCAATAACTTGTCAGTGAGTGAGTGATGATAATGGTAACTGCAGCGGAGGATACTCACACATACCAGCCAATTCTCCATTAATGATAATACTTATAGCAACTATTTAGTCAAACAAACCAACCAAAAGTGGACTATTGCACTAACATAGAAATGTTTGGATGCCATTGATCTCGCACAAATTGCTCATAAATGCCACACGCTGGTATTTAAAGAACCTAAACAATCCTCTTCAAAGAACGAATGACTTCTCTTAGGCCTTGGATTATGCTCTCTTAGGCTTCATTGACAGTACTTATAACTTCTTTGGGTCGGAAGACAGGCAGACAGGCAGTCTATATATATACATGTTAGGCTTATATAGTGGTCTCGAAAACCCCACCCCACAAGGTCAAACTAACCCTCACTCACCAGGATGCCAGTGGGTCACTAACTCCTGGATACCTATTTATTGCTAGGTGAACAGATTCATTAGGTGTTAGGAAACGCTACGAACAATTACAGCCATGCCCGACCGCGATTCGAACCCTGGAATCCCATATTGTGAGTCGAAAAGGAACACATCATTCATGTTACATATTTATGTGTACTCACCTATTTATGTCAGGAGGATCGAGCATTAATCTTAGAGTCTGCCTTTTGTCCGCCTGCCTTTGAGTCTGCCTTTCTGTCCGTCAGTTGTTTATAGCAATAACTCATGGCCTATTTCCTAACCTAACCAAGCCTAACCTATACCCTACCCTAACCTATAACCTACCACAATCTATAGCCAAACCTATTACCTAACCTAACCTAATCTAAACCTAACCTAACCTACACCTAAACCTAACCTAACCTAACCTAAATAACCTAATGTTACCAAACCAAACATAACCTAACTTAACCTAAACTAACCTAACCAAAACTAACCTAACTATACTAACCTAACCTAACTAACCTAACCTAACCTAACCTAACCTAACCAAACCTAACCTAACTATTCTAACCTAACCTAACTAACCTAACCTAACTAACCTAACCTAACCTAACTAGCCTAACCAAACTTAACCTAACCTAACCTAACTAACCTAACCTAACTAACCTAACCTATCTAACCTAACCTAACTAACCTAATCTAACCTAACTAACCTAACCAAACTTAACCTAACCTAACCTATCCTAACCTAACCTAACCAACACCCACCTCGCAAGATCAAACACCTAAACTGACCCTGACCTAACCCTCACCAGGATGCAATCCTACTAGAAGCTGACAACTCCTGGATACCTGTTTACTGCTCGGAGAACAGAGACATTAGGTGATAGGAAACGCCACCTTAATTTCAATCCTGCCTGTCCGGGTTTCGATCCAGGAATCCCCGATTGTTAGTCTAGAAGGAACACATACATGTTTCATATCTCTGTGTACTCACCTATTTCTACTTGCAGGACCGAGCAACAGTTTTTGAACGTTGACATTATAGCCGCCTGTTGTTTAAAGCAATGATTCCTGGTCATATCTCTGATTCTCTGTCATATCAACTTTTAAAATTATGAATGGAGTTTGCATCTACAACTGTGGGTTTTCGTAAGTTTGTTCTCACCTAGTTGTATTCACCTAGTTGTGTTTGCTAGGTTTGACCTTCAGATCTTTGGTCCCACCTCTCAACCATCTCAATTGCTCAAGTAGTTTTTCCAGAAGTTATGTAACTCATAACTCTCAGCTCTGTTGGAAAACAGGCTGGGGTTGCATATTCAATGATTTGCCTCCCATAGGTTGAAAAAAAGGTTACTTCTTCTTTATAAAAGTTAGAAATGTACTTTGACTTTGTAGACTTTGAACTAGTAACTAGACTAGAGTCTAGTCGGCCTAGTCGGATAGGCCGTGTTCTTAATCCGGATGATCAGGCTGCGTTCGAGTTTGTCGAAACGGTTGCAATTACAGGGCACAGATCCCTCTCCTGTAGCAGCATCACTTTCGATAGATTCTCTGGATGATTGACCTTCTGGCAGTTCTCACGTTAACAAATTTAAAACAGTTTTTTGACAAACAAGAAACGCCACATTCCTTTGATGTTTAAAATTTTTATCTCTGTCAGTGTGTGTGTCTTGATTCCGTATATGTCTTGAATCCGTGCGTGTCTTGATTCCGTGTATGTGTCTTTATTCCGTGTGTGTCTTGATTCCGTGTGTGTCTTGATTCCGTTTGAGTCTTGATTCCGTGTGTGTCTTGATTCCGTTTGAGTCTTGATTCCGTGTGTGTCTTGATTCCGTGTGTGTATTGATTCCGTGTGAGTCTTGATTCCGTGTGTGTATTGATTCCGTTTGAGTCTTGATTCCGTGTGTGTCTTGATTCCGTGTGTGTATTGATTCCGTGTGAGTCTTGATTCCGTGTGTGAATTGATTCCATGTGAGTCTTGATTCCGTGTGTGTCTTGATTCCGTGTGTGTCTTGATTCCGTGTGAGTCTTGATTCCGTTTGATTCTTGATTCCGTGTGTGTCTTGATTCCGTTTGAGTCTTGATTCCGTTTGAGTCTTGATTCCGTGTGTGTCTTGATTCCGTGTGTGTATTGATTCCGTGTGAGTCTTGATTCCGTGTGTGTCTTGATTCCGTGTGTGTCTTGATTCCGTTTGAGTCTTGTTTCCGTTTGAGTCTTGATTCCGTTTGAGTCTTGATTCCGTGTGAGTCTTGATTCCGTGTGTGTATTGATTCCTTGTGAGTCTTGATTCCGTGTGTGTCTTGAGTGTGTGTGTGTCTTGATTCCGTGTGTGTCTTGATTCCGTGTGTGTCTTGATTCCGTGTGTGTCTTGATTCCGTGTGTGTCTTGAGTGTGTGTGTGTCTTGATTCCGTGTGTGTCTTGATTCCGTGTGTGTCTTGATTCCGTGTGTGTCTTGATTCCGTTTGAGTCTTGATTCCGTATGTGTCAGTGTCCGTCATAGTCTATGAGTGTCAGTGTCAGTGTCATTATCCCTAGGGTTTTGAGTCCAGGATGCCATTTGTGTCCCCTCAAATTGCCTCCCTTATCTCCACCTTGAGATCTTGTCAGTGTCCATGTGTGTCTTGATTCTATGTGTGTCTTGATTCCGTGTGTGTCTTGAGTCCGTGTGTGTCTTGAGTCCGTGTGTCTCTTGAGTCCGTGTGTCTTGAGTCCGTCTGTGTCTTGATCCCGTGTGTGTCTTGAGTCCGTCTGTGTCTTGATCCCGTGTGTGTCTTGAGTCCGTGTGTGTCTTGAGTCCGTGTGTGTCTTGAGTCCGTGTGTGTCTTGATCCCGTGTGTGTCTTGAGTCCGCATGTGTCTTGATCCTGTGTCTTGAGTCCGTGTTTCTTCTGAGGCCGTGTACGTCTTGATTGTCCGGGTGTCTTTGGGGTTTTGGGTCCAGGAAGCTATTTGTGTCCACCCAAATTGCCTCCCTTCTCCCCACCTGAAATCCAGGTGGATTGAATGACCTGCCCGAGGTCAGTGGATCCAGGTATCCATCCGTGGGCCCCCGGATTTCAACCCTTCCCCACATTCCAAGGGGTCAGTCAATCAATCTTCGGCTATCCAGAGAATCTATCGAAACTGATGCTCCTACAGGAGGGGACACACAGAGAAATCTGTGCCCTGTACTTGCAACCATTCCGACAGGCTCGAACGCAGGTCTATCCGGATTAAGAACATGTTCTATCCGACTAGGCCACGCTGGAGTTGCCTTTTGAATAAAATTTGGCACTTGTAATTATATCTCGTAGTAAGGTTAGTCAGTGTCTATTTATCAACATTTGCAATGATTGACGTGTGAAGTTGTGAGTTTGTGTTGACAGTTAGAAATACATGACAGCTTATTCGATGAGGTTGCAGTCCAGTGACGCAGTTTCATGAATGAATATTGGAGAATTTAGGCAAACTGACACGTGTGTGTGTGTGTGTGTGTGTGTGTGTGTGTGTGTGTGTGTGTATGTGTGTGTTTAAAGGGATGCATTAATTAATATTTAGTGTGGTGTGTCCAAATGAGTTTGTGATTCAAGCAATCCAATACCTAATATGTGCTAATTTAGGCCTCGTTTTGTATATAAATATATGTATGTTTTACTAGGGAATGAAAATCCGGTATGTTTTATTCCAAGTTTTTTTCAACAATAAATAGTACAAATGCGAACGAACGGTTTGGCTGGGTAAGTATAGCGTTGTGGCGGCCATTTTCTCTGGTGGGCCGGGGGCGGGGGGGAGGAGGGTTGTCTCTGGTGAGGGTAGTTATGTTTGGGCCTCGGTTGGGGGGTAGGGTGTTGGTAGGGGGGGCCGAGGGAGCAGCAGAGGGGAGTATGAGGGGTGGGGGGGACTGAATGGCATGAGGTTGCCAGTTTAGTGATTAAGATATTAATTTGTGGAGATAGGTTATATATGGAAAGGTGTTCAGGAAGGAATAAGAAAAGTGTTTCGAACTGATGTAAGTATATGAGTTATAGTGATTCATGTTAGAAGGAAGATACGTGCTTAAAAAGGTGTAGAGATTTGTAGTTGACTTTATTTGGTTAATAATGTGTTAATTAACGGTAAAGGACCATTGGAGATAGATATTCAACAGCATATTGAGTGGACAAGTTTTAGTAGGCAGGAAGGCAGGCAGAAAGAGAGAATGGACTAATAAATAGGTATACATTTTTTTTCTCGGATGGTACACTTTAATAATCATAGGTACATATTTCAATGTGCGACATTCTTGCGCGCGCGCGCACACACACAAACACACACACACATACATATATACTAACATATATACAGTCTCGACAGTCAAATTGCAGAAACTGTCACAATTATGACAAGAATCACTCATATTGGATATATACACACAGAAAAATTCACGTCGATAAGTCACTCCAATTACACGTATCTACACACACAGACAACATATTTCAGTGAGTGGCCCATAGTATACATTAATATTCACACATGCCAGCCCATTCACTATTAATTGGTGTACATATTCATTCACTTACATGTTTATTTGTCTCTTTCTTATAAAATATTCACACACACACTGAAAGGAATCTTTCAGAACATTATATGCCAAATATGTCAGACCCATCCTGAAGTATGCAGCTCCAGCATGGAGTCCATATCTAGTCAAGCATAAGACTAAACTGGAAAAGATTCAAAGGTTTGCCACCACACTAGTACCCGAGCTAAGAGGTATGAGCTACGAGGAGCGACTACGGGAATCAAACCTCACTTCGTTGGTAGACAGAAGAGTTAGGGGGCACATGATCACCACATTCAAGATTCTCAAGGGAATGGATAGGGTAGATAAAAACAGGCTAAAGACACAAGGGGCACACGCACTAGGGGACACAAGTGGAAACTGAGTGCCCAAATGAGCCACAGAGTTATTTGAAAGAACCTTTTTAGTGTCAGAGTGGTTGACAAATGAAATGCATTAGGAAGTGATGTGGTGGAGGCTGACTCCATGCACAGTGTAAGTGTAGATATGATAGAGCCCAATAGGCTCTAACCTGTACACCTGTTGATTGACGGTTGTGAGGCGGGACCAAAGAGCCAGAGCTCAACCCCCGCATGCACAATAAGGTGAGTACAATTAGTTGAGTACACACAAACTCATTGATAATTTTTTTCTGGAACACAACCCGACAAACCGTTAAACAACCAGGAACCTACTCACTGCTTCGTGAAGAAAATCGTTCAGTTAAGGATTGGTGCCTAGTCAATCCGCTCTTTCCGGCTAGCCAGGATATGAACCCAGGCGAAATCGCTTGAGAAGTGCGAGATGAGTGCCTTGCCACTGATCCACAGGGACTGCCCAAATATGAATGCCATCAACAGCACTAGCAGTTGGTGTTACCAGGCAGGTTACCCATCCAATTACTAACCAAATTGAAAGTTGCTTAACTTGGCTAATGGGACGAGAAGCAGTGTCCTTTAAGTGGTAGTATGGCCGTTGTTATTGTATACAAGTGGTAACCAATAACTTGTCAGTGAGTGAATGATGATAATGGTAACTGCGGCGGAGGATACTCACACATACCAGCCAATTCTCCATTAATGATAATACTTATAGCAACTATTTAGTCAAACAAACCAACCAAAAGTGGACTACTGCACCAACATGGAAATGTTTGGATGCCATTGATCTCGCACAAATTGCTCATAAATGCCATACGTTGGTATTTAAAGAACCTAAACAATCCTCTTCAAAGAAGGAATGACTTCTCTTAGGCCTTGGATTATGCTCTCTTAGGCTTCATTGACAGTACTTATAACTTCTTTGAGTCGGGAGACAGGCAGACAGGCAGTCTATATATATACATGTTAGGCTTATATAGTGGTCTCGAAAACCCCACCCCACAAGGTCAAACTAATCCTCACTCACCAGGATGCCAGTGGGTCACTAACTCCTGGATACCTATTTATTGCTAGGTGAACAGATTCATTAGGTGATAGGAAACGCTACGAACAATTACAGCCATGCCCGACCGCGATTCGAACCCTGGAATCCCATATTGTGAGTCGAGAAGGAACACATCATTCATGTTACATATTTATGTGTACTCACCTATTTATGTCAGGAGGATCGAGCATTAATCTTAGAGTCTGCCTTTTGTCCGCCTGCCTTTGAGTCTGCCTTTCTGTCCGTCGGTTGTTTATAGCAATAACTCATGGCCTATTTCCTAACCTAACCAAGCCTAACCTATACCCTACCCTAACCTATAACCTACCACAATCTATAGCCAAACCTATTAACTAACCTAACCTAATCTAAACCTAACCTAACCTACACCTAACCTAACCTAACCTAAATAACCTAATCTAACCAAACCAAACCTAACCTAACCTAACCTAAACTAACCTAACCAAACCTAACCTAACTATACTAACCTAACCTAACTAACCTAACCTAACCTAACCTAACCTAACCTAACTAAACCTAACCTAACTATTCTAACCTAACCTAACTAACCTAACCTAACTAAACTAACCTAACCTAACTAGCCTAACCAAACTTAACCTAACCTAACCTATCCTAACCTAACCTAACCAACACCCACCTCGCAAGATCAAACACCTAAACTGACCCTGACCTAACCCTCACCAGGATGCAATCCTACTAGAAGCTCACAACTCCTGGATGCCTGTTTACTGCTCGGAGAACAGAGACATTAGGTGATGAGAAACGACACCTTAATTTCATTCCTGCCTGTCTGGGTTTCGATCCAGAAATCCCCGATTGTTAGTCTAGAAGGAACAGATACAAGTTTCATATCTCTGTGTACTCACCTATTTCTACTTGAAAGACCGAGCAACAGTTTTTGAACGTTGACATTATAGCCGCCGGTTGTTTAAAGCAATGATTCCTGGTCATATCTCTGATTCTCTGTCATATCAACTTTTAAAATTATGAATGTAGTTTGCATCTACAACTGTGGGTTTTCGTAAGTTTGTTCTTACCTAGTTGTATTCACCTAGTTGTGTTTGCTAGGTTTGACCTTCAGATCTTTGGTCCCACCTCTCAACCATCTCAATTGCTCAAGTAGTTTTTCCAGAAGTTATGTAACTCATAACTCTCAGCTCTGTTGGAAAACAGGCTGGGGCTGCATATTCAATGATTTGTCTCCCATAGGTTGAAAAAAAGGTTACTTCTTCTTTATATAAGTTAGAAATGTACTTACTAAACTAGAAACTAGAAACTAGTAACTAGACTAGAACTAGACTAGAGTCTAGTCGGCCTAGTCGAATAGGCCGTGTTCTTAATCCGGATGATCAGGCTGCGTTCGAGTTTGTCGAAACGGTTGCAATTACAGGGCACAGATCCCTCTCCTGTAGCAGCATCACTTTCGATAGATTCTCTGGATGATTGACCTTCTGGCAGTTCTCACGTTAACAAATTTACAACAGTTTTTTGACAAACAAGAAACGCCACATTCCTTTGATGTTTAAAATTTTTATCTCTGTCAGTGTGTGTGTCTTGATTCCGTATATGTCTTGAATCCGTGCGTGTCTTGATTCCTTGTGTGTCTTGATTCCGTGTTATGTCTTAATTCCGTGTTATGTCTTGATTCGATGTGTGTCTTGATTCCGTGTGTGTTTTGATTCCGTGTGTGTCTTGATTCCGTTTGAGTCTTGATTCCGTGTGTGTCTTGATTCCATGTGTGTATTGATTCCGTGTGAGTCTTGATTCCGTGTGTGTATTGATTCCATGTGAGTCTTGATTCCATGTGTGTCTTGATTCCGTGTGTGTCTTGATTCCGTGTGTGTCAGTGTCCGTCATAGTCTATGAGTGTCCGTGTCAGTGTCATTATCCCTGGGGTATTGAGTCCAGGAGGCCATTTGTGTCCCCTCAAATTGCCTCCCTTATCTCCACCATGGGATCGTGTCAGTGTCCATGTGTGTCTTGATTCCGTGTGTGTCTTGATTCCATGTGTGTCTTGATTCCGTGTGTGTCTTGAGTGTGTGTGTGTCTTGATTCCGTGTGTGTCTTGATTCCGTGTGTGTCTTGATTCCGTGTGTGTCTTGATTCCGTGTGTGTCTTGAGTCCGTGTGTGTCTTGAGTCCGTGTGTGTCTTGAGTCCGTGTGTGTCTTGTTCCCGTGTGTGTCTTGAGTCCGTGTGTGTCTTGAGTCCGTGTGTGTCTTGAGTCCGTGTGTGTCTTGAGTCCGTCAGTGTCTTGATCCCGTGTGTGTCTTGAGTCCGTCTGTGTCTTGATCCCGTGTGTGTCTTGAGTCCGTGTGTGTCTTGAGCCCGTGTGTGTCTTGAGTCCGTGTGTGTCTTGAGTCCGTGTGTGTCTTGATCCCGTGTGTGTCTTGAGTCCGCATGTGTCTTGATCCTGTGTCTTGAGTCCGTGTTTCTTCTGAGGCCGTGTACGTCTTGATTGTCCGGGTGTCTTTGGGGTTTTGGGTCCAGGAAGCCATTTGTGTCGACCCAAATTGCCTCCCTTCTCCCCACCTGAAATCCAGGTGGATTGAATGACCTGCCCGAGGTCAGTGGATCCAGGTATCCATCCGTGGGCCCCCGGATTTCAACCCTTCCCCACATTCCAAGGGTCAGTCAATCAATCTTCGGCTATCCAGAGAATCTATCGAAACTGATGCTCCTACAGGAGGGGACACACAGAGAAATCTGTGCCCTGTACTTGCAACCATTCCGACAGGCTCGAACGCAGGTCTATCCGGATTAAGAACATGTTCTATCCGACTAGGCCACGCTGGAGTTGCCTTTTGAATAAAATTTGGCACTTGTATTTATATCTCGTAGTAAGGTTAGTCAGTGTCTATTTATCAACATTTGCCATGATTGACATGTGAAGTTGTGAGTTTGTGTTGACAGTTAGAAATACATGACAGCTTATTCGATGAGGTTGCAGTCCAGTGACGCAGTTTCATGAATGAATATTGGAGAATTTAGGCAAACTGACGTGTGTGTGTGTGTGTGTGTGTGTGTGTGTGTGTGTGTGTGTGTGTGTGTGTGTGTGTGTGTGTGTGTGTGTGTGTGTGTGTGTGTGTGTATGTGTTTAAAGGTGTTTAAAGGTATGTATTAATTAATATTTAGTGTGGTGTGTGTCGAAATGAGTTTGTGATTCAAGCAATCCAATACCTAATATGTGCTAATTTAGGCCTCGTTTTGTATATAAATATATGTATGTTTTACTAGGGAATGAAAATCCGGTATGTTTTATTCCAAGTTTTTTTCAACAATAAATAGTACATATGCGAACGAACGGTTTGGCTGGGTAAGTATAGCGTTGTGGCGGCCATTTTCTCTGGTGGGCAGGGGGCGGGGGGGAGGAGGGTTGTCTCTGGTGAGGGTAGTTATGTTTGGGCCTCGGTTGGGGGGTAGGGTGTTGGTAGGGGGGGCCGAGGGAGCAGCAGAGGGGAGTATGAGGGGTGGGGGGGACTGAATGGCATGAGGTTGCCAGTTTAGTGATTAAGATATTAATTTGTGGAGATAGGTTATATATGGAAAGGTGTTCAGGAAGGAATAAGAAAAGTGTTTCGAACTGATGTAAGTATATGAGTTATAGTGATTCATGTTAGAAGGAAGATACGTGCTTAAAAAGGTGTAGAGATTTGTAGTTGACTTTATTTGGTTAATAATGTGTTAATTAACGGTAAAGGACCATTGGAGATAGATATTCAACAGCATATTGAGTGGACAAGTTTTAGTAGGCAGGAAGGCAGGCAGAGAGAGAGAATGGACTAATAAATAGGTATACATTTTTTTCTCGAATGGTATACTTTAATAATCATAGGTACATATTTCAAAGTGCGATATTCTTGCGCGCGCGCACACACACACACACACACACACATACATATATACTAACATACATACAGTCTCGACAGTCAAATTGCAGAAACTGTCACAATTATGACAAGGATCACTCATATTGGATATATACACACAGAAAAATTCACGTCGATAAGTCACTCCAATTACACGTATCTACACACACAGACAACATATTTCAGTGAGTGTGGCCCATAGTATACATTAATATTCACACATGCCAGCCCATTCACTATTAATTGGTGTACATATTCATTCACTTACATGTTTGTTTGTCTCTTTCTTATAAAATATTCACACATACACACACACACACACACACTCTGAAAGGAATCTTTAAGAACATTATATACCAAATATGTCAGACCAATTCTGAAGTATGCAGCTCCAGCATGGAGTCCATATCTAGTCAAGCATAAGACTAAACTGGAAAAAATTCAAAGATTTGCTACCACACTAGTACCTGAGCTAAAAGGTATGAGCTACGAGGAGCGACTACGGGAATCAAACCTCACTTCGTTGGAAGACAGAAGAGTTAGGGGGCACATGATCACCACATTCAACATTCTCAAGGGAATTGATAGGGTAGATAAAGACAGGCTATTTAACACAAGGGGCACACGCACTAGGGGATACAGGTTGAAACTGTGTCCATAGTTATTAGAAATAACTTTTTTAGTGTCAGAGTGGTTGACAAATGGAATGCATGCATCCCCATGCAACTTAGCAACCTTCCTTTTACCTAAAGTCCACAGTTTAATATGAATCCCCAAACACGTAATAAACTCAGCAACCGACAGAAACAGATGAATTATAAAGTCAAATCTCAAGTAATTATTCAAATATATGAGCTTTCGTCGAGGAATTAATAGTTTAATATATATAGTGTTTTCAGAGTTCCAATAAATAAAGCTGAACATTAAGCTAAAATCTGGGCTGCCTCTGATGAAGAAGCATCGTCATTAGTGAACACTAAAGTGTCTAATTCACTGAGATCATTAGTTGAATGGTGCCGGTCTGTCACTATAGCAAGTTGGGTGGCCCCACTATATATGATTCCCTGGGTATGGTGTCACTATAGCTAGGTGGCCATCTTCCCGATATTTTACATTTCTCACCAAACTAAGAGTTCCTGGCCCAGTGACAGTGTCAGTAGAGTGGGTTGTGTGCCGTGTAAACTGTAGGTTATTATGGAGGGTTATTGTGGTGGATTATTATGGTAGGTTATTGTGGTGGATTATTATGGTGGGTTATTGTGGTGGATTATTATGGTGGGTTATTGTGGTGGATTATTATGGAGGGTTATTGTGTTGGATTACTATGGTGGGTTATTGTGGTGGATTATTATGGTGGGTTATTGTGGTGGATTATTATGGAGGGTTATTGTGGTGGATTATTATGGAGGGTTATTGTGTTGGATTACTATGGTGGGTTATTGTGGTGGATTATTATGGAGGGTTATTGTGGTGGATTATTATGGAAGGTTATTGTGGTGGATTATTATGGTGGGTTATTGTGGTGGATTATTATGGAGGGTTATTGTGGTGGATTATTATGGAGGGTTATTGTGGTGGATTATTATGGAGGGTTATTGTGTTGGATTACTATGGTGGGTTATTGTGGTGGATTATTATGGTGGGTTATTGTGGTGGATTATTATGGAGGGTTATTGTGGTGGATTATTATGGAGGGTTATTGTGTTGGATTACTATGGTGGGTTATTGTGGTGGATTATTATGGAGGGTTATTGTGGTGGATTATTATGGAAGGTTATTGTGGTGGATTATTATGGTGGGTTATTGTGGTGGATTATTATGGAGGGTTATTGTGGTGGATTATTATGGAGGGTTATTGTGGTGGATATTATGGGGGGTTATTGTGTTGGATTACTATGGTGGGTTATTGTGGTGGATTATTATGGAGGGTTATTGTGGTGGATTATTATGGAGGGTTATTGTGGTGGATTATTATGATGGGTTATTGTGGTGGATTATAATGGTGGGTTACTGTGGTGGATTATTATGGAGGGTTATTGTGGTGAATTATTATGGTGGGTTATTGTGGTGGATTATTATGGAGGGTTATTGTGGTGCATTATTATGGAGGGTTATTGTGGTGGATTATTATGGTGGGTTATTGTGGTGGATTATTATGGAGGGTTATTGTGTTGGATTACTATGGTGGGTTATTGTGGTGGATTATTATGGAGGGTTATTGTGGTGGATTATTATGGAGGGTTATTGTGGTGGATTATTATGATGGGTTATTGTGGTGGATTATAATGGTGGGTTACTGTGGTGGATTATTATGGAGGGTTATTGTGGTGGATTATAATGGTGGGTTACTGTGGTGGATTATTATGGAGGGATATTGTGGTGGATTACTGTAGAGGGCTATTGTGGTGGATTATTATGAAAGGCTTTTGTGGTGGATTATTATGAAGGGTTATTGTGGTGGATTACTATGGAGGGTTATTGTGTTGGATTATTATAGTGGATTATTGTGATGGATTATTGTGGCGCATTATTGTGGTGGATTATTATGGAGGGTTATTGTGTTTGATTATTATAGTGGATTATTGTAATGGGTTATTGTGGAAGAATATCATGGTGGGTTATTGTGGTGGATTATTATGGTGGGTTATTGTGGTTGATTATTATGGAGGGTTATTGTGGTGGATTATTATGGAGGGTTATTGTGTTGGATTACTATGGTGGGTTATTGTGGTTGATTAATATGTAGGGTTATTGTGGTGGATTATTATGGAGGGTTATTGTGGTGGATTATTATTGTGGTTTATTGTGGTGATTATTAAGGTGGATAAATATGGAGGGTTATTGCAGTGGTGTATTTTCGAGGGTCATTGTGGTTGATTTTTTTGGAGGTTTATAAAGGTTGTGTATTGTGTATGATTACTGTGATGAGATATTGTGTTTATTTTTAGTGAGGATTATTGTGATGGTTTATTTCTGAGAATATTTTAGTGGATTATTATCAAACGTAATCGTGTTTGATTATTCTAATTGTCTATTTTCGTAGATTATTATGGTGAGGGATGATGGTAGTCTATAAAGAAGGGTGATTGTGGTTGATTATTTTGGAGGGTTATTTCAGTGGATTCTTTTGGAGAGTTTTTGTGGTGGATTATTATTGTGGGTTATTTTGGTGGATTATTATGGTGAGATAGTGTTGTGGATTTAGTGTACTTCAGCCACGTTTTTGTGACTCATCGCCTGCATATGGAGGATTATTGTTGTTGATTATTTTGGTGGATTATAATTGTGGATTTTTGAGGTGGATTATTTTGGATGCTCTTTTTTTGTTATAGAAGTTCATCGTAGTTGATTATTCTGTTGGATTATTCTCGTGAATTATTCTGGGAGGGTATTGTGGTGGATTATTACAGAGGGTTACTGTGGTGAACTATTTTGGGGAAATTATTGTGTTGGATTATGTTTGTGGACAACACAGGCACATCATGATTACGCGCAACTTCAAGAAAAATGACATGTAGAATAACAAGACGTTTTCAAACCAGAGATGCTGTTCCAATGATGATACTCTACAAGACGCTATTGCTCTCTAGAGTGGAATATTGTTGCACAATGACAGCCCTTTTCAAAGCTGTAGAAATTGCTGACTTGGGGAGCGTGCATAGCTCGTTTACTACTAGAACCCACTCAGTAAAACATCTAAACTATTAGGACAGACTACAATGCCTAAATCTGTATTCTCTTGAGCGCAGTTGGGAGAGATACATAATAATTTACACGTGGAAAATAATAGAGGGGCTGGTCCCAAACCTGCACACCTATATGGCATCACATGAGACCATAAAGCATGGAAGGATGTACACAATACCCCCCATTGAAGAGAAGAGGCGCAATAGGTACTTTGAGAGTGAACTCTATCAACATCAGAGGCCCGAGACTGTTCAACACGTTATACTAAACATAAGGGCATAACTGGCCGACCACTTGCAGTGTTCAGGACAAAACTCGATAAACACCTCAAAAGAATACCTGATCAACCAGGCTGTGATTCATGCACCACGCTGCGAGCAACTGCGTCCAACAGCCTGGTTGACCAGTCCAGTAGAGACTGAGGCGATGACCGGGCTGCGGGGATGCTAAGCCCCGAAACGAACTCAAGGTATACTCAAGGTATTGGTAAGTGGATTATTCTCGTGGATTATTAAGAAGGGGTATTGAGGTGGATTATTTTTGGGGGTTATTGTGGAAGATTATTACAGAGGGTTATTGTGGTGGGCTAGTTTGGAGGGTTATTGTTATGGATTATTATGATGGGTTATTGTGGTTGATTATTATGGAGGGTTATAGTGATAGATTATTATGGTGGGTTATTGTGGTGGATAATTATGGAGAGTTATTGTGGTGGATTTTTTGGAGGGTTAGTTTGGTGAATTCTTATTGTGGTGGATTATTATGGAGGGTTATTGTGGTGGATTATTACGAAAGGTTATTGTGGTCGATTATTATGAAGGGGTTATTGTGGTGGATTGCTATGGAGATTATTGTGGTGGACTATTATGGGTGGTTATTGTGGTGGATGATTTTAAATGCTTTTTATTTAAGGTTAATATTGAGGGCTATCGTGGTGGATTATTCTGGTGGATTTTTCGCGTGGATTATTATGTAATGTTATTGTAGTGGATTATTATGTAATGTTATTGTAGTGGATTATTATGTAATGTTATTGTGGTGGATTGTTTTGTATGAATATTGTGGTGGATTATTTAGAAAAGGTAATCGTACTGGATTATTTTGAAGGATACTCTATGCGATCATTATAGTTGGTTATAACGGTGGATTTTTTGGTGGATTAATTTCGTTGATGAATATGGAGGTTTATTGTGGTGGATAATTACGCATAGTTATTTTTAGTAGATTATTATGGAGGGTTATTGTAATGGATAAATGTTGAGAGATATTAAGGTGTATTATTATTGAGGATTGTAGTGGTGGATTAATATTATTACCCTCATGAAACCATCCCGTTTTTCAGAAGGTTTTTGTCTTTGATTATTATAGAGGGTTACCTTGGTGGATTACTCTGTTGGATTATATTGTTCTCTTGGGTTATTTTGAAGGGTTATTTTGGAGGGATATTGTAATGGATTATTATTGTGGGTTATTGTGTTGGTTTAATACGGATGGCTATTGTGGTGAATTACTTGGTTGTTCCAGCGGATCACATGAGGAGGTGAATAAAATACTGGGATGAGGACTTTATTAATCAGGAAGAGTCATGGACAGTGTCTGGGGTCACCCGCTGGGATCACGACGGTCCACAGATCGAACCCTACATATAAACTCAGTTCTTTTCATTTTACCTTAAGACAACAATTTAGTATAATTTTAATTTTAATATAATTATTATCTAATAAAACATCTTAATATAATGTTTAATTAAGTCCTGAACAGCAGATGAAACATAGAGTCACTTCAGAAGTTTGGTTTCAATTCCAATTAGAAGCGATAAAAAAAAAATATATATGATATGCAATTTCTTCAGGCTATTACAGTAAAATAATGCCAAAGGCAAAAACTTCAAGCATTTTACAAGTTATTTTGGCAGATAATTACTGCTGGTTATAACTTCTAGTTATGTTATAGGAAAAGGTTATAAGGTCTGGTTATGTTCGCAGGTTGTTAGACTGACAACAACACAGTATACCTGAGAATGTGACTGCCAGACGAGGGCTTCTACAGGTTACATGAACATGTGGTTGCCAGGTAAACCAACATCACAGTGTACCTGACCTCTTGGTTTACCAGACAAGCAGTTCCACAATATTGAGAACTTCGTGGTTGCCAGACATGCCAGCTTCACTGTGAATAAAGCAATGTAGTTTTCAGACAAGCAGCTTAGCAGTATACATGACAACATCGTTACTAGATTAACCTCTCCATAGTATACATGACAACCTCGTTACTAGGTTAACATGTCCAGAGTATACATGACAACTTCGTTACCAGACATGCCAATTATACAAAATATATTATCTTTTGACCTATATGTATGGGCTACATATCGGATAGATGACCCGCGTGGCTGTCAGGTCAGCTCTACAGTATACATGACTACGTAGTAAGCGAGTTACAAAGTATACATGATCACGTGATATCTACAGTATAACCGTTGATTAATGCCAACATAAGTAAACACACTGGTGACCTCTGATGACCCAGAGGTCATAACAATCTTGACACGAGTCAACGTTTTCATTCTTAAAATAACAGTACTCTTGTATTAAGACTTTTTCTCATAAGTACTTGAGGGCAGTTTTCACTCCTTAATGGTTATCACTTCCGTCAGATAAAGGTTCTTAGTGACACTTAGTGTTGAGGTGAAGGTCTATATACAACCCGTCCTCCAAATAGAACGTTGTATTTTGACGTATACTCTACCTAAGGTCAAAAATTGTCATACTTGAAAATGGTAGCGGCTCGAGACATTTTCTTATTCTCTCGTTTCGTGTTTTGTGTTCTCTGGTAGGTTAGGATAGTGAGACTTTAGTACGACAGTTTCTTTACTTATGGAAACCGTAGGACGACAGACTGCTATATAATAGTTGGCGAGTCTTGACTAATCAGGAAGAGTTATGGTCAGTGTGAGGGGTCACCCGCTGGGGTCACGACGGTCGACCCCAAAATCAAGAATCTTCCTTTTACCTTAATTCAACATTTAAATATTGTGACGGGAAAGTGTTGGAGTGTTGATGTTCGGCAGTCCTCCAATGGCAGGTGTCAAAGCCTGGTCACACTTAAAACAAAAATATTGACTGCTTGCCTGTTGTCTGTGGTAAGTGAGAGGGAGGAACACGTAAAACACAAAGTATGAACAATGAAACTTTAATATATTTACTTTAAACGTAAATGAAAATATAGACAAATCTCGGGGAGTTAAAAATTCAATGAAAATAATAAAGAACTGCAAAGACAATGAGAGACACAAAATTACAATGTTAAAATGGTGCTGAGAATATCGGCTATGGCTGAAACCTCCCTTCGTATACGAGCCAATGAGCTAGTATGCCAGAGAGAGATGCCAACTCTAAGAGCACAAGGAATATTCTGAAGTTGATAGCTGGTCAGGCTCAGACGTCGACTCTGGTAGAGGGCGCTGAGGTGCAGTGTGCAGGTGCGCGGCTGGCGAGCCACCAATCAGGGGCAGGCAAGCTGGTGAAGGGTAGTTAGCTGGTTTGATGACGAGCCGGCGTGTGGAGGGTGTGTGGAGTAGGGGGAATCTGGGTACGTTTTGCCTCCTGGTCAAAACGTTTTGTGCTACCGGTGACGTATCTTGAATGTAGCATCTTATACTTGTATCTTTGGCGTAACTTGAAGTAGGGAAGAGCAGGCTCAATCTCTCTTGAAAGAGATTATCGTCACAACTCTCCCCCGAAGCCCCCCCCCCCCCCTGTAGCATTATCCTGTTATAATAACCGCTCGTAGTGATCTCAGGTAATTACCAAATGTTAATAATAACAGCAAACATCTGCACTAATAACCGGAAGTAATAAACGGAAGTAATAACCTTCTGTTTAAGTTTGACATAATAACTCGCCCTATAATCTCCAGTAATAACACATCATAATAACCTGACACAATAATGCACAGACATTACCTCAAAGTTATTTATGCACGTAATATGTTGAATAAATAAGAAAACACAAAAACATGTGGTAACACCCTGTATAACAACTTCCTCATAACTCCGTGCTCCAATAACCTGCCCTAATATCCTGACATAATAACTTCCCGAAATAACCTCTCTCTAATAGCCTGGTGTAATAACCAGCCACAACAACCAGCCTGTGTAAATGATCAGACTTAACAACCAGTTGTTAAAACTTCCCTAGTAACCTGTTATAATAACCCGCCTCACTAATCAGCATCAATATCAACAAGCAGCAAGCCGAAATAACAACCTGCTCTTATGACCTGAATTAAACCCAAAAATATTAGACTGTTGTGGTAATTACTTGCAGTAATAACCTACAGAAAAAGCTTGCTGTAATAATAATAGTGATAACCTACAGTAATAACCTGTTGTAATAATAACCTTCAGTAATCACCTACAATAAATACCTGTTGTAATAATAACCCTCAGTTATAACTTACAATAATAGATAGTTGTAATAACAACCTACAGTAACAACCTGTTATAAAAACCTATTTAAATAATAACCCATAGAAATTTCGCAATAAAATGTTATTTTAAGTATCATTTAAACCCCAGTTATATCTTTTGTTCTTAGACGCTTTAATTTGTTATTGAAGCCAAACTTCGGAGGTGACTTTATGTTTCATCTGTTGTTCAGGACTTTATTCAACATGTTCAGTGGCTGAGTTTATTACGTGTTTTGGTTAATTATAGTAAAATGTTGAATTAAGGTAAAAGGAAGAGAATCCACGCAATAGGGGTCGACCTGAGGACCGTCGGGACCTCAGCGGGTGACCCCACACTGACCATGACTCTTCCTGATTAGTTAAGACTCACCAAGTATTATATAGCAGTCCTACGGTTTCCCAACGTAAAGAAACTGTCGTACTAAAGTCTCACTATCCTAACCTACCAGAGGACAGAAAACAGAAAACGGGAGAATATGAAAATGTCTCGAGTTGCTACCATTTTCTAGTACGACAAATTTTGGTCTTAGGTAGAGTATACGTCAAAATACGATGTTTCTTATATATATATATATATATATATATATATATATATACCTATATATAGACCTTCAAATATATAAAATACATAGACCTTCACCCCTCAAAACTAAGTGACACTAAGAGCATTTATCTGAAGGAAGTGATAACCATTAAGGAGTGAAAACTGTCCTCAAGTACTTATGAGAAAAGTCTTAATACAAGACTCATGTTATTTTAAGAATGAAAACGTTGACTCGTGTCAAGACTGTTATGACCTCTGGGTCATCAGAGGTCACCAGTGTGTTTACTTACGTTGGCATTAATCAACGGTTGCACTGTAGATATCACGTGATCATGTGTACTTTGTAGCTCACTAACAACGTATTCATGTATACTGTAGAGCTGATCTGACAGCCACGAGGTCATGAGAAGCTGCTGGTCTTGAAATTAAAAGGTCATATATTTTGTGGAATTGGCTTGTCTGGCAACGACGTGGTCATGTATACTATGGAGATGTTAACCTAGCAACAATGTTGTCATGTATACTGCGAAGCTGTTTATCAGAAAACATAATGGTTTTGTATACCGCGAAGCTGGCATGTCTGGCAACCACGAAGTTCTCAATATTGTGGAACTGTTTGTCTGGTAAACCAAGAGGTCAGGTACACTGTGATGTTGGTTTACCTGGCAACCACATGTTCATGTAACCTGTAGAAGCCCTCGTCTGGCAGTCACATTCTCAGGTATACTTGGAAGGTTGCAGTCTAATAACTAATAACCTGTTCCTATAACATAACAAATCACTAGAAGTAACAACTAGTAGTAATTATCTGCGCAAATAACTTGTAAAATTCTTTCTGTTTTTGCCTATTTTTATCTTTATTAAATAATGTACAATGTAATTCATGGCATTGTGTTGTGGGGCCCTCTCAACCTCGTGGCCCCAACCCAGGGAACCAGGGGTATTCTCTTGCACCATCGGTCTGTGTCAGGTTCGGTTAAAGGCAGTGTGTCCTGTGGAGGCAGGAATGTACTAGATGATCCTTAAGTGACTTTCCTCGTCTCCAGGCCAGCATTGGAGGTGTTTGGGCAAACCTCGGCCAGGAAGGGTGGTCCCCATAGGTGTTTCTCAGCCAGTTCCAGATGTCAGTCAGGGCATTATGGAGAGGGCTTGCTAGGCCGTTAAAATACAGCGATGGGAGGATCCATCTCGACTGAGGGTCTGGAGTGGGGGCCTGTATGAGGAGCTCTGACCTCGTCTTCAGGTCTAGTTTGTTTTTAGCCGTTGCTATTACTCGTTCTGGGTATCCTCTGGCTGAGAACATGTCCCAGAGGTCTAGAAGTTGAGTAGCAAGTGTGTCTTCAAGGCTGTTTATCCTCTTCAAACGTAGACCTAAGGAGTAGGGTAGGGAGTTCTTCAAGGAGGAGGGGTGACTGGAGTCGTATCGTAGATACGTGTGCAGGTTCGTGGGCTTGTAGTAGGCCTTCGTGTGAAGGAGCCTGTCCTCACTGCCGATGAACACTGTCGTATCCAGGAAGTTTATCTCTGTTTTACTCTGCTCCAAGGTGAACTTCAGATTTTCGTGGGCTGTATTTGTCCAGGCGTAGAAAGACTGGAGGAGTGTGTCTTGTCCAGTCATTATACCGAAAATATCATCAATATAACGGAAGTACACGTCTGGTTTATCTGGGCGGAGTGCTCTCTGGTGCTCAAAGGCCACGTGAACAAAGATTTCCGCTATAGCCACACTACTTGATGCTCCAATTGCCGTTCCCTTTACTTGTCTGTACGCTGCTGAATCGAAGGATAGAATTGTATCCCTCATGACATGCAGAATCGCTTCCTCCAGGAGAGCCCTTGATGGGGGCCTCCAAACTCCTGCGTCTCTGAGAGGCTGGCGTATGAGGTGTTTATGGTCGTCGAAGTACGTCGAGACCAATCTCGCTGCCTCCCGTTGGGGGATGCTTGGATAGAGGGAGACTATGTCAAGGGAGAACAGGGTCGTGTTCTCTGGGACGGGTCCTCTGCTTGTATTCAAATCCCTCAGTTTCAGCAAAAGATCAGTTGTGTCTTTCAGACGTTCATCTAAAAGAGAGAGAAGGGGGTTTAGTAATGCTGTGCAGATCAAGTCAATTGGGCGAGTTGGTGCTTTGCAACCGCTAAGGACTGGTCTGCCCTGCCATGTACCTGTATGAGGGTGTAAATCTTTATGAATCTTAGGATGGAGGTATAGGTTCGGAAGCTCTGCTTTAAAGGCAAGGTAATAGTCTCTTGCTGCTGAGCTAAGTATACCTCCTGTTGAGTTTGCTTGTTTATTGTTAAAGAATTTCAGGACCAGGTTTCTACTCCTTGTCCTGGCGTTCTCCAGGGCTGTGTGGCCTTGCTGTATTTTTTGGTAAGTCGTCTCGTCTGAGAGGTGCCTTACCATTTCCTTTGTGTAGTTCGTTTTTCTCCAGACTACTACAGTACCGCCTTACCAAGTACCAGTACTTGTAAAATTCTTTCTGTTTTTGCCTATTTTTATCTTTATTAAATAATGTACAATGTAATTCATGTATACATCAATTTTACAACAAAATACTATATTACATATACAGTAGTATATTTCTCAGTAAACAAGTGTTTCATTTTATCACAGAGCATGAACTTTTGACCCCTAAATGTTATACTTATTTTTTCTTAAATTATTTATAGTTTTAGAGATTATATTTACATTAATTTACAGGAGAAATTATTACATTTATAAATATTATATATAATTCACAGCAAATCAATGTTTCATTTCACCATAGAGCATGAGCCGTAAACCCCAAATGTTATACCTGATCCTGCCTCGCAAGAACTTTAATATTCTGTCTATCGAGTAACCCTCCTGCCTGCCTATCCCCACACAGTAACCCTCCTGCCTGCCTATCCCCACACAGTAAACCTCCTGCCTGCCTATCCCCACACAGTAAACCTCCTGCCTGCCTATCCCCACAAAGTAACCCTCCTGCCTGCCTATCCTCACACAGTAAACCTCCTGCCTGCCTATCCCCACACAGTAACCCTCCTGCCCGCCTATCCCCACACAGTAAACCTCCTGCCTGCCTATCCCCACACAGTAAACCTCCTGCCTGCCTATCCCCACACAGTAACCCTCCTGCCTGCCTATCCACACACAGTAACCCTCCTGCCTGCCTATACCGACACAGTAACCCTCCTGCCTGCCTATCCCGACACAGTAACCCTACTGCCTGCCTATCCACACACAAGCAATGCAATCAGAAAGAAGCATAATTATTGTATTCCTAATTTTCTTGCATTTTATGTTAATATGAAACATATAAACCTCATTAACTCCACTCAAATAATTGGTCCACATAGAGGTTTAAGAGTGTCTCTAATCCAGTTTACAAGAAGAACTTTCAGCTTACTGAAATAAAATATATGCATATTATTCTCAATTTCAGTACATTCGTCACACCTATTGTTGTCGTTAATGCCCAACATTAACAACCTATCATTGGAGGGAGAGTCTCATGAATATAGCGATACAATGTTCGCGTTGTTTTGGTACAATCAATTTAGCATGAAGGTTTGCCCATATTACTTGCCAGTTAAAGAGTGGATATGTCTCCTCTACTCTAGCAGCTATATGTGGGAACAGAACATCATACACGTGTTTATTGTTCATCATTATAAAATCTTCAACATTACAAATCCGTCTGAGAACATCAATTGCACAAGAATAAAAATGAGGTGAAATAATGGCAAGGTCAGTTAACTCTGGCATATGTATCCAGCAGCTTACACATAATTTACGAAAATAATGCCTAACGCATTTACACTGTTCTTCTGCGTTATGTCCTTTCTAAAAGTATGAAAAAATATAGCCAATGACTTATGGAATATATTCAATATTCCTATTCCACCGTCTTTCTTTACATAGAGTAGCCCGTTAAATTGGTTGGTATCTACCATACCATACATATCTAAAAATAGTTTTGTCAATCTCCATAGCACTTTTCTTGTCAATTGGAAAACTGTGAGACAAATACCACACTTTAGATGAAATTTTGGAATTGATTATTACAGCCTTCTGAAACAGGGTTAATTTCCTATTTGACAACATATTCGTAGCTACTATTATATTTCTACATAGTACTTGCCAATTCGTAACCAATGTTGTTCCATATGTTTTACACCAGGAAATCTCAACAGCTTTAATAGACTCCACTACCTTGAACCATGAACCTGTCCAGGTAACTTTATTGCACCAACTACCAAACCCCATCATACACGTTTTGTTCTTGTTAATGACAGCACCTGTTGCCCTCTCAAACTTGTCTAACTCATTCTGAACATTCACCACTGAGTCTTCTGTCGACACAAAAATAGTTCTATCGTCTGCATAACTAACAACAGGAAGTGTCAAAGCATTAGGAAGACGAGGTGGAACAATAAAGTCATTGATTTTTATTGTCAAGTACAGTGGCTCTTGAAATATAACATACAAAACCATTGAAAGGGGACATCCCTGACCTACCGACCGTTCAAATGAAAACGGTTTACTCAATACACCTTTATACAAACACTGTTCCGACAATGTTTATAAAGCATATGGATCCAATCATTAAATTCTTGTGCCACTCCTACTCTATACAATATTTCTAATACAAACTGAACATCAACACGCTTAAAAGCTTTCGACCAGTCGAGGTTTATCATGGAAGAAGGAACATTATTCTCAGACACATAATACACATCATCCCTAATTACATTATTAAAATTGATTCATGGATCTTCTAGACACACCACAGAACTGTTCCTTTGATATAGTTTTATCCATTGCAATCTTAAGTCTATTCGCCAACATTTTCGAAATTATTTTGGAATCCTGGTTGACAAGGAAAGTGGCCTCCAGTTCGTTAGAAAATGCAAATCACCTTTTTTGGTATCAGCTTAATAATTCCATGAGATTGTGACATGCTAAGCTTCCTATGCTGTATGCTATACTGCACCACTTGTACAAAATCTTTATCAATGACATCCCATAGATAGAAATATAATTCCGCCAGGAACCCATCACAGCCAGGTGATTTACCATTCCTTAAACTCTTGACCACATCTCCTGCTTATCTACATCTTCCAACAATGACATGTTGTCATCCTAGGTTAAAACCCGTCTACATTTCCCAAGGAAATACTCCCACATACCTCGGTCTACGTTCATTCTTTTGTACAATTTCTCTAATTCAGTTGGAACATAACACACAATCCCATCCGTATTTGTCATATCCGTCCCATCACCTGGTTTAATACTAGTCACAAGTGCTGTACCCTTGTTATTCTTGACTTTACTTAACAAATATGGAGAGAGTTTTTCCCCATACATCCAATCATTAATCTGAAGGGGAACATTGACTCCTTCAGATATTTCATCCCGCATTATGTTAATTCTGTCCTTTAAAATGGTAATTTAGTCATACTTGTCTAATCACATATTGATGTTTGCATAAACTTGTTTTAATCTGTGTTGTAATAAGGTCAAAAAGCCAGATTTTTCAGTAGCTTTTCTTTTGGACAATTTAACGATAAAAACTTTTCCGTGCAATTTTACACATATCCCACCATTTCAACACATGTCCCACCACTCCAACATATGTCCCACCACTCCAACATATGTCCCACCACTCCAACACATGTCCCACCACTCCAACACATGTCCCACCACACCAACACATGTCCCAGCACTCCAACACATGTCCCACCACTCCAACACATGTCCCAGCACTCCAACACATGTCCCACCACTCCAACACATGTCCCACCACTCCAACACATGTCCCACCACTCCAACACATGTCCCACCACACCAACACATGTCCCAGCACTCCAACACATGTCCCACCACTCCAACACATGTCCCAGCACTCCAACACATGTCCCATCACTCCAACACATGTCCCACCACTCCAACACATGTCCCACCACTCCAACACATGTCCCACCACACCAACACATGTCCCAGCACTCCAACACATGTCCCACCACTCCAACACATGTCCCACCACACCAACACATGTCCCACCACTCCAACACATGTCCCACCACTCCAACACATATTCCACCACTCCAACACATGTCCCACCACACCAACACACAACTGAACTTGTGTTTTTGCCCAACCTGGTGTTCCCACAATACTTTAAAATTATCAATTCCATCTCTACTCTGCAACAGACAGCAATTGAGATTCCATGACCCTGTCCCCACTTTAACTTGATCGTCAATAACAAGCTTCACCACAACCAAACAATGATCTGAGCAGCTGACCGGAACAGTACTGCAAGAGCTAATTTTATCATGTAATGTGTGCACATATATTCTATCAAACCTAGAACAATAATTCTGGCGAACATATATGTACTCAGAGACACCCCCGTTAATGCTATTCGCATCCTTGAGACCAATACATTTCAAAAGTGTAATTGAAGCAAAAGATACACATGTGTTCGACTGAGTGCTACAATCTCTCACTGAAGTGACACAATTAAAGTCGCGACCAAAAATAACTTTACGTGTATCATGTCTGAAAAAAAATACAATAATTCTTTAGAGAACAATTCCCCCCCTCACTTTCTACCTGCGGGTGCCGGAGGGAGCATACACATTAAGAAGGGGAATTATGGTGTCAAAAAAGGAAATCCTCGCATATAAAACATTAACATTATCATACATTTCGGTATTAATAATCTTTATGTGGGCTTGTTTAGCAATCAGTATCATCGTACCACCCTTTAACAAGTTCGTTGGAATTATTAGGATTTCAAAATAATCAAGCAGCACATCAAGTTCCTTAACATCTTGTACATTGTGTTCTTGCACTAAAAGTACATCCAATTTATGATATTTAAACAAAGAGATTAGTTGCAACTGTTTGATTCTACAATTGAGCCCATTAACATTAACGCACAATTAAAAATTAATAGACTTCCCGAATGTAATTTTGAGAGAAAACAAATTTCTCTTTATTCATCATTATCTCACTCTACACTAACTGTGTGTCACCTTTCCCTTTTTATTGCAGTTAAATATTTTCCCCCCAAAGCTCGATTCTGTTCATGTTCCACAACATCCTACTCTGTATTATCATTGCCATTTTAAACGTGATCACCACTCACCGGCTGTACTGTGCCCTAACATGATCACCACTCACCTGTTGTACAGTGCCCTAACATGATCACCACTCACCGGGTGTACTGTGCTCTAACATGATCACCACTCACAGGCTGTACTATGCCTTATGTTATAACCCCTGGGCAGGTCATAGCATAAGGCCTCACTCAGTCAAGTGCTGAGGAAGGCCCCAGCCTCGCGACCAGGGAGGCTTGCCTGCGTGTCTGGACATGTTCCCAAGTGGACAATGCCCAAGATGAGAGAGGACCGTCGCGGCAACGCAATAAAGAGATGTTGGATGGAGGAGTTATAATTTTTGTGAATACATTTAATTACGTTTTGTTAGGAAAACTTTTATTATGGCATGCTGACGAATTTGCAAGTTTGTGTGGGAAAATTCCAACGTTTGTGCGGGAGAACTGCAACGTTTGTGTTGTAGAACTACAACGGTTTGTCTGGGAGAAGTGAGTGAGTGAACCTTATACCTGAGGAAGAGTGTATGCTGAACTCTAAGTGTGAGATGAAACTCTTAGTCCGAGCTGAACTGCAAGGTGGTGCAGGAATTCAAGTTGAGGAATGGAATTCCAGAAACATAGTGAATCTTCGAGTTGTGTAGGGAGCTACAAGTCGTTTGTGTGATGCGTTTGGAGAGAGAGCTTCACTGACATTTAAGGAAGACTTCATTGCGGCTGATTGGAGGTGCTGCAGGAGTGCCTTAAATATTTTGAGGATCCCAGATGTTGATTGTAGTAGGGGACCTTGAGTAATGGAATAGAGGATCATAAGGACCCGATATCTATGGGAGTGCTTGATTGCGTTTTTGGCGTGAAAGGCGCAGTGCAAGGTGAGAGATTGATGCTTTATGTAGAGAAGGAAATATATGAATATTATGTGTGTCATGTATTGCAGCCTAAAGCAGTGAAGGAAGCAGAAAGCTCTGTACTGAAGAACAAGCAGCAGTCTGGTGCAGTTAAAGGTTGGAGACATAAGGTGACATCCGAGTGTTATCGGTTGGTAGTAGCCCAAGAGGTGATTGTATTGTTTTATAACCATTTCCTTTATGAATATTGTGTATGTATTAATGTATTAAATGTTATATTTGTTAGCTGGCTTCGCTCTTTTCCTGGTGAGCCTTCCTAGCTTGAAAGAGAGCGAGAGACTCGGGTTGTAACTTGGGTGATAGTGGACTATAACTGAGGAGAGACTGAGAGATCATCCCAAGATAAGGAGAGTGCGGGGAGGCATGTCGGCTCATATTTGGGGTGTGTACTCATGCCAACTAGGTGGTGGAGATGCAGCACTAAATAAAGGTGGCGCTGAACCCCTCTCCCAGAACCAGATGTTTACCAAGGTGATCTCCTACATAATTACAAGCACTTCGGTTACCTGTTGCTGGTCGCCTGACGCCAGTAGAGGCTTGGCTGTCGTGGTCGGTCATTATTCTGTTGGGGAGTGTTGGGGTCTCTACTAAAAGGTAAGCTCATATCAGGTAAGTTCAGGATAACCAAGTTAACCCCCAATCACATCTCGCCAATGAGACTTAACATGATCACAACTCACCAGTTACATTGTACCCTACCATGATCACCATTCACAGGTTGTCCTGTGCCCTAACATAATCACCACTCACCGGCGGTACTGTACCCTAACATGATCACCACTGACTGGCAGTACTGTGCCCTAAAATGATCCCCACTCACCGGTTGTACTGTGCAATAACATGATCACTACTCATCGGTTATATTGTGCCCTACCATGATCACCATTCACCGCTTGTACTGTGCCCTAACATGATCACCACTCACCGGTTGTACTGTGACCTAACATGATCACCACACACCGGTTGTACTGTGCCCTAACATGATCACCACTCACCGGCGGTACTGCGCCCTAACATGATCACCACTCACCAATTTTACTGTGCCCTAACATGATCACCATACACCGGTTGTACTGCGCCCTAACATGATCAACACTCACCGGCTGTACTGTGCCCTACCATGATCACCACTCACCGGTTGTACTGTGCCCTACCATGATCACCACTCACCGGCAGTTCTGTGCCCTAACATGATCACCACTCACCGACTGTACTGTACCAAACATGATCAACACTCACCGGCTGTACTGTGCCCTACCATGATCACCACTCACCGGTTGTACTGTGCCCTACCATGATCACCACTCACCGGCTGTACTGTGCCCTAACATGATCACCACTCACCGATTGTATTGTGCACTAACATGATCACCACTCAATGGTTGTACTGTGCCCTTACAATATCACCACTCACCGGTTGTATTGTGCCCTAACATGATCACCACTCACCGACTGTACTGTGCCCTAACATGAACACCACTCACCAGCTGTACTATGCCCTAACATGATTACCACTCACCGGCTGTACTCTACCCTAACATGATCACCACTCACCCGGGGTACTGTGCCCTAACATGATCACCACTCACCGACTGTACTGTGCCCTAACATGATGACCACTCACCGGGTGTACTGTGCCCTAACATGATCACCACTTACCGACTGTACTGTGCCCTAACATGATCACCACTCACCAGCTGTACTGTGCCCTAACATGATCACCACTCACCGACTCTACTGTGCCCTAACATGATCACCACTTACCGACTGTACTGTGCCCTAACATGATCACCACTCACCGGGTGTACTGTTCCCTAACATGATCACCATTCACTAGTTGTACTGTGCCCTAACATGATCACCACTCACCGACTGTAAAGTGTCCTAACATGATCACCTCTCACCGACTGTACTGTGCCCTAACATGATCACCACTCGCCGGTTGTACTGTGCCCTAAAATGGTCACCACTCACCAGCTGTAATTTGCGCTAACATGATCACCACTCACCAGTTTTACTGTGCCATAACATGACCACCACTCACTTGTTGTACTGTACCCTAACATGATCACCACTCACCGGTTATATTGTGCCCTATCATGATCACCATTCACCGATTGTACTGTGCCCTTACATGATCACCACTCACCAGGTGTAGTGTACCCTAACATGATCACCACTCACCGGCAGTACTGTGCCCTAACATGATCACCACTCACCGGTTGTAGTGTACCCTAACATGATCACCACTCACCGGCAGTACTGTGCCCTAACAAAATAACCTCTCACCGGTTGTACTGTGCACTAAGATGATCCCCACTCACCGGTTGTACTGTGCCCAAACATGATCATCACTCGCCGGTTGTAATGTGCCCTAACATGATCACCATTCACCAGGTGTACTGTGCCCTAACATGATCGCCATTCACCAGGTGTACTGTGCCCTAACATGATCACCACTCACCGGTTGTACTGTGCTGTACATCGTCGACGTCGTAGAAGCCACAATCTTGACAAGACCCTCCAAAGGTGAAGATGTCCCCATTCCCCAAATTCCCATGATACCAACAGATATGCAATTTCATTTAAGAGATTATAATTTCCAATTCGATTGGCGTTTGCAATCACTATCAACAAAGCTCAGGGTCAATCTTTAGAATTGTGCAGTTTATATTTAAACACGGATTGCTTCTCACATAGACAATTATATATTGCGTGTTCTAGAGTCGGCAAACCAGACAATCTCTATATCTTCAAAGACAATGGAACAATAAAACAATATTGTATACCCAGAAGCATTGTGAAATTAAACTTATTATAAACGTGCGCTTTGTCTTTTCTTTCTTTCCCATTTAACAAGACTGAGTCACAGCAACGCGTGGCTGGTACAGCTAGTAACAAATTAAATCGGATTACAATAACATATATTTATCATGAGAAAAATTTTATTTTGTCCAATCTAAAATATGCCGCTGATAGCATTATTGAAGTGCATTATTATGGAGGGTTATTAGTGGGTTATAATTGAGGGTTATTGTAGTGGATTATTATGAAGGGTTATTATGGTGGAATATGATGGAGGGTTTTTGTGGTTGATTATTATTTAGGGTTATAGTGGATTATTATTGAGGGTTATTGTGGTGGATTATTATGGTAGGTTATTGTGGTTGATTATTTTGGAGGGATATTGTGGCTGGTTATTATGGAGGGTTATTGTAGTGGAAGATAATAGAGGGTTATTGTAGTGGAAGATAATAGAGGGTTATTGTAGTGGAAGATAATAGAGGGTTATTGTAGTGGAAGATAATAGAGGGTTATTGTGGTTGATTATTATTTAGGTAATTGTCGTGGAATATTATGGAGGGTGTTACGAACCCGACTTCATCGTCGCAGCATGGAGCAGCGACATCAACGCCATCTGTGAGTCCGCTCCCTAAAAACACCACTAAATGGACAACGCCATCTGGTGGTGGCGGTATGATACCTGCAAAGAGACTCTAGATTCCTGCCTTGGTCAGCCCGAAGAGTCGCTGTAGCTGACCTCTGGTGAGGTGGCGCCTTGAAATCAGCGCCATCTATTGTGATATGAGGCGTATGTCAATGTCAGAGTCCGTAAGTGTTATTTCCTAGTTTCACAAGTACCGGCCAGTTTACTGATGACGTGTCTGTATCCACAAAAGCGACGTATGGTTGCAGTGGTACGAAGACAGTCTACCCAGGGCAGCCTATTATCTCTCTGCTCCATTCTGCTGTACGTGAGCAGTGAGCCGCCGCCGAAGAGGAACCGAGTAGTATCTGCTGTCTGCCTGTGAAGTGGCAGTGACAGAATTCGGCGTATCCCGGGACTGGCTAGAGGAAGAGACGACCGACAGTGAGGTGCTACGGAGGAGTGTAACTAGCTAGTTGCAAGAAGCTCCTGCCAGGAGTTTTCTACCCTTGTATTTGTTCGTGTAGAGGCCCAGCAGCGCGAGGCTGATGTTCTCTGCCAGCACCGGGCTGGAGAGTGATTGTGGGCATTCACAAGGAGCATTTAGTGAGACTGTAGATAGGCTGGCCTATGGCTAGGGTAGACTTGTTGGTTTTCCCAGTACTGGTTGAGGACGGTACTGTGTGTTCAGGAAACACAGAAGTTGACAAGGCTGCATTCCATGAGCATCGAGGAGCGCTTAGCGGCCTGTGAGAGCGACACATGTGTATATATCAGTGTAGTAATACTTCGTTTATGATTCTATTTAAAGTGATGGGAAAGTGATAATATGTGAATATATATATATAGGATGAAGTGTCGTATTCCTTTCAACTCCCCCCCCCTTGTGTTTTACTTGCATTACCAAGCTCACTCCTTGAAAGCCACTACCGACCTGGGGTCGGATACTAGTACTTTAGTTCCTCCAGCAAAGAACCTGGTTGCGACCCATAGTGGCCGTAACAGAGGGTTATTGTTGTGGATTATTATGGAAGGTTATTGTGATGAATTATTTTGAAGGGTTATTGTGGAGGATTATTATGGTGGTGCATTGTTGTAGATAATTATGTAGGGTAGTTATGGTGGATTAATTTGGGCTTTTATTGTGGATGATTTTCATGCAGGGTTGTTGTGGAGGATTTTTATTTAGTGTTATTGTTGTGGATTTTTATTGAGAGGTATTGTAGTGAATCATTTTGAAGGGTTATTGTGGTGGACCAATTTAGGGGGGGATATTGTAGTGGATTATTTTGGTGGGGTATTGTGGTTAACTATTATGAAGGGTTATTGTTGAGGATTATTATTGAGGGTTATTGTGGTGGAATATTATGAAGTGTTATTATGGTTGATTATTATGTTGAATTTTTTGAAGAATCTTTTATTGGATTAATATATAATATTATAGATGTGGATTATTCTGATGGATTATTCATTATTATGAACGATTGTAGTGATGATTATTGTGGTGGAATATATTGGAGGGATTTTGTGTTGGATTATTACAAAAGAATATCGTGGTTGATTATTCTGGTTGATTATTCTCGTGGATTATTATAGAGGGTTATTGTAGTGGATTATTTTGGAAGGATATTGTTGTTGATTATTATAGAGGGATTTTGTAGTGGTTTAATACGGATTGGCATTGTAGTGAATTATTTGGTTGTTCACTTGGGGAGGTGATTAAAATAATAGGTTGATGACTTTATTAAATAGGAAGTTATGGGCATTGTGTGGGGTCACCTGCTGGAGTCGCGATGGTTCTCAGGTCGACCCCATGCAACTAACCAACCTTCTTTTTACCTTAGGTCAACAGTTTAATATAAATTCCCCAAACAAGTAATAAACTCATCAACCGACATGAACAGATGAAACATAAAGTCACCTCAGAAGTTTGGCTTCAATAACAATTAAAGTGACTAAGATCCAAAGATATAATTATGTTTTAAAAAGAAACAAAACCTGGAGGTTGTGAATCTGAGATATTTTAATAACAGGCTCTTCTCGTAGGTTTTTAGTGCAAGTTATAATTGCAGGTTGTTATACCAACTTGATGTTCATTCAGGATATTAAGACTGATTATTGAGTCGAGTTATTATAACAGGTCACTAGGGATAGTTTAACAACTGATTGGTACGTCTGGTTATTTACGCAAAGTAATTAGTGTGTTGGTTGGTATCTTACATGAGATAAGAATGGCCCAGCTAGCTTGTTGCAGATTGCTTGGAGACCCCCGGAAAAGGGGGGTGCCTACCACTGGGGGGGTGAGGCCTCGTCAGAATGCGAGGCCTCAGGCAAAGTTTGAAATGATTGGATTAGGCCTCGGTTATGGGAGTGGCTTAGAGGGCCAGAGAGGACTAGTGGGTGGGTCCAGAAGGCCACCTTGGGGTGACCCAAGGATTTGTAGACGGTGTGTACTGGGGTTGTGGACTGAGGAGGACTCCAGGCACCTCAACAGGAGTCATCAACAGCTTTTGGCTGGTAATTGCAGGGATAAAGGTAATGTGCTCCTTGAGTTTTTATGTGCTGTCAGTGGATACCATTTGCCTCGTTAGGATTTATATAGTATAGTATGTATTTTTGTCATTATTTAATTAATTTTAATTACTTATGGTGTTTAGTTACAGTTTTACCTCTAATTCTGAGTCACTTAACTCTCATTACATGTTATGTTTTGGATGTTTCTCTGTGGTTCTCCATTTCCATTCTGAATTAAAGATGTCCCCTGAGTCATAGTCGGGTACTGGGCTACTCTTCCCCTAGTCCAGTATTTTTGTTCAGTCACACTCGTGTGTGGGGGAAGTGGTGGCAGTGTTACGTATAAGTTTTTATTATATGTGAAGGCATAACACTCAGGTTTTTGTCTCCATTTGATGAACATCTGTTCAGCAGAGTCTGGTAGGTACACTAGTGGGTCATGTTATGATCTCAGCCTACAGGAGAAACGAGTCTCCCTTCTTGAGAGTTATTCAGCAAGCCTGACCTAACTAGAAGGTCTAGCAAGTATTGAGGTGATAACGCATATGTAAAATAGTTGGTTGGATATGTGTAACAGTTTGAGATTAAGGGCAATGCAGAAGAAAATAGATAAATGACTGGCTAGGAGATGTGGACATTTTGCTGGAGGCGTGAGGCTCGCTTCTGGAAGGGCTTTGACCTCACTTGAGTGCCAGACATCGCAGGGGGAAGCCGCGCTCCGTTGAGCTCCCGTCAGAAGGGAACCCCTAGTGATATATCTCTAAGAGAAGAGAAGTGTGCAGACGTACCAGCTGTGGAATAGAGCTGGGGACGTGTGGTCTCAAGTCGTGGACGATAATTAGTGAATATTAAGCCGCCCGGAGGCATTATTGTGGGCCGTGGAGCGCCCTGACCAAGCCTCGTCAGAGGAAGAAGCGCCCTCGACCAGACGTTCTGTGGTAAGCACGATATACGCCAGTTCATAGTGATCACTTGTAGTTGGTCGTGTGCCCAGCGACAGTAGCGATGTTTATTTATAGGTTAGACATGTTTTAATAAGGCAGAAGGCCTGAAATAGGAGAGTGAAGAGGGAGGAGCACGGAGCGACGTCCATCCCCTCTGAGCTCTGGCGGACGACTGAGGGAGCCCGGCTCCGGATGGAGGAAGACCCTCCCAGTGAGTGAGGACCGCCGCCAGGCGAGGTGGAGTATGGACCCGCCCAAAACGGGGGAGTCCACTCTCACTGTATGTAGAGGACAGATAGAGGTTTGAGGCAAGCATATTGTGTGGTTATTTTTGGTTATGTGTTAAAGGGGAACATTTTATTGGAGTGTCGATGGGTTGCAGGTTTGTTCTTTGGGGAAGAAGTTGCTGAGAACTTCGAAGCCAGCAGATGATGTAGCTGATGAGACTCCAAGGTAGTGGAGCAGAGGACCTCGAGCTGTGAGGAGAAGCAGCAGTGAAGAGGAGTGTCACGTGCTTCTGTAGAGGTGGTGTAGCAGCCAAGAGAGCTGTGGAAGTACCTAACAGAAGGGTGAAGCACCGTAGTTGCACAAGGAAACTTCATGATAGCAGCCTGGAGGAGCTGCAGAGGATCCTGGTAGTGAAGCCCGGCAGAACCTAAGGATATTAGGGTTGTGAACTTCCAGAGGTGGAAGGGGAAGTTCTGGTGGATTACTTATAGGGAGTTGATAGTGTTTGGTTGTCATTAGCGTGCAAGACGCAGTGAGAGGTGAGTGACTGTTGGCATTCTTGCGTCAAGGAGTTTTTTATACTGAAGTATCAATGAACATTTATACTGGTATATGTTATTGCATTCAAATGCTGATTTTCTATATATACATTATCTTGCTGATAGTGCAACAGTGTATGTAGGCTTGACCAACTTGAGGAGGTTAATAGTATCAGGTGGTGAACCAGGAGATAGGATACCACTTGATAAGCTGATAATAGAGTTCTGATGGTATTGGAGTGCAACCTGATTGTGATATTATAGAGTATAGGATTCATTATTATTATATGTGTGTATGTATCGTGTATGTGCTTTGTCCAGTAAATGTGTCACAATTTGCTGGTGTTTGCCCTTGTCCTAGTGAGGCTTCCCAGGAAGTAGTGAAGAAGGAGAGAGAGAAAGAAAGAACCAAGAACCACTGCTGTGGACAGGGTAAAAGGTAATACTAATAAGTCAAAAGGGGATTGAGGAGATCATATCACCTAAGGAGAGAGTGGGGAGTCACAGCGGCTCGAGTGGGTGTGTGCACGTGACAACGAGGCTGAGTGTTGGAGCCGCATCCCCTAAACGTGTGACGTGGAACCCCTCTCCAAGAGCCAGAAGCGCCTAGTGTGATCTCCTAGTGAAGTGTAAGCACTCTACCGAGTTGTGGGTTGGGTTGTCCGTAGAGAAGGATCAACGACGACAACACCAACCAACCCACAGTCTATAATAGTCAAGTGGCCTGCCGACGGTGGTTGAGCTGGTGTTACACGTGGGAGGGGAGGGAGAAGAATCTGGCGCTACATGGGGGTGGATGAAGTAACCCAATCCTCTGTTCGTGAAACGTCTCCCAGTGCGAGTGAGGACGGTGCAGGTGACTTAGGTCAGTACAGTAAAGGTAAAGCAGACAAGGATGGTGCAGACGACACTCCTCAGGACGCTATACCTGCTGTCACCCAACCTGGTGAGGGGTGAGATAAGTCAGGACAATGTACGTGTGGACGCCCATAACATAGTCACTGCAGCTGCCCAGAGCTGCGATGCTGAAGGTAGTGTTGACCCTGGTGAGGTGACGATAGAACACGTGATTGGTTGTCAACTGGATGTAGAAGATGACCCCATGCGTGATGTAGAAATGTCTGCGCAACTCCATCCTCTTCTGTAAAGGTCTGGGAGAAAGGGTAAGGGTCGTGTGAAAGCTTTGGGTGGGGGGGGGGTGTAACCAGTTATGTGAAGACACGTGGGAAAAAAATTTAACCCAAACTATTAATCTGAAACGTATGAAGGACTGTGTCGCTAAATTAAAAGCCTGTAAAACAATTGATGTTTACCGTGACCAAGGTCACGAGGAGTTACAGCAATGTAGCGAGGGCACAGTACAACCGGTGAGTGGTGATCATGTTACGGCACAATACAGCCGGTGAGTGGTGATCATGTTACGGCACAATACAGCCGGTGAGTGGTGATCATGTTAAAGATGACAACGATAATGCGTGCTGGAATGTTGTAGAATATAAACATTATCAAGCCGTGAGGGAAATATTAAACTTAAATTTCGACAAGGGAAAGATGACACCCAGTTAGTGTCGAGTGAGATAATGATGGATAAAGATTAATTTTTTTTCGCATAAAATTACATTCGGGATGTCTATTAATTTTAATTGTGCTACTCTAAACATTAGTGGGCTAAATTGTAGAATCAAACAGATGCAACTAATCTCTTTGTTTAAATATCATAAATTGGATGTGCTTTTATTGCAAGAATACAGTGTACAAAATGTCAAACAACTTGATGTGCTGCTTGATTATTTTGAAATCCTACGAACCTGTTGAAAGGTGCTACGGTGATATTGATTGCTAAACAAGTACACATAAAAGTTCTCAATACTGAAATGGAAGGTAATGACAGTGTATTATATACGAAGAATTTTTTTTTTTGACACATAATTCCCCTTCTTAATTAATGTGTATGCTCCCTCCGGCACCCGCAGGAAGAAAGAGAGGGAAGAATTATTCTCTAAAGAGCTATTGGTTTTTTTTAGACATGATTCACGTAAGGATATTTTTGGGGGCGACTTTAATTGTGTCACTTCTGTGAGAGATTGTAGCACTCAGTCGAACACATGTGTATCTTTTGCTTCAATTACACTTTTTAAATGTATTGGTCTCAAGGATGCGAATAGCATTAACGGGGGTGTCTCTGAGTACACATATGTTCGCCAGAATTATGGTTCTAGGCTTGATATAATATATATGCACACATTACATGATAAAATTAGTTCCTGTAGTACTGTTCCAGCCAGCTGTTCAGATCATTGTTTGGTTGTGGTGAAGCTTGTTATTAACGGTCAGGTTAAAGTGGAGACAAGGTCATGGAAGCTCAATTGTTAGTTAGTTAACGATCAGGTTTAATGTTAAAGGATCATGGAAGCTCAATTGCTGTCTGTTGCAGAGTAGAGATGTAATTGATAATGTTCAAGTATTGTGGGAACACCTGGTTGGGCAAAAACATAATTTCAGATGTCTGTTGGAGTGGTGGGACATATGTTGGAGTGGTGGGACATGTGTTGGAGTGGTGGGACATGTGTAAAATTGCATGTAATAGTTTCCTCGTGAAAGTGTCCAAAAGAAACGCAGCTGAAAAATATGGCCTTTTTAACTATATTCCAACGCATATTAAAACACATTTATGCAAACATCAGTATGGGATTAGACAAGTATGACTAAATTACCATTTTAAAGGATAGAACTAACATAATGCCGGATGAAATATCTGAAGGTGTCAATGTTCGTCTCCAGATTAATGAAAGGATGTATGGTAAAAAACTCTCTCCATATTTGTTAAGGAGCCATGAGATAGTTTTTTAAACTTTGTTCAATGTCAACCAATATTTTTGTATCTAGTTGTATATGAAAATGGCTGTTCCACGTTTCAGTACTGCAGCCTAAATAGAATGGGAGATTATTATTATTTTTTTTTCAACGAATATTACACATTTTCAAGTGTGTATATTGAACCAAACGTTTCAGATATAATCATTCTATGACACTTTTCAGACACATTAGCATATAATAAAGGATCTGATGTCGGGGATTTTCCGAAACATGTTTAGTTTTCCTAATACAAATAGTCAAAGTTCCCCCCCCCCAAAAAAAAAAAAATATGCAAATGTAACATGTTTATTTCTATTATAAAATCAATAAATGTTCTTAGGAAAAAACGATGACCCTAGATTTTACAGACGTAAACTTTACATATAAGGTGTAAGTTTCATGTAAATTTAATAAATAATGAAAGAGTTATATGAACGTTTATGTTGCTTGAAATAAATGAGTAAAAAATAGCCTAATGTGTTGCCATCTGTGACTTGAGGTTGGCATCAACCAATTTCTTCCAAAATTAACACCCATACAGATAGTCATATGTGCAGTCAGGTGTATAAGTTTCATGCAAATCGTCTAATAAACAAATAAGTAAAATCAAATTAAAAAAAATGAACAAAACTATTTTTTTTAACTTAATTTTTTTTAATAAAACTTATTATAATTTTTTAATATATGCTATTGTGATAGCTGAGAGTCATAGAGATGATCTGAGTTCACACTTGTGTTTAATAATCGCTTTTCAGCATTTTGGAAAAATTTTGACACATAAATCAATATTTTTTCTCTTCCTTCCAATTTATGCTACGATGCTGAGACTGGACCACATGAAACCCTTTTCATATACAACTCGTCAAAAAAGTTTGATTGAAATCGAACAATTTAAAAAAAACATACTAATGACCCCTTAAGTAAAGTCAAGAATAACAAGGGTACAGCGCTTGTGACTAGTATCAAAGCAGGTGATGGGACGGATATAACAAATACGGATGGGACTGATGTTATGTTCGAGGTGAATTAGAGAAATTGTACAAAATTGTACGTAGACCAAGGTATGCGGGAGAATTTCCTTGGGTAATGTACACAGGTTTTAATCCAGGATGACAACATGTCATTGTTGGAAGATGTAGATAAGCAGGAGGTGACGGGTGTTGTCAAGAGTTTAAGGAATGGTAAATCACCTGGCTGTGATGGGTTCCTGGTGGAATTTTATTTCTATCTATGGGATGTTATTGGTAAAGACTTTGTACAAGTGGTGCAGTATAGCATACAGCATAGGAAGCTTAGCATGTCACAATCTCATGGAATTATATAGATGATACCTATAACGGGTGATTTGCATATTCTAACGAACTGGAGGCCACTTTCCTTACTAAACCAGGATTATAAAATAATCTTGAAATTGCTGGCAAATAGGCTTAGGATTGCAATGGAGAAAATTATATCAGAGGAACAGTTTTGTGGTGTGCCTGGAAGATCCATAATCAATTGTAATAATGTAATTAGGGATGTTGTGTATTATGTCTGAGAATAATGTTCCTTCCTCAATGATAAATCACGACTGGTTGAAAGCTTTTGATCGTGTTGATGTTCATTTTGTATTAGAAATATTGGATAGGGTAGGAATGGCTCAAGAATTTATTGATTGTATCCGTATGCTTTATAGACAGTGTTGGAACAGCGTTTGTATCAATGGTGTCTTGAGTAAACTGTTTTCATTTGAAAGGTCGGTACGTCAGGGATGTCCCCTTTCAATGGTTTTGTATGTTATATTTCAAGAGCCAGAGTATTTGGCAATAAAAATCAATGACTTTATTGTTCCACCTCGTCTTCCTAATGCTATGACACTTCCTGTTGTTGGTTATGCAGACGATACAACTATTTTTGTGTCGACAGAAGACTCAGTGGTGAATGTTCAGGATGAGTTAGACAAGTTTGAGAGGGCAACAGGTGCTGTCATTAACAAGAACAAAACGTGTATGATGGGGATTGGTAGTTGGTGTGATTAAGTTACCTGGACAGGATCATGGTTCAAGGTAGTGGAGTCTATTAAGGCTCCTAGGCTGGTGTAAAACATTTGGAAAAACATTGGTTACGAATTGGCAAGTACTATGTGGAAATATAATAGTAACTACGAATATGTTGTCAAATAGGAAATTAACCCTGTTTCAGAAGGCTGTAACAATCAATTACAAAATTGTGGTCTAAAATGTGGTATTTGCCTCACAGTTTTAGAATTGACAAGAAAAGTGCTATGGAGATTGACAAAACTATTTTTAGATATGTATGGTATGGAAGATACCAACCAATTAAACGGACTACTCTATGTAAAGGTAAGAAAGACGGTGGAATAGGAATATTGAATATATTCCATAAGTCATTGGCAGTCTTGTGTGTTACCTTTAGACAGGAGATAATGCAGAGGAATAGTGTAAGTGCGCTAGGACATTATTTTTGTATATTACGTGTTAGCTATTTGATACATATGCCAGAGTATACTGACCTTGCCATTATTTCATCTCACTTTTATTCATGTGCAATTGATGTTCTCAGGCGGATTTGTAATGTTGAAGGTTTTATAATGATGAACAATAAACACGTGTATGATGTTCTGTTCCCACATATAGCTGCTAGAGAAGAGGAGACATATCCACTCTTTAACTGGCAAGTAATATGGGCAAACCTTCATGTTATATTTATTGCCCCAAAACAACGTGAACTCTTGTATCGCTATACTCATGAGACCCTCCCTATTAATGATAGGTTGTTGATGTTGGGCATTAAGGACAACAATAGATGTGACCAATGTACTGAAATTGAGAATAATATGCATTTATTTTATATCTCTAAACATTAAGTTGATCTTGTAAACTGTATTGCATACAATCTTAAAGCATTATGTGGACCAAGCATTGGAGGGGGATTTAATAAGGTTTTTTTATGTTTATATTGACATAAAATACAAGAAAATTAAGAATACAATAATTATGCTCCTTTCTGATTACATTGTTTGTGTGTAGATAGGCAGGCCGGAGGGTTATTCAGTAGACCTAATCCTGAAGTTCTTGCGAGGCAGGATCAAGTATAACATTTGGGGTTTACGGCTCCTCTGTGATGATATGAAAGATTGGTTTACTGAGAATTATATATATATATATATATATATATATATATATATATATATATATATATATATATATATATATATATATATATATATAATATATATATATATATATATATATATATATATATATATATATATATATATATAATATATATATATATATATATATATATATATATATATATATATATATAATATATATATATATATATATATATATATATATATATATATATATATATATATATAATATATATATATATATATATATATATATATAATATATATATATTATTACAGTATTATAGCATTTTCCCTTGTAAATTAATGGACATATCATCGTTAAGTTGCATATTTTGTAATAAAGAAAAATAGGTTGTAATTGAAGGTTTTATAACAGCTGGCTGAACATTCATGATTATTAAGACTGAATTGAGGCGGGTTATTATAACAGGTCACTAGTGATAGTTTAACAACTGATTCTTACGTCTGATCATTTACACAGACTGATTGTTGTGGTTCGCTGTTACATCAAGCTTTTACAAAAAGGTTATTATGCTAGTTAAGTTGGGTTATTGGGGCGGGGAACTACGGAAGCTGGTTATACTGGGTGTTACAGCATGGTTTTGTGCACGATATTACATGGAATTATCCATGTAAATTCTGAACGTTATTGTGTCACATTATTAAGATGTGTTATTACTGTAGGTTATTAAAGTGAGTTATTTAGGCCAACTTTCGCAGGTTATTACTTCCGGTAATTACTGCTATTCTTTACAATTGATATTTACCTGAGATCAGTACGAGCGGTTATTACAGCAGGAAAATTCTGCAGTTTCTTACAGCTGATAATAAGGATTGGATATTTCTATTTTCAAACTATTAATATACATTCCAAACACTCGTAATAAATAAATAAAAATTCCACATAATATATCATCATTTGATTGCAAGACCAGCTGTTTCTCATGACCACGTGGCTGTCAGGTCAGCTCTACAGTATACATGCCCACATGGCTGTCAGGTCAGCTCTACAGTATACATGCCCACATGGCTGTCAGGTCAGCTCTACAGTATACATGACCACTTGGCTGTCAGGTCAGCTCTACAGTATACATGACCACTTGGCTGTCAGGTCAGCTCTACAGTATACATGACCACTTGGCTGTCGGGTTAGCTCTACAATATACATGACCACTTGGCTGTCAGCTCAGCTCTACAGTATACATGACCACTTGGCTGTCGGGTTAGCTCTACAATATACATGACCACTTGGCTGTCAGCTCAGCTCTACAGTATACATGACCACTTGGCTGTCAGGTCAGCTCTACAGTATACATGACCACTTGGCTGTCGGGTTAGCTCTACAGTATACATGACCACTTGGCTGTCAGGTCAGCTCTACAGTATACATGACCACTTGGCTGTCGGGTTAGCTCTACAATTATACATGTCGGGTTAGCTCTACAGTATACATGACCACTTGGCTGTCGGGTTAGCTCTACAGTATACATGACCACTTGGCTGTCAGGTCAGCTCTACAGTTTACATGACTACGTGGCTGTCAGGTCAGCTCTACAGTATACATGACTACGTGGCTTTCAGGTCAGCTCTACAGTATACATGACCACTTGGCTGTCAGCTGAGCTCTACAGTATACATGACCACTTGGCTGTCAGGTCAGCTCTACAGTATACATGACCACTTGGCTGTCAGGTCAGCTCTACAGTATACATGACCACTTGGCTGTCGGGTCTGCTCTACAGTATACATGACTACGTGGCTATCATGATAGCTCTACAGTTTACATGACTACGTGGTGATTGAGCTACAAAGTATACATGTACGTGGTAAGCCAGCTACAAAGTATACATGATCACGTGATATCTACAGTGCAACCGCTGATTAATGCCAACATAAGTAAACACACTGGTGACCTCTGATGACCCAGAGGTCATAACAGTCTTGACACGAGTCAACGTTTTCATTCTTAAAATAACAGGAGTCTTGTATTAAGACTTTTCTCATAAGTACTTGAGGGCAGTTTTCACTTCTTAATGGTTATCACTTCCTTCAGATAAAGGTTCTTAGTGTCACTTAGTGTTGAAGTGAAGGTCTATATACAACCCGTCCTCCAAATAGAACGTCGCATTTTGACGTATACTCTACCTAAGGCCAAAACATGTGCATACTTGATGATGGTAGCGACTTGCAAAATTTTTATACTCTTCCGTTTTCTGTTTTAGGTCCTCTGGTAGGTTAGGATAATGGGACTTTAATACGACAGTTTTTTGACGTTAGGAAACTTGGGAGGACAGACTGCATTATAATACTTTGTGAGTCTTGACCAATCAGGAAGAGTCATGGTCAGTGTGTGGGGTCACCCGCTGGGGTCACGACGGTCCTCAGGTCGACTCAATCATCAGCCACTCTTCCTTTTACCTTACCTTGAGGTTACCTTGAGGTTACCTTGAGGTGATTTCGGTGCTCAGCGACCCCGCGGCCCGGTCATCGACAAGGCCTCCTCGTTGCTGGACTGGTCAACCAGGTTGTTGGATACGGCTGCTCGCAGCCTTACGTATGAGTCATAACCTGGTTGGTCAGGTATCCTTTGGAGAGGTTTGTCAAGTTCTCTCTTGAACACTGTGAGGGGTCTGTCAGTTATGTCCCTTATGTGTAGTGTAAGCGTGTTGAACAGTCTCGGGCCTCTGATGTTGATAGTTCTCTCTTGAACACTGTGAGGGGTCTGTCAGTTATGTCCCTTATGTGTAGTGGAAGAATGTTGAACAGTCTCGGGCCTCTGATGTTGATAGAGTTCTCTCTGAGCACCTGTTGCACCTCTGCTCTTCAACGGGGGTATTCTGCACATCCTGCCATGCCTTCTGGTCTCATGTGCTGTTATTTCGGTGTGCAGGTTTGGGACCTTTTCCTCTACTATTTTCCATGTTTAAATTATTATGTATCTCTCCCGCCTGCGCTTAAGAGAATACAGATTTAGGCTCTTTAATCGGTCCCAATAGTTTAGATATTTTACTGAGTGGATTCTAGCACTTAAGAAGATGAAAATATTACATAATATATAATTAATGAATAATGAATAGTTCATTCCCTTTTTTGAAAGGAGAGGGAGTATTCCAAAGTGTAATTTATTTTATGTTTGTCGTACAAATTAATTAAATGTTTAAATGGTGGTGAAAGAATATTCATTTTTCTGAAACATATTCTTCATATACCTCTCTCATTCAAACGAAGGAAAGGGAAACTAAAGTCACTGTTTAATTTTACACAACAAAACATTTATCTTCATCATCAGCATGTCCCCAAAAAATGACAAGAGCAAGGTAATAGTAGTATACAAGACAAAGAACGCAATGAGTTTGTGATTTAAATTTTTACATTGAACGACAATTACATTATTACAATGTGTACTACAATATTGACCTACCTTATGTTAACTGTGGTTAAGAACTTATTACTGTGTATTTGAAGCTATACAAAAATAATAAAAACATCTCGAGCATAAACATTGATATAAAAATTAAATAATAATTTATATTTATAAGAAATAATGTCCGTCTACGATGACATAACCATGGCACAACTAGCCAGATTAGGAAGACCATGGAGAACTTTTATATCTTCGATTAAATACGACGATGAACTAACAAGAATGATATATCTATATTATGCCGATAGACTTGATATTACTCTGGAATTACATTGCAATGTACCACCACCAATGGTACATCGTGTGAATAAAACATACAGTGTATCAATAACGCCAGTAACTCTTTATTCGATAAAATTTTGGATGGGAACGAATAAAAAAGGGTATCCCGTGGCATCACAATTGCAATTTATAATGCGAGTTATGGTAACTGACAGGAAAACGGGAAAATATTATTATTTGTTTGTAGAACTTATCGCTAACCGCGACGAACGGCGTACAATGTTCTGTAAATTCAATTTAAATAAATCTTCTTTGTATGGCCAAAATGAAAGACTCAAATGCCAAACTCATGTAAATGGATATGGATCCTATGGTAAAGATCCGCTTGTATTTCTGACGATGATACAAGCGTCTAACGAAGAAAGAGAAGCTCTGAAAGAGATGATGAGAGCCGAGGGAATAAGAATCCCTTTATCATCATCATCATCATCTTATTCATATAATAAAGTTTGTCAAACTGCAAAAGAGAAGCTTTTGAGATTGAAACGATATTTCAATCGACATTATTACTTTAGGTATATGATGTTCGACAATATACAGTGGGAATTAACCAGAGATGCTATTGCTTTCGAAGCATGGTTATATGGCCAAGAATGGTCTGAATACGCTCATGAAAAGAGAATTCAACACGAAAAATATTGCTTGTTCAACGACAGAGAGTTTCAACTAACAAAGTTGCACATGAAACCCAGTTTTAAGTTTTTTTTTTAGAAGGTTCGTGCATATGTATGACTGTGGGAAAATTGGTTACACCATACTTTGGAATAAGGACACTACTACCACATATCGGGTATTTAGCGATTGTGAGGAAGAATACTCTGAAATTTTTTGTGGTACTGATCATTTGTTAAATCACATCGACAGAGTGTATCATGTGAATCAATTTGGTAACTGGTGGCATGATGATGGTGATGGAAGAAACATGGAACCATGTGTGAATTCATATGGTGAACTAATTGCACGCATGCATGTGAAAAATTATGGAGAAATTTATTTCGAAATGATCATAGTAACTTATAGCACCCCATTTGACGTACTATCTGAATGTATTCTTTTTCTAACCCGAGATCTCAAACTCTTTGTGGATATTATTCAAACGGGGAACAAGGATGAAATTTATAGTTTTATCGTTCGAGACGAGGGTTTATCATCATCTCCGCACAAATATTACAATCGTTTACGAGCTATATGTACTCGGGCAGTTACAAGTTATTTTTTGGATGTTAGAACAACCGAATGGGGTTGGACAGCGGCCACTCTGTGCGAAGAAATGGTTTCCACCCTCCAGATCCCGGATTCCTTTAAATATCAATTTATCGATGATGAACTTAAATGGAGTCTAATAGTTAGTTCCTGGAAGAGAGCCGTGGAAGATTTGACATTAGATGATAATATAGCTGAACGGAGCAAGGCTGCATTTATGGCTAAATCACAAAAACTGGATAAATTGATAGATGAAAAAATAGCCGTCACACTGGAGTACTTGAGCCAGCAGGGATGTCTTGATGAGTTGGATATATATACATTATTTTATGCTTCTTTAGTAAAAGATCCTATTATAAACTTGGATTATTCTTCTTTGGCCGAGAAGTGGTAAAGAAAAAGATGATTTGAGTTGGAGTAAATTATCTTCTGTATAATTCAATCATAATATGGGGAACCATTAAAGAACAATAAATGAGGGCGCTGGGGCATCTTCCCGCTCTCACAGTAGGGAAGGAGGGGAGGGGGGGCCATCTTCCCGCTCTCACAGTAGGGAAGGAGGGGAAGGGGGGGGGGGGCATCTTCCCGCTCTCTCAGTAGGGAGATGAAACATGTGTATGGGTGTACTCCTGTCCGTGGTGGTTCCCTATTTACTACCGGGTGAACAGGAACACCAGGGTGAAAGAAAATGACCATTTGTTTCTGCTTTTTTTTCTAGGGATCAAACCTGGGCCCTTAGGACTACCACCCTAGAACACTGTCCACTCAGCCACCAGGCCCTGTGTACTCGCCTAATTTTGCTTGCCTTGCGGGGGTTGAGCTCTGACTCTTTGGTCCCGCCTCTCAACTGTCAATCAACTGGTGTACAGATTTCTGAGCCTATTGGGCTCTATCATATCTACATTTGAAACTGTGTATGGAGTCAGCCTCCACCACACCACTGCCTAGTGCATTCCATCCGTTAACTACTGACATTGAAAAAGTTCTTTCTAACGTCCCTGTGGTTCATGTGGGTACTCAATACCCACCTGTGTTCCCTTGTGTGTGTACCACCCATGTTAAATAATTCATCCTTTTCTACCTTATCAATTCCCCGTGTGCGTGTGCGGTAGACACGCTTTGCCCGCAGATAGTATCAGTTAAGCCTTTCCAGGTGTAAAGAGATTGAAAAGCTTGCAAGCCCTTTTACCGGGAGAAGCCAACGTGTTTTGCTCGAGTGTTCGTGTCTTGAGGAAACACGGTCGCGTCGCCGCATGGTTGATTATGCTTGAGGAAGGCAGGTATCAAGCAGGAGAGAAGGAAGGAGGTGGGTAGGTGGGGAGGTGTTAGGGGTGAGGCAATGTGCAGTATCTCCCTCCTTGCCTTCTACTCTCATCCCTCCCAGCCTATGTAGAAAAAAATCACTCAACCAACGTTACCAGGTTTTTGTAACATACACACATTGAGGAGCATTGGCCAACTCAATTCATACATTTTGTATGGTTTAGTGACGGTGACGACCACTGCTATTTAATGAAACTCGTTCACGTGTCTAAAACAGTGGTGACATATTTATTGGGATTGTGTAAGAGACACAAAGCACTGTGTAGTATTTTAAACTATTTTACTGAATTTATTATGTTATAAAATATTTGTTTATTATTCTTATAATAAATAAATCTTGAAGTTGGGAGCAAATGCTAAAAGTATAAATAAAAACCATTGATGAATCTTAGTAATGTAATAATGCTCAACCAATTAATTCACATATCATTCTTTACATTAGAAAGGGAACTTAAGTGACTGACTGGACTCTGGCCGATGGTAGATTTAACCAGTTCAGTTATCATTTTCTGCACTTCAGAGTTACCTACTTCTTCCGTTAGTCGCAAGGTAACATTTTGTAAATGATCCACACTATCTTTAGTTAGCACCTTAATAACAGTTATATGGGTAGTTAATTTATATTGGGGATATTTAGCCAAATTTACCTATTTTTTTTTTTTTACATGATTCATGCTATTATTGACTAATTTATATTATTAATACGTGTATATTAATTTTATTTAACAGTTCTAAAGTTATATATATAGAAATAGAAATTTAGTAGCCACACTCCTACTAACATTCGGAATATTCAGCTGCACAAAGCTTTTAAAAAAACATTTTATCAATGTTTCCCTTTAAATCTTTTTCATCTTCGATTACATCAAGTTCCCAAATAGAAAAATATTTAGACAAAGATAATTCTTATCTTTTAAATATTACTTTAGAACCATGTATAATTAAATTAGAGCCATTTCTTAGACACGATATTGTAATTGTAAATGTTTATGCTATAAAAATATGGATGGGATCTACTCGAAAAAGATATCCTGCAGCATCCCAATTACAATTTATACTGCGAGTCGTAGTTAAGGAGCATGAAAGATATTGTTCTTATATATTTGTGGAACTCTTCTCTAACATTGACCAAAGAAGCATAAAGTTATGTGAACATAATTTCGAGTATCCCCATCTTTACTTAAAATTGCCTATCACGGGATATAGGTCCTACGCCAAAGATCCTTCCATATTTCTGATGATGATACAAGCTTCCAATCAGGAACGAGAAGCTCTGAGAGAGATAATGATAGCAGACGGAATACATCGTCATATAGCAAAGTTGATCAGGGTGCGCTGAAAAGGGTTATGTCCCTCAAACAATATTTGAATCGGCATTATTATTTTAGGTACATGATGTTTAAAAATATACGTTGGGAATTAACCCGAGATTTGAGAGCTTACGAAGCATGGTCGAAAAATGCAAAATGGCTTACCTGCCTTTATGGCAGGAAGAAACAACATAGACCCTATTGTTTACATAGAAATAACAACCCTCGTCAAGATATAATTTATAGGGACCCCAATTATGAACTTGAATGTAATTCTCCTTTTTTTAAGGTACCCAAATACTGTAAATGGCCTAAAAATTATACATTTCGGGTTTTCAGGGATGGTGATGAAAGTGTGATGATATATGTTGTATTACGCTACGAAACCTTGACCGAATTTATCATTTAAATTCGGCGAAGAGCGAATTAATTGCTCGAATAGTGGGGAAAGAATACGGATCATTTTATATAGAAAAGGTAAAACACGTACTTTTCATAACCCGAAATCCCCATCTCTTTATGGACATCATTCAAACGGGAGAAAAGGAAGAAATCTGTCGTTTTATTATAGAAGACGAAGGTTTATCATCATCATCATCACCACCACCTCCTTGTAAAAACACCTACAAGCCAAATAGTTTGCAGGCAATGTTCGTCAATCAATTTGTGAATTCCTTTTTGGATATTAATAGAATGGGATATTGGACCGTGGCCTGCTTACGTACAGCAATCAACACCAACCGTAATATTCCTTCTTTTTTAAAACGCCAATTAATCAACGAAGTTCAATGGAATCTAATGATTAGATCGTGGGAAAGAGCAGTGGCAGAAGAACCAACTATTGGACTTTTATTTAATAATCCATCATATCTGGATAATTAAAACCTTGTACTCCAAATGGCCACTCATCACCATTATTACATGATGCCAATATTTTTTTGGTAGCTAGGAGTTCATCATTTGAATAAAAGGTTACTAAAATATGTTTAAGTTTTGCAGCATCATACTCTTTTCTAAAGAATAAAATATAGTTGATAATTTCATTTACTGACGACGTCATTATGTATTCGTTTTGGGTAAATGAATGGAATAGTTAAGTGAAATTCTAAATTTTTATTACTTATACACTTCTTACCAAAATTTTATTTCTAATTAGCTTTTATTCTGTGTTAATCATCACTATATTTTGTAAAAGTAATAATAAAAAATGCACTAAGAAATACTATCTACCAAAATATTTTTTTTTTTTAATAAATCAAGTCTGGGCAAAATTTTGGTTGGGGTAAGTAAGTTTAACAATAAATTGATTTGTGGAAATAATGTAATAAAATATATTCAGTATCTCATTGTTTCCTTTTTTTTACCCTAATTATTTAATTTAGAGGCATTATCACAACCACCACTGTCATCATTCAACAGTTTTGATTTATGAAATATATACATTATTAATCGGTTCGACCACCTCCCCGCCTTCCTTCGCTATGTAAATAATAATGCCTGTTTTATGATATATTTCTTAGAGCTTGTAAACTTGTATCATCATCTCAGCAACTATTGTCGCTAATTAGAAATAAAATTTTGGTAAGAAGTATATAAGTAATAAAAATTTAGAATTTCACTTAACTATTCCATTCATTTACCAAAAACGAATACATAATGACGTCGTCAGTAAATGAAATTATCAACTATATTTTATTCTTTAGAAAAGAGTATGATGCTGCAAAACTTAAACATATTTTAGTAACCTTTTATTCAAATGATGAACTCCTAGCTACCAAAAAAATATTAGCATCATGTAATAATGGTGACAGGTGGCCACATGGATTAGAAGAATTTATTTATCCAAATAGTATGGATCGTGATGATAAATACAAAACGAAAGATGAATACGTTACAGATATTTTTAAATGTCTTGATTACCTGGAAACCGAAGGTAGATTACCGAAACCTTCAATAGATTTGAGTAAATATCCCCAATATGAATTAACCACCCATATAACTGTTATTGAGGTGCTAACTAAATTGTCGAGGCTTCAAGATAGTATGGATCATTTACAAAATGTTGCCTTGCGACTAACGGAAGAAGTACGTAACTCTGAAGTGCAGAAAATGATAACTGAACTGGTTAAATTTACCATCGGCCACAGTCCAGTCAGTCACTTAAGTTCCCTTTCTAATGTAAAGATTGATATGTGAATTAATTTGTTGGGCATTATTACATTATTAAGATTCATCAATGTTTTTTCATTATTTGCTCCCAACTTTAGATTTATTTATTATAAGAATAATAAACAAATATTTTCAATTCAGTAAAAAACAATTTCATTGAATTTGTTCTTATTTAAATAAAAGTTTAGTAGTTGGTTCATCTGCCACTGCTCTTTCCCACGATCTAATCATTAGATTCTGTTGAACTTCGTTAATTAATTGGGGTTTTAAAAAATCAGGAATGTTAGGGTTGGTGTTGATTGCTCTACGTAAGTAGGCCACGGTCCAATATCCCATTCTAGTAGTATCCAAAAAGGAATTCACAAATTGATTGACGCACATTGCCTGCAAACTATTTGGGTTGTAGGTGTTTTTATATGGAGGTGGTGGTGGTGATGATGATAAACCTTCGTCTTCTATAATAAAACGACAGATTTCTTCCTTTTCTCCCGTTTGAATGAGGTCCATAAAGAGATGGGGATTTCGGGTTATGAAAAGTACGCGTTTTACCTTTTCTACATAAAATGATCCGTATTCTTTCCCCACTATTCGAGCAATTAATTCACCCTTCGCCAAATTTAAATGATAAATTCGGTCAAGGTTTCCTAGCGTAATATGACATATATCATCACACTTTTCATCACCATCACTGAAAACCCGAAATATATAATTTTCAGACCATTTATTACGATATTCGGGTACCCCCCAAAAATAAGAATTAGATTCAAGTTTATGGTTGGGGTCCCTATAAATTATATCTTGACGAGGGTAGCTATGACAACTTTCTATATATAAACAATAGGGTTTATGTTGTTCCATCCTGCGATGAATGAAGTTAAGCCATTTTTCATTTTTAAACCATGCTTCGTAAGCTCTCACATCTCGGGTTAATTCCCAACGTATATTTTTAAACATCATGTACCTAAAATAATAATGCCGATTCAAATATTGTTTGAGGGACATAAGCTTTTTCAGCGCACCCTGATCAACTTTGCTACATAGCGATGGAATCGATATTCCGTCTGCTATCATTATCTCTCTCAGAGCTTCTCGTTCCTGATTGGAAGCTTGTATCATCATCAGAGATATGGAAGGATCTTTGGCGTAAGACCTATATCCCTTGATAGGCACTATTAAGTAATCCGGATCATGGGGGTACTTGAAATTATGTTCACAGAACATGATGCTTCTTTGGTCAATGTTAGAGAAGAATTCTACAAATATATAAGAACAATAATTTTCATCCTCCCTAACTGCAACTCACAGTATAAATTGTAATTGGGATGCCGCAGGATATCCTTCTTGAGTAGAACCCATCCATATTTTTATAGCATAAATATTTACAATTTTGTGTTTAGATGATCTTAATTTAATTATAGATGGTTCTAATGTAATATTTATATCAACTGAACAATATTTGTCTACATATTTTTTTATTTGGGAACTTGATGTAATCGAAGATGTAAAAGATTTAAAGGGAAATATGGATACCATGGTTTTAAAAGCTTTGTACACCTGAATATTCCAAATATTAGTAAGAATGTGGCTACTAAATTTCTATTTGATGGAAGAGTAGCGAAGCGTGTGTTGGTTGGCCGTCAGTGGATGTAAAATGTGAGAGTAGCCTGCGACTACTTGATATTTATATAATTCAGCTGACACTGCTACCATCTACTCCGGGCAACCAGCTGTCTCCTCCAGGCATGATGGGACAGGGGGTTGCGTTGAACCTAGGGAACCCATACCTATCCTAGGGGAGGGTGCTTATCGCTTCGTAATAAGCTACCGTATACAGACTATATAAAAAGTTAGGTTAGGTAAGTACTATTAGGTTCAAATGAGAATGTAGTGGTATACAGGATGTAACTTCTGGTGGTCGAGCCACCAAGGATCCTTATCGGACAGGATGCTGGCCTGGGATAAGACATTATTTGTTCAATGTGATTTTGAGGCAGGACAAAATGTTCAGACATGAGCATGTTTCAGTTATGTATGTTTTAAGGAGTTGAGAACTATTAATCTATCTCTCTCTTTCTCTCTATAAACACAAAATTGTTTTAAATAATAGTGTATGCCGGCTAAGTGTTCAAGCACCATATCTCTCCACGTGCTACTGATTTCTAGTACAAACAATTCCTAAGGCCATTATTAATCTGTACATCGTCCCCATTTGACATTTTTATCTAAATATCTTCCTACATTCTATGGACAACATCTTACTTTACAGTGACCATGTGATAAACAAACAAACAATCGCCAGTTTGCATTCTTGGCCAAAAAAACAGTATAATTTTTTGCATAATAGGCCAAAATGTTTACACTTAGCCAGAAACAACAGAGTCCTTGCTAACTTAGTTAAGTAAGACGAGAGCCCTGCATAGTAGGCCAAGAAGTGAGTTCTGGCTATTAGGTACCACATATATATATATATATATATATATATATATATATATATATATATATATATATATATATATATATATATATATATATATATATATATATATATATATATATATATATATATATATATATATATATATATATATATATATATATATATATATATATATATATATATATATATCATACCGTGGTCTGACATTGTCACATTCTTAATCACGTGTTTATTTTCGTGATATACACACACACACACATATATATATATATATATATATATATATATATATATATATATATATATATATATATATATATATATATGAATATATATATATTCAGTTGTGTAATATATATGAATATATATAATGAATATAACTGAATATATATGAATATATATATATTCAGTTGTGTATTTGTGAACTAAAGTCTTTGAAAATGTAATAAGTTTTACGAAACGCGCTCGTGTCGCGTCAGACTAGAAATAAAAATGAATTTTGGAGAATTGATTTTTGATTTACCTCCAACAGTAAAAAGAAATGTACGAAAGATTGAGAAAATTCGTGTTAGAATTATTAATCTTACTTTTTCGGTCATATTTAATAATATATGTCTACAGGAAAGACTGCTACCAAAATATACTAATATATATATATATATATATATATATATATATATATATATATATATATATATATATATATATATATATATATATATATATATATATATATATATATATATATATTTGCTTGCTTCTTGCAAGTCGATGAAGAACTCTGTAAGGTAAGGCAGGTCCTAGTCAACAACGGCTTCTTCAATGGTTTCGTTGAAGACATCATAAGAAGGAAGGTGAAACAAAATACACGGAAATCATCGATAGATATAGCAATAGCAGGCGAGATATCTGTGAGGCACTACACATTAAGAAGTCGACACCAGCAATCGACAGCCAATTAATGCACAACTATATTCTACCCACTTCAAGACTCCGCACCAATATAGAAGCATCAAGAAATATGGGCCAATAGGCCCATTGCAGTTACTTCCATTCTTCTCTTTAACTTACAAAATATTATACCCATTGTTCCGTGTTCTGTCTTGTGTTTAAAGTTTGTTTTCACCTCATCCAAAACTGTTGTAACATATCACCTCACCCAAATGCAGGTATAAAATCGAAGATGTTTAAGCTCTGTTTCTAAAGAGGCAAAACAGATTGGGATCAAACTCATCCCTCAAAGTCAGAGGCCATGCCCATAAAAATAGCGAAGCCCAACATCCAACTCACAGTACAGGGTCAACCAATTGAATGGGTCGACACCTATCAGTATCTAGGAATCATCCTGGACACACACATGAACTTTAATGCTGAGGTCACTTACTTGAGAGAGCGAACTACGGCCCGGACGGCAATCCTCAGGTCGCTAACCTCCCTTTCTGGAGGAGCCAATCTGCAAGTCCTTTGCACATACTATATACAGGCAGTCAGATCAGTGATCGATTATGCCGCACCTGCACTCACAAATTTATCACACCAACAGTGGAAAAAGCTTGAAGTTGCCCAAAACAATGCTATGAGAGCCGCACTGGGAGCCCCCATGTGGACCAGGCTTAAAACTCTTAGACTGGAGACGGGTTTGCCCTCTCTACAAGAAAGAATATCACAAAGGACAGCTACAATTATCAGTAAGATAATTATTTCTTCTGATCCAATCCCAGTACGGCAGGCCTTGGTGGTTGGACTAGGCCAAAACAATGGAAACTCTTGGGCTGCAAAGAGCAGGAAAAGTCGTAAACAGACTACATTTAAAAAGCATGATTCTTGATAGAGAGGGTGATCATCCACACCCAAATTACACTCCTTCCGCACCGTGGGAAGAGCCTACTTTCAAAATTGTAATAGAAAGTCTCCCAATGAAAAATGCTGCCTATGATCCGACAATCCTAAGGCGCATAATAGAAGAGCAAATGTATAGCATAGCAGTAGCAGGAGCCACCCACAACTTCACAGAGGGATCGGTGGACACAGAATATGAGAGTGCTGGCGCTGCTCTTTGAACGGCCAGCGTACAGGCATATTGGAGACAGGGAGGTCTAGTATCATCAACCCAAACTGAGCTGTTTGCCAGACAACAGGCATTCGCATATGTGATTGCACAAAACACTCAAAATGCAATCATACACACAGACTCAAAAGCTGCACTTCAAATACTAGGACAAAAACAGTGGAAAGATAACGTGGAAATAATTACCACCATTTTGTATCTTGGAGCAGTCGCTAAAGGCAAAGGACTCAACATAACCTTAAACTGGATCCCATCCCATGTTGGAATCCTATTAAATGAAAAAGCTGATGAAATTGCTAAATTGACAACTCGTCATCCAGTGATACATAAAATAATTCAACCCAGCCTAGAGAACATAAAAAAACATCATCACCAAAAAACTCTCACACCTCAACAAAGCCTACCTACACCAGAGAATAGCTGAAGGTTCGCCATCTGCAGCATGGTATCTTCAGGCAACCAAATTAGAAAGGTTAAATATCCCAAAAGGAATTCACAGGGAAATAGCAGTTAGGTTATATAGACTACGTCTAGGTTACAGATGCAACTGGGAGATTGGTGAACCCTGACAGAGAGAGTGCATCTTCTGCCAAACTTCACAGAAAAGCCATTACTTCACTATCTTCTGGAATGTGAAGCAATCAATGACCTTAGAGGAGCTTTAAGAGTTCCTGAATCATGCAGTGGCCACCCTGAAGCCATCAACACAGCCACTCTCCTGGTCAACAAAGGTGTCCAGCAGCTGGACACCCTCATAAAGACTGTGAAGCAGTATCCTCCCCCGCAATAACTGCTTTATGGTTAAATGCAACCTTAGAATACTGAGAAAAAACAATTGTACCACTTACGGGCTATTCATGCCCGTGCCACCTCGTGGGTGGCTTAACTTAAAAAAAAAAAAAAAGCTCTGTTTCAGTTATAGTTGTGTCTGTGTAAACTAAAGTCTTTGAAAATGTAATAAGTTTTACGAAACGCGCTCAAGTGTCGTGTCAGACTAGAAATAAAAATGAATTTTGGAGAATTGATTTTTCAGTTACCATCAACAGTGAAGAAAAATATAAGAAACATTGAGAAAATTCGTGTTAGAATTATTAATCTTACTTTTTCGGTCATATTTAATAATATATGTCTATATATATATATATATATATATATATATATATATATATATATATATATATATATATATATATATATATATATATGCAAACAAGCCTGAATGGTCCCCAGGACTATATGCGACTGAAAACTCACACCCCAGAAGTGACTCGAACCCATACTCCCAGGAGCAACGCAACTGGTAACTACAGGGCGCCTTAATCCGCTTGACCATCACGGCCGGACAAAAGGAAGTGATAGCCGAGGCTATTTGAACCACTTCCCCGCCGGCAACTCGGATGGTAATCTTGGGCATAGCATTTCACCAAAGAATGAGGTGATTTGGTGAAATGCTATGCCCAAGATTACCATCCGAGTTGCCGGCGGGGAAGTGGTTCAAATAGCCTCGGCTATCACTTCCTTTTGTCCAGCCATGATGCTCAAGCGAATTAAGGCGCCCTGTAGTTACCAGTTGCGTTGCTCCTGGGAGTATGGGTTCGAGTCACTTCTGGGGTGTGAGTTTTCAGTCATATATATATATATATATATATATATATATATATATATATATATATATATATATATATATATATATATATATATATATATATATATATGTCGTACCTAGTAGCGAGAACGCACTTCTCAGCCTACTATGCAAGGCCCGATTTGCCTAATAAGCCAAGTTTTCATGAATTAATGTTTTTTCGACTACCTAACATACCTAACCTAACCTAACCTAACTTTTTCGGCTACCTAACCTAACCTAACCTATAAAGATAGGTTAGGTTAGGTTAGGTAGGGTTGGTTAGGTTCTGTCATATATCTACGTTAATTTTAACTCCAATAAAAAAAATTGACCTCATACATAATGAAATGGGTAGCTTTATCATTTCATAAGAAAAAAATTAAAGAAAATATATTAATTCAGGAAAACTTGGCTTATTAGGCAAATCGGGCCTTGCATAGTAGGCTGAGAAGTGCGTTCTGGCTACTAGGTACGACATATATATATATATATGTATATATGTTTATATATATATATATATATATATATATATATATATATATATATATATATATGTATATATATATATATATATATATATATATATATATATATATATATATATATATATCAGCAATGAATGTTCGTTGCTGAGCCACAGCAAACTTTTCCCTGTCAACCAGTTCTTCCCCGCCATGTCTTCCCTCCACCATCCCCTAGTCCACACTCCACCATCCCTACGTCCTCTCCACCATCTTCCACTCCCCCGTCCCTTTGATGTCCATATCATTCCCCCCTCCCATGTTCCCTCGTCCACCGCACCATCCCTCACTCTCCTGTCCTCTTGTCCTTCCCACTATTCTCTATTCCCCAGTCTCCTCGTCCCACCATCCCCAACTCCCCTCTCCCCTCGTTCTCCACACCATTTCCCCCCTCCCCCTGTACTGCAGTCCTCAGTTTTATCCCGCACTCCTGTCCCCTCATCCTGCCCACCATTCCCAATTCCCTCGTCCGATGCATTCCCAAATGATCTGATGTTCCAATAAGAAAATTGGGAACATTAAATGATCTGATGTTTCCATCACTGAAATATAAGAAAAACAATTAAAAAAACGAAATGAAAAAAATAAAAAAATAAAAAATTTAGCTACATTCATGATATGAGCAGTATGATAAACAACAAAGCTCAGTTCCATCGCAATGTCACACAAAATAATTAAATCAAAATTAAAAACAATTTAAATCTATGAAAATTAAATTTATCAATGCAATCGGAAACATTGATATATAATGCATAACATATTTAGTATAACATGTGTGTTGTTAATATGTGCAACAAATGGCATTGTTTTTGAAAAAAAATATTTTTTTTACCTGTCACAGGTGTGGCATCTATATAGTGGGTATATAAAAACAGGCACATATTCGAATGGGACGTTGTGTCGGAATTTCAAAGCATTCGGTGAAGAAGTTTGGGAGATTACAGCATGTGTTGCTATTGTGTCCAACAGATGGCGCTGTTTTTCAATAACGGCATGTTTTTTTCTGCCACAGGTGAGACATGTATATAGTAGGCATATGAAAGCACGCACCTATTCAAATGCAACGTTGAGTAAAAATTTCCAAATAATCGGTAAAGAGGTTTTTCAAAAAAACTCTTTACAAATGGAAAAAAATTTCTTTACAAAAATGAAAAAAAGTTAAAAAAAAAACATGTTTTTTCTGTCACAGATGTGACATCAATACAATATGTATATAAAAATCTGCTCAGATGCAAATGAAACATTGTGTGAAAATTTGAAAGCAATCAGTGCAGAACTTTCGGAGATTAGCGATTTTGAACAAACGTACATATACATTTTTATTTATATACAAGAAAGCTCAATTCCAATGCAATTCACACAAAATAATTAAATAAAAATGGACATAAATCAAAATCTATAGACATTCCATTTATCAATGCAATCAGAAGCATTGAAATGGAATTGTAACATATTTTTTTTTTTTTTTTTTTTTTTGAGATATATACAAGAGTTGTTACATTCTTGTACAGCCACTAGTACGCGTAGCGTTTCGGGCAGGTCCCTGGAATACGATCCCCTGCCGCGAAGAATCGTTTTTTCATCCAAGTACACATTTTACTGCTGCGTTAAACAGAGGCTACAGTTAAGGAATTGCGCCCAGTAAATCCTCCCCGGCCAGGATACGAACCCATGACATAGCGCTCGCGGAACGCCAGGCGAGTGTCTTACCACTACACCACGGAGACTGTCCAATACTATATTAGTATAACATGTGTGTTGCTCTTACATGCAACAGATATGGTAAACAGCACAGCTTAATTCCAACACAATGTCACACAAAATAATTCAATAAAAAATCAAATAAATCGAAATCTACAAAAATAAAATTTATCAATGCAATCCGAAACATTGAAATGGAATTCGTGACATATTTAGTATAGCGTGCTGTTGCTATTATGTTTAACAGATAGCGCTGTTTTTCAAAAACGCATGTTTTTACCTGTCTCAGAGTTGACATCTATATAGTAGGTATATAAAAAGATGCGCCTATTCGAATGCAACGTTGAGTCAAAATTTCAAAGCAATCGGTGAAGAACTTTCGGTGATTACAGCGTGTGTTGCTCTTACGTTCAACAGATGGCGCTGTTTTTCAAAAAAGCATGTTTTTTCCTGTCAAAGGTGAGGCATGTATATAATAGATATATAAAAAGATGCGCCTATTCGAATGCAACGTTGTGTCAAAATTTTAAAGCAATCAGTAAAGAGGCTTCGAAGATTTTATACGGCTCTGGATGAAGAATACGGCTCTGGACTATTTGAGTGCCGGCTACAGTCCATGACTGTTGAGGAAGCTGCCAAGGGCGTGACGCACGTTGCTTCTCTATATTTATGAAAATTTGGAGACAACCTGAAGTCTAGTGGTGGTCGTACCTGGTGGAACTCTTAATCGTGGTATCATCAGGTGGAGGAGGATTAGCAGGGGTCCTTGAGTGGAGCCAGGCAGGCGACTGTGTGAGCTCAAGTCAAGAGCAAAAAAAGAGCTGTGAGGCAGTTTTAAAGAAACTTTATTGGACGTCCTAGAGGATGCAATCATGGAGCGCCAAAGTTGAGCGCCCCCAAAATACGAATTCTGCGGGTTTTTGTAGAAGTTAGTGAAGGAACTACGCACCAGAGGAGGAGTATAACCTGAACTCTCAGTGGGAACTAAACTGCAAGGTGGAGTAGGACTTCCAGTGAGTAGTGGAACTCCATGGACATAATGAATCGTCAAGTAGTGAAGGGAGCTTCACGTCTTTAGTGTGAAACCATGTGAGAGAGCTTCACTGACATTCGAGGAGGACTTCGAACAGGAGCAGCAGATTGGAGGAACTGCATAGAGCATCTAATCTCATTTTGAGGATCCAGACAGATGTAACTGATAGTAGTCCTCGAGGAATAGAACAGAGGGTCATATGGACACATTGACGTTTAAGGGAGTGCTTGACTGTGTTTTTGGTGAAAGACGCAGTGCAAGTTGAGAGATGGATGTCTATTTTGCAGTAGGAGTTGAATGAATATTTTTGTGACCTGTATTTCAGCCCAAAGCAGTGAAGGGTGCAGTACCTTGTGAGCTGAAGATTGAGCAGCAGCCTAATACGGTTATATGATGAAGACCAAAGGGAATATTGGAGTGTTATCAGTTGGTAGCAGCCTAGGAGGTTGCATTGTAATATCACTATTCTTGAACATATTCATGTGTATGTTTTTATGTCATAAATGTTTCATATGTTAGCTGGTTTTTGCTCTTGTCCTGGTGAAGCTTCCTGGCTAGAGAGAGAGAGAGAGACACGGCTGTAACTTGGGTAATAGTGGACAATAACTCTTCAAAGGGAATTTAAGAGATCATCCCAGAATAAGGAGAGCGTGGGGGAGTCACGGCGGCTCGATTTGGGTGTATACTCACCACAATTAGGCAGTGAAGCCACACCCCTGAATAAAAGTGACGCTGAACCCCTCTCCAAGATCAAGACGCTTACCAGGGTGATCTCCCTAATAATTGCAACACTCCAGTGTCCATTGTTGGTCGACTGACGGCAGCAGAAGTGTGGCTGTCGTGGCCGGTCATATTTCTATCAGGGAGTGGTTGGGGTCTCTGTTCTATGGTAAGCTAGTATCAGCTTGGTTAAATAACCAAGTTTCTTAGAAAACCCCCCCCCCCCCCCCCCTACATACTAAAATCAGCTAGGCCACCCAGCTTGCTTTAGTGACAGGCCTATCACCATACCCAGGAGCCCATGCACAGCTGGTACACCCAGTTTGCTATAGTGAGACCTGACACCATACCCATGCACCCTTAAAGCTGGTCCACAAAGCTTGCAATAGTTGGTGGTAATATCCAGCACTATAACATGCTGCAACACCCTGTATAACCAGCTTTCGTAAATCCTCACCCCCAATAATCCATCTTAACAAGCCTAATAACCTTTATGTAATAGCCTGATATAATAACCGACAACAACAATTAGTTTGGATAAATGACCAGACGTGACAATCAGTTGTTAAACTATCACATGTTATAATAACCTGTCTCTATAATCAGTCTCAATATCCTAAATAAATAATGAGCTGGCATAACAACTTGAAATTATAACTTGTATTAAAAACCTACGAGAATAGCCTGTTGTAATAATATCCCGGAGTAATACCCTTTGTGTTTAGTTTATTTTTAAACCGCAATTTTGTTCAATATCAATAAACAGCAAGCGAAAATAACAATCTGCTCTTATAATCTGCACTTGAACCCAACAATAATACCCTTTGGTATTAATAACAAGTAGTAATAACCTACAACAAAATCCTGTTGTAAAAATAACATTAATAACCTACAGTAAACGCCTATTGAAATAATAACCTACAGTAATCACATACAATAACTGCCTGTTGTAATAATAACCAGCAGTTAAAATTATATTGTTGTAATAATAACCTTCAGTAATCACCTACAATAATATCCTGTTTTAATAATAATCTGCAGTAATAACCTACAATAATAGGCTGTTATTATAATAAAGCGAAGAAATTTCACAAAAAATATTATATTAAGTATCATTTAAACCCCAGTTATATCTTTTGTTCTGAGTCGCTTTTTAATTGTTATTGAAGCCAAACTTCTGAGGTGACTTTATGTTTCATCTTTTATTAAGGACTTTATTCAACATGTTCGGTTGCTGAGTTTATTACGTGATTTGGGTAATTATATTAAAATGTTAACTTAGGTAAAAGGAAGGTCAGCACATTCCGGGTCGACCTGAAGACCGTCGGGACCCCAGCGGGTGACCCCACACACTGACCATGACTCTTCCTGATTAGTCAAGACTCACAAAGTATTATATAGCAGCCCGTCTTCCTTAGGTTACCAAAGACAAGAAACTATTGTACTAAAGTCCCATTAACCTAGCCTAGCATAGGGCAGAAAACAGGATAGTATGAAATTTTTGCGAGCCGCTACCATTTTCTTGTACAACAATTTTTGGCCTTAGGTAGAGTATATGTCAAAATGCGACTTTCTATTTGGAGGACGGGTTGTATATAGACCTTCACCTCACCACTAAGTGACACTAAGAACCTTTATCTGAAGGAAGTTATAACCATTAAGATGTTAAAACTGCCCTCAAGTACTTATGAGAAAAGTCTTAATACAAGACTCCTGTTATTTTAAGAATGAGAACGTTGACTCGTGTCAAGACTGTTATGACCTCTGGGTCATCAGAGGTCACCAGTGTGTTTACTTATGTTGGCATTAATTAGTGGTTGCACTGTAGATATCACGTGATTATGTATACTTGTAGCTCGCTTACCATGTAGTCATGTATACTGTAGATCAAACCTTACAGCCACGTAGTCACGTATACTGCAGAGCAGACCTGACAGCCATGTGGTCAGGAGAAGCTGCTGGTCTTTCAACCAATAGGTCATATATTTTGTGGAAATGGCTTGTCTGGCAACGAGGTGGTCATGTATACTCTGGAGAAGTTAACCTAGTAACGATGTTGTTATGTATAATCTAGAGATGTTAACCTAGTAACGATGTTGTCATGTATACTCTGGAGATGTTAACCTAGTAACGATGTTGTCATGTATACTGCAAAGCTGCTTGTCTGAGAACTACATTGTTTTGTACGCAGTGAAGCTGGCATGTCTGGCAACCACGAAGGTCTCAATATTGTGGAACTGCTTGTCTGGTAAACCAAGAGGTCAGGTACACTGTGATGTTGGCTTACCTGGCAACCACATGTTCATGTAACCTGTAGAAGCCCTCGTCTGGCAGTCACATTCTCAGGTATACTGTAGAGTTGTCAGTCTAACAACCTGCGCACATAACCAGACCTAATAACCTGTTCCTTTAACATAACTAATAATTAGAAGTTATGACCAGCAGTAACTATCTGCCCAAAAAACGTTTAAATTTCTTGCTGTTTTTGCCTTTGGCAATATATTGCTGTAACAGCCTGCAGAAATTGCTTATCATAATTACTACAATAACAGCCGTCAATGATTACTCGCAGTAATAACCTTCCAATTTTGTTCAAGATATGTTATTGCAGCCCGTTTTTATTTGTAATTGAATAAGGTATAATATTTTCAATGTGCGATATATTGAGAATAATTTGTATTCAAGCATAATGTTGCATCATATTGCGTCATCTTGCAGCGCCGTGAGACTATTTTGAAATTAATTAAATATGTTTAGAATTTATATTAAAAGCTTGAATAAAGAAAAAAAATACATAATTATTTTATAATATATCATAATTATCAGCCATAGGAAACTGCAGTATTATCTTGCTGTAATAACCGCTGTTAGTGATTTGTGGTAATTTTTTTTTTTTTTTTTTTTTTTTTTTTGAGATATATACAAGAGTTGTTACATTCTTGTACAGCCACTAGTACGCATAGCGTTTCGGGCAGGTCCCTGGAATACGATCCCCTGCCGCGAAGAATCGTTTTTTCATCCAAATACACATTTTACTGTTGCGTTAAACAGAGGCTACAGTTAAGGAATTGCGCCCAGTAAATCCTCCCCGGCCAGGATACGAACCCATGACATAGCGCTCGCGGAACGCCAGGCGATTGTCTTACCACTACACCACGGAGACTGTGAAACAATTATCAACTGTAAAAAATAACAGCAATAACTGTTATGATCTCAGCCTACAGGAGAAACGAGTCTTCCCCTTGAGAGTTATTCAACAAGCCTTACCTAACTAGAAAGTATAAGAAATTTAGAGGTGATAACACAGATGTAAAATAGTTTGTTGAATTTAAATAACAATTTAAGATTATGGGCAGTAAATAAGAAAACAGATAAATGACTGGCTAGGAGATGTGGACATTTTGCTGGAGGCGTGAGGCTCGCTTCTGGAGGGCTTTGACCTCACTTTGAGGCCAGACATCGCAGGGGGAAAGCCGCGCTCCGTTGAGCTCCCGTCAGGAAGGAACCCCTAGTGATATATCTCCAAGAGAAGAGAAGTGTGCAGACGTACCAGCTGTGGAATCGAGCTGAGAACGTTGTGGTCTCAAGTCCTGGACGGCTAGGAGAGTATTAAGCTGCCCAGAGACATTATCGTGGGCCGTGGCAGCGCCCTGACCAGGCTCCGTCAGAGGGAGGAGCGCCCTCGACCAGATAATCTGTGGTTTGTCCTTTGGGGAAGAAGTTGCTGAGAACTTCGAAGCCAGCACAGATGAAGTAATTGATGAGACTCCAAGGTAGTGGAGGAGAGGACCTCGAGCTGTGAGGAGAAACAGTGAATAGGAGTGTCACGTGCTTCTGTAGAGGTGGTGAAGCACCATAGTTGCTCGAGAGAACTTCATGGTGTAGCAGCCAAGAGAGCTGTGGAGGACCCTAGCAGAAGGGTGAAGCACCGTAGTTGCTCAAGGAAACTTCATGGTAGCAGCCTGGAGGAGCTGCAGAGGATCCTGGTAGTTAAGCCCGGAAGAACCTAAAGATATCAGGGTAGTGAACTTCCAGAGGTGGAAGGGAAGTTCTGGTGGATTACTTGTAGGGAGTTGATAGTGTTTGGTTGTCATTAGCGTGCAAGACGCAGTGAGAGGTGAGTGATTGTTTGCATTCTTATGTGAAGGAGTGTTTTATACTGAAGTTTAGAGTTACAGTCGTAGGCTGGATTACCTACAGATGTATGTGTTCTAGGACTGATAGAGTGATCGATTAATCATTGTTGTGTATCAAGGAACATTTATACTGATATATGTTATTGCATTCACATGCTGATTGTCTTTGTACACATTTATAGATACATATATATATTCTCTTGCTGATGGTGCAACAGTGTATGTAGACTTGATCAACTTGAGGAGGTTGATTGTATCAGGTGGTGAACCAGGAGATAGGATACCACTTGATAAGCTGATGATAGAGTTCTGATGGTGTTGGAGTGCAACCTGATTGTAATATTATAGAGTATAGGATTCATTATTATTATATGTATGTATGTATTGTGTATGTGCTTTGTCCAGTAAATGTATTCCAATTTGCTGGTGTTTGCCCTTGTCCTAGTGAGGCTTCCCATGAAATAGTACAGAAGGAGAGAGAGAGAGAGAGAAAGAACCAAGAACCACTGTTGTGGACAGGGTAAGACGGAAAACCAATAAGTCAAAGGGGATTGAGGAGATCATATCACCTAAGGAGAGAGTGGGGAGTCACAGCGGCTCGAGTGGGTGTGTGCACGTGACAACGAGGCTGAGTGTTGGAGCCGCATCCCCTAAACGTGTGACGTTGAGCCCCTCTCCAAGAGCCAGAAGCGCCTAGTGTGATCTCCTAGTGAAGTATAAGCACTTTACCGAGTTGTGGGTTGGGTTGTCCGAAAAGGAGGAACACGACGACAACACCACCAACCCACAAACTATAATAAATTGGGGGCCTGTGTCCGGGAGAGTGAACTGACACACCCACACCCTGTCCAAGAGTGGATTTGTACACCCTTGTTGAAATAGATAAACTGTGTGACCGCAGGTGTATATTCTCTCTCTTGGGAAGACTCACAGGACAAGATGGATAAGGTGCAAGCATTTGTGGAGTCAGGTAAGTCTGAGGACTTGGAAGGTTGCACGAGGGATCAATTGAAACAAATAGCAGAAAAATGTGGCATCAGGTTGAAAGCATCTAAAGTAGCTGGGATGAAGGATGAGATCCTGAGGCAGTTAAGAGACAAGAGTGAAGCGGCAGAACAAGGAGCCCAGAAAGGAGCTGAAAGTGGAAAGGAGGATGATGGGCAGGATGAAGTGAGATCCCAGGGATCGAGTAGGAGCAGCAAGAGTAGCCGCAGTATCAGGAGTAGCCGAAATTGGAGCTTGGAGAGATTCCAGTTAGAGCTCCAGATGCAGCGTGAGGACAGGGAGAGACAGTTCCAGCTGGAAAAGATGAAATTGGAACTCCAGATGAAAAATGAAGCCGAGAGGGAAAAAGAGAAAGCAAGACTGGTGGAGAAAGAAAAAGAGAAAACCAGAATAAGAGAACAGGAGTTGGAAAAAGAGAAAGCAAGACTACAGGTCGAAAAAGAAAAAACCCACGTCGAAAAAGAAAAAGAGAGAACACAACAAATGCAGATAGAAGCGAATAGAACCTTGGCTGAACAAAGGATTGAACATGGGTTGCCAGAGAGCACCACCCAGGTATCACACTCACCAGATGTTAGGGTTAGGGAGAAGGACATTCCCTTGTTTGTTCCCGAAGAGGCAGAGAGCTTCTTCGAGCATTTTGAAAAGGTGGCTAGCATCAAGGAGTGGCCACAGGAGGAATGGGCCCAGCTGGTCCAGTTAAGATTGACCGGTGCAGCCAGGGAGGCATACACCCAATTGTCACTGGAAGAGTGCCAGCATATTGCGCTCGTTTCAGTTAACCCCAGAAGCTTATAAGAAGCGCTTCAGAGAGATGATCAAAGTTGGAGCATGTACGTTTGCTGAGACAGCAAGGGATCTGGAAAGACGATTCCAGAAGTGGATTGAGGCTGCTGGAGTTGGATCTTACACTGACCTGAAGCAACTGATGGTCATGGAGAAGTTCTTGGAGATGATGCATCCCGAAACAAAGTTCAAGATCCAAGAAGCAGGGATAAAGGAGGTGAAAGATGCCGCAGATAGGGCAGATATGATTACGGAAGCATACAAGAGCTTGAGGGAGAATAGAGTGAAGAATAGGGTAAGACACAGCAATGGCAGATCCAGTGGAGTCTGGGGAGGAAGAAATTATGAGAGACCCAGAAGAGTCTGGGGTGAGAAAAATTTTGATAAATGGGCAGATAAAAGTAAGTACCCTAAAACTCAGAAGAGTAGGTCGCACACTTCATCTGAAAGTGAAGATGAAGGAGCTAAACGAGAAACTAATCATTATCCGGGAAATCGAGAGTCCAGTAAAGCTCCACAGAGTACGAGTAGTGTGCCTGGCCCTAGGAACTCTCATGCGAGTGGACAAAGTCAGAGCCGCTCTGGTACATATAGAAGAGACTTTTCCCAGGTGAGGTGTTACAATTGTAACGGATTGGGTCACGTGATGCGAGATTGTAGGCAGGGCAAAAGAGTTGTGACCCTGGCCTTGTGTGACCCCCGAAGCAAATATACTAATGTGTTCCGAGACAAACCACAGAAGGTGAACTTAGTGAACGAGAGGTATAGGCCGTTCATGAGCAAAGGTTGGATCAGTGTAGGAGGCCAACCTGAGGTAGAAGTTGGTATCTTAAGAGATACCGGAGCTAATCAGAGCTTGATTACGAGAAGCCTGATTGGGAATGATAGACGGTTAGCTGGCAGGGGTAAGATGAGAGTATATGGGTTATTGTCTGAGAGTGACATGCCCGTTTGTACTGTCCAGCTAAGGTTGGAATATGTGTCGGCAGAGGTGATGTTGGGAGTATGCCCCGACATACCTATTCCAAGAGTCCAAGTGATCCTGGGGAATGACTTGTGCGGGACAAAGGTGTTGCCAAGAGTCATAGCGGAGACTGTGCCAGAGGAGTGCCCAGAAGGCCATGGCACGGGTGAGACACCTGAGAGTGTGAACCTGACTGACATCCGAGGAGATGAGTCAGGAGACCGCCAAGCCATTGAAAACCCTGTCTCGGTAGTGAGGAAGGCAGAGGTGGCCGACGAGGAAGACACTGGAGAAGGTGAGACAGTGTCGATTCAGCCGGTAGAAGATATCGACGTAGATATAGGGTGGTTATGTGATGAAGGTCCAGCCCAGGAAAATGAAGTCTTGGTGAGGTCAAAAGTGAAGATGACCGAGCCGAATAAGACTCATGTGAAGAGAGCGGACCTGAGTAGAGCCCAGACCGCTGAAATTAAGAGTCGGAAGGCGAATGCAACTGTGCTGAGCAGAAATGAGGGAGGATGTAGACAGACTGAGGACGGGAGTAGAGCATCAAGTTGCCCACGAGCACAGAGGCATTTGGATAATGGAGTTAGTTGTTTGAGATGTCAGTAGTTGACATGTTTCACAGAAAACGTGGAGGAGAGATAGTGAAGAAGAGTAATAGCCGAAAAAATGAAAGGAGAAGAGACAGTATGTGTGGAGAGATGCTTACGAGCACTCTAGGAGAGGTAAAGCGACATGTACGATCGAGTGCTGTTGGGTGTAGTACAGTGCTCGAAGAAACATTTAGGGAACGAAGAAGAGTTGAAGGAGAAGAAAGGGAGTTGTATAGAGGTGAGAAGTGTGAGAAGAGGATGATGATACAAGCATGGAGGAATAGAACAAAGCCGAGGACTCGATGGAAGTGAAACTGGATGAGGTCTCGAATAAATGAGGAGACGAAAGGGAAGATCGTCGGTGAAGACGAGAGAGTGAAGTATGATGACAGGAGACGGAAGTATAATGGCAGTAGATGGAAGTGTGAAGACGACAGAGGAGGTACAGACAGTAGACGTCTGACTCTGGACGTGAAGAGAAGAAGACGAGGAAACGGAGGGTGGAAACAATAAGTAGAGTGGATCGATGGAGTGCAGGCGTCCTAGGAGGGACAGCCTAGCCAAGAGGTGCCAGAGAGGTCAAATCGTTTGTGAGAAGATCATGTTTCTGGCGAGTTGTGAGCCAGATGTTGCAAGGTGCAACGAACTAATTATAGACTCCTAAGGGAGTACGTAAGTAGATCAACCGATCGAACCGATCAGTTGAAGAACGAGACAGTGTGGTGGCGGATGTATTATCCCGAGGTTTGCCACTGGAATAACTCTCCAAAATATGGGGAGGGGAGTGTTATGATCTCAGCCTACAGGAGAAACGAGTCTTCCCTTTGAGAGTTATTCAACAAGCCTGACCTAACTAGAAAGTATAAGAAATATAGAGGTGATAACACAGATGTAAAATATTTTGATGGATTTAAATAACAATTTAAGATTATGGGCAGTAAATAAAAAAACAGATAAATGACTGGCTAGGAGATGTGGACATTTTGCTGGAGGCATAAGGCTCGCTTCTGGAGGGCTTTGACCTCACTTGAGGCCAGACATCGCAGGGGGAAAGCCGCGCTCCATTGAGCTCCCGTCAGGAAGGAACCCCTAGTGATATATCTCCAAGAGAAGAGAAGTGTGCAGACGTGCCAGCTGTTGAATCGAGCTGAGAACGTTGTGGTCTCAAGTCCTGGACGGCTAGGAGAGTATTAAGCCGGCCAGAGACATTATCGTGGGACGTGGCAGCGCCCTGACCAGGCTTCGTCAGAGGGAGGAGCGCCCTCGACCAGATAATCTGTGGCTTGTCCTTTGGGGAAGAAGTTGCTGAGAACTTCGAAGCCAGCACAGATGAAGTAATTGATGAGACTCCAAGGTAGTGGAGGAGAGGACCTCGAGCTGTGAGGAGAAGCAGTGAAGAGGAGTGTCACGTGCTTCTGTAGAGGTGGTGAAGCACCATAGTTGCTCGAGAGAACTTCATGGTGTAGCAGCCAAGAGAGCTGTGGAGGACCCTAGCAGAAGGGTGAAGCACCGTAGTTGCTCAAGAAAACTTCATGATAGCAGCCTGGAGGAGCTGCAGAGGATCCTAGTAGTTAAGCCCGGAAGAACCTAAAGATATCAGGGTAGTGAACTTCCAGAGGTGGAAGGGAAGTTCTGGTGGATTACTTGTAGGGAGTTGATAGTGTTTGGTTGTCATTAGCATGCAAGATGCAGTGAGAGGTGAGTGATTGTTTGCATTCTTATGTCAAGGAGTGTTTTATACTGAAGTTTAGAGTTACAGTCGTAGGCTGGATTACCTACATATGTATGTGTTTTAGGACTGATAGAGTGATCAATTGATCATTATTGTGTATCAAGGAACATTTATACTGATATATGTTACTGCATTCACATGCTGATTTTCTTTGTACACATTTATAGATACATATATATATTCTCTTGCTGATGGTGCAACAGTGTATGTAGACTTGATCAACTTGAGGAGGTTGATAGTATCAGGTGGTGAACCAGGAGATAGGATAGCACTTGATAAGCTGATGATAGAGTTCTGATGGTGTTGGAGTGCAACCTGATTGTAATAGTATAGAGTATAGGATTCATTATTATTATATGTATGTATGTATTGTGTATGTGCTTTGTCCAGTAAATGTATTCCAATTTGCTGGTGTTTGCCCTTGTCCTAGTAACGCTTCCCATGAAATAGTACAGAAGGGGAGAGAGAGAGAAAGAACCAAGAACCATTGCTGTGGACAGGGTAAGATGGAAAACCAATAAGTCAAAGGGGATTGAGGAGATCATATCACCTAAGGAGAGAGTGGGGAGTCACAGCGGCTTGAGTGGGTGTGTGCACGTGACAACGAGGCTGAGTGTTGGAGCCGCATCCCCTAAACGTGTGACGTTGAGCCCCTCTCCAAGAGCCAGAAGCGCCTAGTGTGATCTCCTAGTGAAGTATAAGCACTTTACCGAGTTGTGGGTTGGGTTGTCCGAAAAGGAGGAACACGACGACAACACCACCAACCCACAAACTATAATATAACCTACAGTAATAACCAGAAGTAATAACCTTTTGCAAAAGTTTGCTATAATAACCCGCCTTAATGACCTAAAATAATAACACATCATAATAGCCAGACGTAATAGTGATCAGAAATAACTTGAATAATTAAGATAATATCCAGCACAAATTATAAAACAAAAAAAACATGCTTTATGACCCTGTATAACTAGCTCCTCGTAATTCCCCGCCCCAATAACCCATATTAACTAGCCTAATAACCTTTTCGTAATAGCTTGATGAAATAACCAACAACAACAATCAGTTTGTGTAAATGAACAGACGTAACAATCAGTTGTTAAACTATCCCTAGTGACCTGTTATAATAACCCGCCTCAATAATCAGTGTCAATATCCTGAAACAGAAACAAGCTGGTATAAGAACCTGAAATTTTAACATGAATTCAAAACATGCAAGTAATAATAACCTACGAGTAACAATAAGCCTGTTGTAATAATATCCCTGTTGTAATATACATATATATATATATATATATATATATATATATATATATATATATATATATATATATATATATATATATATATATGTCGTACTTAGTAGCCATAACGCACTTCTCAGCCTACTATGCAAGGCCCGATTTGCCTAATAAGCCAAGTTTTCCGGAATTAATATTTTTTCTATAATTTTTTTCTTATGAAATGATAACGCTCCCCATTTCATTATGTATGAGGTCAATTTTTGTTTATTTGAGTTAAAATTAACGTAGATATATGACCGAACCTAACCAACCCTACCTAACCTAACCTAACCTATCTTTATAGGTTAGGTTAGCTTAGGTAGCCGAAAAAGTTAGGTTAGGTTAGGTTAGGTAGGTTAGGTAGTCGAAAAACAATTAATTCATGAAAACTTGGCTTATTAGGCAAATCGGTCCTTGCATAGTAGGCTGAGAAGTGCGTTCTGGCTACTAGGTACGACATATATATATATATATATATATATATATATATATATATACACAGGCCTCGCCAGGCCTCGCCAGCCCACCCAGCTACCCTCTCCCGGCGGCTGACTCGACGACCATCGTCCACCCCACGACCACCGTCACCCCACGCAACCCTACGGCCACTGCCACCCCACGCCCACCGTCACCCCACGCAACCCTACGCCCACCGCCACCCCACGCCCACCGTCAGCCCACACCCACACACGTCACACGCCCTACGGCTCCCTCACCAGGAAAGGGTGGAAGGAGACATGTGGTGGGGTCAAGAGACTGGGTCACCAGTGTGCCAATAAGTGCTTGAAAAAGATAAGTTGAGCCCAGTCCTGTGGTGACTGGACCATTGTGAGTATCGTGTTGAGAGCACCACACCCAGTGAGCCAGGACACATTCACCAGTGTTTAGTGACAAAAGGAAATTATCCAAGTGTTACGTGCCACATCAACCCTCCCCCCACCCCCTGAGTGTAGTGCCTCCCCCCACCCCCTGAGTGTAGTGCCCCCCCCCCACCCCCTGAGTGTAGTGCCTCCCCCCCCAGTGAGTGTAGTGTCTCCCGCTCGCCCGCTCCACCTGTGTAGTGTCTCCCCCCCCCCTCCGTGTGGTGCAGTGTCTTCCGCTCCCCCGCCCCCACCTCCCACGATCAGGTGGTCGCGCCTTCCCTCCCCGGCCCCCCTCCCAGACCGGGCCAGCGCGCAGCCTCCCAACCCCCACCTACCACCTCCACGAGCCCACCCACCCCAGACATCTGCCCAGACATGACGCATAGTATAGGGGACAACCTCGTCCCCCCCAGCCAGGAGGGAGAGACAAATACTCCAGTGCAAGGTGACATTCACTTTACCTAAGGGGATGGCAGAAGAAGCCGCTACCAGCCAGCTCACCCCTCCCGAAGCCAATCAAAGGAGAGGCACATGCAGTGGTTGTGGGAACATCGTCAGCATCAACTCTGTCTCCAGAGTCATACGCCAGCATGGTGACTGTCCTGGGTCAGGGAGGCCTCCCGTGGGAGGAGGCAGCACTCAGGAGCCTGTTGCACCAGTACAAATCGCAACAGATTACATTGCAACAGACGACCTGCTAGAAGCAATTAAAGCAACGTCAAGCAGGACACTCACCCACATCCCAAAGGCCTCTCGCCCATTTGCTGCAGGGAAATACACGGACCTCATCGCAAAAGTCAACAGAGGGTCAAATAACCTTGATGCACCTGATACCATCAAAGCCTGGCACAATCTGTTACTTTTTGGCAATGCATGCTTATGTGTACCAGACAGAGGAGGCAAGACACTGGCCTCATCCGTCAATAAAGCAATTAGGGATTTTCCGAGGGCTGACAACCTAGTCCGCCTCCCCAAACACACCAAACACCGCCGAGGCAGACCAAGTACGACAATCAGCGACAACAGAAAATTAGGTACCCAAGTCAGCAAGAAAATTGAAGAGGGCAATACAGTCGGGGCACTCAGGTTGATCACAAGTGAGGACAAAATTTTGCCCAGGGATGAAACCACAGCCCAAGCACTGAGAGAAAAACACCCCGTCAGGGCCGTAGGTGGACCTCCCCCACAGGTCAGGCTCGCCCCTAATCAGGAACCTCTCGTCCTCCGAGAGTCAGAGGTTTATAAAGCTATCGTTTCATTTCCCCCGGGCTCCTCAGGAGGCTACACAGGGGTAAGACCTCAACATGTGAAGGAAATGGTGAACCCTGTTCTTGGCCCAGCGGCAGAAGCGCTCCTGACAGAAATCACAACGTTTGTCAACAACTGCCTCGCCGGGTTAATCCCTGATGAAATCAAACCATTCTTCTTTGGTGCATCCCTATGTGCCCTCAAAAAGAAGGGGGGAGGAATCAGACCCATTGCCGTTGGTAATACCCTTCGCCGCCTAGTTGCAAGGGCTGCTGTCAGAAGTATCCGAACGGAAGCAGCCACCATGCTGCAACCCAACCAGCTGGGGTTTGGAGTCCCCCAAGGCTGTGAAGCAGCAGCTCATGCTGCCCGAGCCTACATTAGCTCTCTTACTGAAGACCAGGCAGTAGTAAAATTAGATTTTAAAAACGCTTTCAACTCGGTCAAAAGGGAAGCAATCCTCACTGCAGTCCAGGAACATTGCCCAAGCATTCTCCCGTTTGTGTCAGCAGGCTACAGCAAAGACTCAACCCTCCTGTTTGGCAAACATGAAGTCACCTCAGCAGAGGGAATTCAACAGGGTGACCCACTTGCACCGTTCCTCTTTTGCATAGCGGTTCGAGAAATTACAACCAGACTGTCCAGCGAGCTCAACATCTGGTTCCTGGATGATGGCGCTCTGGCAGGCACACAAGATTCCCTGCTAGAAGACTTACAGCTGGTGAAGACACGGGGGGAGTCCATGGGTCTCGTTCTTAGCCCCTCCAAGTGCGAAATTATTGCATCTAGTGAAGTAATCATTAGAGCAGTGAAATCAGTTCTACCAGAAGCCTCAGTCGTTAAACCTACCGACAGCACACTACTCGGAGCACCTCTGGGCCACAATGCCATTGCTGCAGTCCTTGACGAAAAGTTTAGAGACCTAAAGAGGATGGAAGAGAGAATTGGGGACTTGGACTCCCACGATGCCCTCTACCTTCTCACAAAGTGCCTTACCCTGCCCAGGCTAACATACTTCTTAAGGTGTGCACCAACTTTTGGCAACCCACTTCTAAATCAATATGATGAGCTCCTCAGGTCAATATTCAGGAAGGCGCTCAACCTAGATTTAGATGACAGTCAGTGGGACCAAGCAACACTACCAGTGAGATTTGGAGGGATAGGCATACGAAAGGCAACTGAGGTAGCACTTCCAGCATTCTTATCCTCATGTACAGCAGCCAACGAATTGGTAGGGCAGATCCTACCAGAGCGTATGAGAGAGACAGTGGGAACTCATGATCAAACGTTCATCGAAGCAGCCAGACAATGGGACACCATTGCACACCCTCAACCCCGACCACAAGTCCCAAAAGACCACAAGCAGGCCCACTGGGATAGCCCATAATGGAAAAGACTGTCACAGCAATGATTGACAACGCTGATGCTGAAAACAAAGCCCGCCTCCTAGCGGTAACAGCACCCCACGCCGGGGATTTTTTATTTGCTGTGCCCAATGCAGCCCTGGGAACTCGCCTCAGTCATGACGCTCTCCGCATTGGAGTTGCCCTTCGCCTTGCCGCCCCCATCCTCACCGAACATAGGTGCATCTGCGGAACTGCGATGGCAGACCAATATGGTCGTCATGGTCTGGTATGTCGTAAATCACAGGGTAAAATTGCAAGACATGAAGAAGTCAACGACATCATCAAGAGGAGCCTCGCCACAGCCCGCTGCCCGGCACAAAGAGAACCACACTTATCCAGACCTAACGACCCTCAGAAGCGCCCTGATGGGGTCACCTTGCTACCTTGGAAGGATGGTAAGCAAGTGGTATGGGACTACACGTGCGCTGCCACACTGGCCAGTACCTACCTCCACTACAGCACACGTGAAAGCGGTGGTGCTGCTTCTTTCAGGGAATCGCAGAAAATTATTAAATACAGAGGTCTAGCACACTGCTACAGCTTTGTTCCGATCGGCTCGGAGACCCTCGGTTCGTGGGTAAAATGTGCATTGAAGTTCCTGAAGGAATTGGGGGACAAATTGATCAGCGCTACAAAAGACCAGAGAGCAAAAAGTTTCTTGTTCCAGCGCCTCAGTGTTGCGATTCAGAGGGGAAATGCCTGTTGCGTCTTGGGCACTAGTCCAACTTCAGAGGAATTCGAAGAAGTGTTTGACTTGCAACAATGATCGAACCCGTCTGTGACATTCATCAATGTTTCCCATTGTTGTGTTCTTCAAGAGATCCATAACCTTTAAGCACCTTTTTGCATTATTATTTTTGTATCAACCCATGTATATCTTGTAACCATCAAATGCATAATAAAGCACAACAAATATTCAAGGAAGGGGGTGGTAGGAGAAAAGCACACAGAAACTGTATTGGAGGGGATCTAAACATTCCCTCTAATGCGTTATGCGTGGTTTCCTCCGAGGCTATGGGTCCCCCTTCTTCCAGCTAGAGGTGGTACTCCCTTCCTATTATATATATATATATATATATATATATATATATATATATATATATATATATATATATATATATATATATATATATATATATATATATATATATATATATATATATGTCGTACCTAATAGCCAGAACGCACTTCTCAGCCTACTATTCAAGGCCCGATTTGCCTAATAAGCCAAGTTTTCATGAATTAATGTTTTTTCGTCTACCTAACCTACCTAACCTAACCTAACCTAGCGTTTTTGGCTACCTAACCTAACCTTACCTGTAAATATAGGTTAGGTTAGGTTAGGTAGGGTTGGTTAGGTTCGGTCATATATCTACGTTAATTTTAACTCCAATAAAAAAAAAATTGACTTCATACATAGAGAAAAAGGTTGCTTTTTCATTTCATAAGAAAAAATTATAGTAAATATATTAATTCATGAAAACTTGGCTTATTAGGCAAATCGGGCCTTGAATAGTAGGCTGAAAAGTGAGTTCTGGCTACTAGGTACGACATATATATATATATATATATATATATATATATATATATATATATATATATATATATATATATATATATATATATATATATATATATATATATATGTCGTACCTAGTAGCCAGAACGCACTTCTCAGCCTACTATGCAAGGCCCGATTTGCCTAATAAGCCACGTTTTCCTGAATTAATATATTTTCTCTAATTTTTGTCTTGTGAAATTATAAAGCTGCCCATTTCATTATGTATGAGGTCAATTTTTTTTTATTGGAGTTAAAATTAACGTAGATATATGACCGAACCTAACCAACCCTACCTAACCTAACCTAACCTATCTTCATAGGTTAGGTTAGGTTAGGTAGCCGAAAATGTTATGTTAGGTTAGGTTAGGTAGGTTAGGTAGTCGAAAAAGCAATAGTTCATGAAAACTTGGCTTATTAGGCAAATCGGGCCTTGCATAGTAGGCTGAGAAGTGCGTTCTGGCTACTAGGTACGACATATATATATATATATGTCGTACCTAGTAGCCAGAACTCACTTCTCAGCCTACTATGCAAGGCCCGATTTGCCTAATAAGCCAAGTTTTCATGAATTAATTGTTTTTCGACAACCTAACCTACCTAACCTAACCTAACTTTTTCGGCTACCTAACCTAACCTATAAAGATAGGTTAGGTTAGGTAGGGTTGGTTAGGTTCGGTCATATATCTACGTTAATTTTAACTCAAATAAAAAAAAATTGACCTCATACATAATGAAATGGGTAGCTTCATCATTTCATAAGAAAAAAAATAGAGAAAATATATTAATTCAGGAAAACTTGGCTTATTAGGCAAATCGGGCATTACATAGTAGGCTGAGAAGTGAGTTCTGGCTACTAGGTACGACATTATATATATATATATATATATATATATATATATTATATATATATATATATATATATATATATATATATATATATATATATATATATATATATATATATATATAAACGCAGAATAACCACATGTGGAAATAGAAAATGCTTAATGGCACTTAGAGATATTAATAGGAGCTGCCTCATATGAGCCAAATAGGCCTTCTGCAGTTTCTTTCTTATAATTTATTTCCTCCACTTATTCTTGGTGGTCAGGTCATCTGCCCAGGCGGATATAAAAATCTGATCAGCAATATTTTCTTATCTTCATTCTACTTTGCCCTGATAAAGGTGAATTAGCCAAAAACGCATTAAGCATTTTCTATTTTTCACATGTGGTTGTATTCTGCATACTTGGATCAGTGTTTTTGTGATCATTATTGCATATATATATAACTGAAAACTCACATCTCAGACGTGACTCGAACCCATACTGTCAGGAGCAACGCAACTGGTATGTACAGGACGCCTTAATCCACTTGACCATCATGACCGGACATAAGGAAGTGATAGCCGAAGCTAATTGAACAACTTCCCTGCCGGCACTCGGATGGTAATCTTGGGCATAGCATTTTATCAAATCACCTCATTCTTTGGGGCACACGTGATTATATATATATATATATATATATATATATATATATATATATATAATATATATGACAATGTCAGACCACGGAGGAAAAATGAAACAGGAAATTTCCTTAAGTACTTTCGTATATTAAATACATCTTCAGAAGGTGACCTTCTGAAGATGTATTTAATATACGAAAGTACTTAAGGAAATTTCCTGTTTCATTTTTCCTCCGTGGTCTGACATTGTCATATATATATATATATATATATATATATATATATATATATATATATATATATATATATATATATATATATATATATATATATATATATATATACATATATATATATAATATATATATATATATATATATATTGTGACGGGAAAGCGTTGGAGTGTAGATGTTCGGCAGTCCTCCAATGGCAGGTGTCAATGCCTGGTCACACATAAAACAAAAAGATAGATTGCTTGCCTGTTGTCTGTGGTAAGTGAGAGGGAGGAACACGTAAAACACAAAGTATGAACAATGAAACTTTAATATATTTACTTTAAACATAAATGAAAATAAAGACAAATCACAGGGGAATGAAAAGTACAATTAAATAACAAAGATAAATGCAAAGACAATGTGAGACACAATAGTATAATGGTGAAATGGTAAAATGGTGCTGAGAATATCGGCTATGGCTGAGACCTTCCTTCGTATACAAGCCAGTGAGCTTAGTATGCCAGAGAGAGATGTCAACTCTAAGAGCACCAAGAATATTCTGAAGTTGATAGCTGGTCAGGGCTCAGATTCAGGTAGATGGCGCGGAGGTGCAGTGTGCAGGTGCGAGGTTGGCGAGTCACCAATCAGGAGCAGGCAGGCTGGTATGGGTAGTTTGCTGGTTTGACGACAAGCCGGCGTGGAGGGTGTGTGGAGTAGGGGGGATCTTGGGTACGTTTTGCCTCCTGGTCAAAACGTTTTGTGCTACCGGTGACATATCTTGAATGTAGCATCTTATACTTGTTAACTGGACGTAACTTGAGGTAGGGAAGAGCAGGCTCAATCTCTCTAGAAAGAGATTATCGTCACAACTCTCCCCCGAAGCCTGTGGTTCCGGATGAAGTTACGTCTTCAGGTGGTAGAGTGGTAGGTGGAGCAGCCTCTACCTCATAGACTCTGCAGAGGGCATCTGCTATGATGTTGTCAGAACCCTTGATGAAGAAACCTCCAGGTTGAAATTTTGCAGATATCAAGCCCATCGTAGAAGCCGTTGATTGTTGAGTTGGGCTTGCTGCAGGAAGCGTAGGGGATTGTGGTCCGAGTAGATGGTGGTAAACCGAGCTCTTTGCAGGGACGATTCGAAGTGCTGCAAGTTCAGGATGATGGAATGTGGCTCCGTTTCGATCGTGCTGTAGTTCCTTGAAGCTGTGGTAGCTAACAGGGCGAATCTCCTCGCCTCGTTGTTGCATCAGGTCACCCCCGATGCCGGTACCACTGGCGTCGACATGGAGGATGAAAGGTTTCGTTATATCTATCGAGGCGAGAATAGTATTAGAACATGGCAAAGAGCACTATTATAGTCCTGTAAATTGGGATGAAGATCAGGTAGGATTTCTGATTTGGAAAGCACCGTCTCAGTGTTAATGTTTTCGGGAGAAGCAGGGAAGGTTTCACTGTGGAGGTATGGACCTTTAAATGTAGGGACTGATACCAACACAGTGGGGGGAATACCTTGATACTGCTTCAGGAGGTTGACATGGCACAACTGGGTCTTACGTCGCCTATCTGGAGTCTCAAGAACGTAGTTGTGGTTGTTCCTGCACTTCTTGATACGGTAGGGGCTGGACAGTACCTGTGTGATATTGAACTCCTCCAGTGTCTTCTTGAAGAGATCACTGGTGAAGTTGGTGCCACAGTCACTTTGAACCTCTCTTGGAAATCCATACTGGGTGAAGATCTTCAATAAGTGTTTCACCACAGTAGCAGCCGTAATGTTCTTTACTGGAACTGCTATGGGGAATCTGGTGGTAGGACCCATGATAGTTAATATACAGGCGTTGCCAGAACTGGTCCGGGGTAAAGGACCAACACAGTCTATGATGAGTCTGTGGAAAGGTTCCGCAGGCACCTGGATGGGTTTTAGTGGAGCCTGGGAATAGAGATGTTAGGTTTACCTGCCATCTAACATGTATGACACTGTTGTACGTACGTTTTAACGTCTTTTACCATACCTGGCCAGTAGTAGTCTTGTCTGATTCCGTGGTAGGTTTTGTTAAAACCATAGTGAGAAAGAGCTCCGTTGGCCAGGTGTAGAATATCGGGCCGTATGCTGGTGGGAATCACTAGTTGTTCGACATTGGCCCAATCGTCATCCTCCTTCAGCTTGCTGGGTCTGTATCTGCGGTAGAGCAATTCATTCTCTAGGAAGAACCCAGGGATACTGTCAGGTTGAGTCTCAGCCTGGAAGAATAATGGTGTTAATGATTGATCTTCCCTCTGTAACTTACGGAACTCCAAACTGGTAGGATTAGGAGGTAGATTCTGAGGGTCTTGAGGGACAGCGGTAGTAGTAGAGTCAGCTGGTTGCGGTCGTGCAGCTTGTGCACGGGTGGTCACCAAAACCGGAGGAGAAACTTGATCACTTTCTTGAACCTCTGCTGTAACATATTCAAAGATGGGATTATCCATTACAGAGGTACACACGTGGAGTTTGTCCGTGATGATCAGGTGGGGCGGTTGCAGATCTTCTGCCAAGTCGTTGCCCAGGAGAAGATGCACTCCAGGCATGGGAAAAGGCTTTTCCCTGATGGCGACTTGGACTTCACCGGACACGAAGGGACAATCCAGGTAGACTCTGGCTAGTGGATACGGAGTAGTAGCAGTGAGGTCAGTGATAGGACGGTTTCCCCGGTGTAGGTGACGTTAGACACAGCCGATTTCAATATAATGGACTGAAGAGCCGCTGTGTCCCTCAAGATCTTCAATTTGAAACGTCCCTCCGAATTGGTACCGTTGGTAGAGCCAGTTCCAGGATACAGGTGTTTACTGAAGAAATGAAGAGAGAAAGATCATTACCATGAACACCAACATTCATCACAGGCTTACCGGACTTAGGAGGAGTCTGTCTGGGTTTAATAGATTCATTGCTCTTGTATTGAGCCTTCACACATCTATCTATGGTATGTCCATAGAGTTTGCAATACTTACAATACAATTGTGAGCTCGCTTCAACTGCACTCACTTTATCGTAACTGTACCAAGACTTCTTACTGAGAGGTGGTGATGGTGTCAGCCGGTGGATGAGGCTGTAGGTGTCAGCCGACTTCGCACATTTGATGTAGTCGGTTTCTTCTTTATCTGCTAGATATAAACGGACGGAAGGGAGAACACGTCTCAAGAATTCCTCAACTAGCATGAGGTTGATGAGTTCTGCAAATGTTGAGACATGTGCTGCTCCCAGCCATTTCATGAAATATCTTTTCTTTGTGTTGGCAAATTCTAGAAAGGTGGTAGTACGTGCCTTAAGATGATCACGGAATTTTCGTCTGTAGCTTTCGGCGGAGAGAAGGTAGGCGTCCAACACTGCTTGCTTCAGGGTCTGGTAGTCATTCTCAGACGCTAAGGCACTGAGAGTAACTGCAGCTCTACCTGTAAGATACACTCTGAGAAGCGTAGACCATTGATCAGCAGGCCAGCTAAGTTTATTAGCTAGGGTCTCAAAGGTGGTAAAAAAAACATCAATCTCGGTCTCAACGAATGGTGGCATTAACTTACTTGCATGGGAAACATTGAAACTTACTGGAAGACTGGCGGTAGCTTGCTGGCGTTGAGTGTGGTGTGTAGTCTCCAAAGCGAGTTCTTGTCGACGACAATCTATAACCATATCCGCTTGCTTTTCGTCATGCTCGCGTTGTATCTCCAGGTGACGGTGTTTTGCTTCAAGCTGTACTCGCTCACTCTCTCTTAATAGGGCCATCTCACGTTTCTTTTCTTCTTTCCTCATTGCAGCTTCTATACAATACAATACAATACAATACAATTTTATTTAGGTAAGGTACATACATACAATAAATTTTTACAAGGATTGGTTGACTTATAGGTAGAGCTAGTACATACAATGCCTAAAGCCACTATTACGCAAAGCGTTTCGGGCATTTTTCTTTCCCTTAGGGCCGCCTCTCTTTCTTGCTCTTCTTTCCTGATTGCAGCTTCTTCTTTCCTCAGGGTCGCCTCGCGTTCCCTCATTTGGAGAGCTGCTTGCTGTTGCTCCCTCTCTGCCTTTGCGAGTTCGGGTTTGAGTTTTATAGCCACCAGATCATGTTTATCTGCAATAGAATAAGTTTCGTGAGTTTCAGAGTCAATTTTCCCTTCATCTAAGAGGTAATCCATAATTAAGTTATGCAGTTCATTTTTGTTGGCTCCATGGGAACATCTAGTTGATACTCGTGTGCAAGAGTTTGTAATTCAGTTCTCTTGACACGACATAAGGTCCCTATTTCACCTGCTGGATCGTTACGAAAAGCTTGGAGACGAAACATTGTGAAAGATAGCAAATAAATGTACACGAATATAGTTGTGATATGGTAAATGTCAGAAACAGGATAACGTGGCAACTGGTAACTATCCTGTGGAATTTTAATCTTTGACAATTTACGTTAATTTTAAGATGGTAAATGATTAGTCAATCAAAATCGCAGGAAATCTTGTACCTGGTACTCAATGTAAGAGAATAAGGGCAAGAAAATCCTACTAAATAAGTGAAACTGAGTTTCTAAAACAAATGAAACATTTAATTGCTCCAAAAGTAAATTAGGTAGTCCAAGAATGTAGGCATACCTTGCCGAGTCTCTGTAGGACATAAGCAAGGGTTTCCCACTAAATGAATATGATACTTACAGAATTAGCGAACTTTGTGCTCTGTAAAAAGAAAGCTAATTCCCTTCCTAAGTAAATATCATCTCTGACCGACGTGTAGGGGTGCGAGTGTCAACTGGTGACGAGAACTGCTGCTGAGGTCCCAACTCAGCAACGAAGTGCGTGCTTAAGGAACTATGGCCCTCTTATCCTCCTTCGGTCGGATTGCATTAGATAGGGTGCTTTGACCCGAAGACAAACCAAAGTACCAGGGTACCACAATGATGATCTGCCGATAATGTGAGAAATATCCTAAGGACAAAAGGTGGTAAACACGAGTAATAAAACGGAGGGAGAGATGACCAATTAAGAGAATGACTGAGGCCTACAGTCACCACGTAATCCAAAGTTATCTCACACTCACCATATGACACTCTCGGAATGCACAATACACACAGCACCATATAAATATGAAAATTAATGATAATATTGAAAAACTACTTTAGCAAAGCGAAGTACGCTTACCACAAATTGATGTTCTGGTACTTTTTTTTTTTTTTTTTTTTTTATTTTTACATGCAAGCATGCTTATAAGTACAATAAAAGTAAACAATAACATATAACAGACCAAAATAACAAAGCACAAACGTGCAAAAACATAAAGGAACAAATGTACTAAACACAAAAACGCCGACCGGAAGGGCCGACCACAAAACAATACTAATTACAAACAAATCACAACAAGCAAGTTAAAACACAGTGGAATACAATGCAGAAATAACACACCAAAATATGAAATATTCAGAACAAGGCTACCAGCACCTCAAACCCACACGGAGAGGCACCAACACAAAACGAAAATAATTATGATAACAATAACAATAATGATAAGAACAATAATAACAATAATAATAAAAATAACAGCTAGAAAGGAACAAATATACAACAAACAAAGAAAAGCTCAATGGCAAAACTCGACAAAAAGCATAAACCCAGACCGGGTCACGCCAACAGCCTGAAGGGCACTCAACACGACACAAACAAGCGCACAAGCAGCAACATAAAAAAACATAGAACCACAAAGCACAACATAAGCACACGACATCCACAACCAGACACCCACCAATCAAACCCTGGACCGCACAGGAACCGGACACACACACAAGCCACACAAACCCATAACCACAAACCGGAGTACGCAGGAACCGGGAAACAAACCTGCCCCACCCCAAACACACACACCCTACCCGCCCCCCACAACCATGCACAACAATACAAAGGAATCATGAGCGAGGAATACTTATCTCAGAGACAGGAAGATATTTATCAGGGAACGAATCCCAAGGATACCGTCGCTTATAGGCCTCCCAAATCAAATACTCCAAGTCGGTGGGGGGGCGATCTCCCTGCCGCCGTGGGCCCAGCATAAACTCAGGAACCTCCAGATCAGGTGGAAACGGCCACTCCTGAAGGTCACCGACGCAAGTCGCATAACGAGGCTGGGGAGCGCAAACCACGTCCTTCGAGGTAGCAGATGACGCCGATGAAGCATACGAGGGCTGTCGGGACGGCCGCGTCGCCGTACGCACAGGAGCAGGGGACAAGCAACGAGATGGTAACGTCCCAACCGAGACCGCAGGAGACACTACTGAGATGGCCGGAGACGGAAGAGGCGTCGAGACCGCAGTCGATGAAACGGGGACCGAGGAAGGGGTTACAGAACCCCCAGAGCGAGCAGTCTTTTTCAGCACCATCACCAGGCCACCCCGCTCACCTCGAGCCTCAGCAGGGGGAACCACCCCCCACGAAGAACCGGAGCCATCCGAGGCAGGCGACGCACCCGAAGCAGGAACCGCAGACACCAAATCTGAAGTGGAGGCCGAAACACCGTCACTGGCACCCTCAGACAAATGCACCTCCGCCACCACCATAGTCTGCAACGCAACCGGAGCCACCCCTCCGTCGCCGGCAGATCCACAAGCGTCGAAATCGCCAACGTCAGCCCAAGCTGAAGACGAAAGTCGGGAACGCTTAGGCTCTGGCCGCACATCATCAGACCCGGAGGCCGACTCAGAGACACGCGCAACACAAGCGGGGCGAACCGACGCACGTCGCAGAACGGCAGCATCCTCAACCACATCGGGCACCAGGCCAGGCACAGGAGGAAGCGCCGGATCCAGCCCATCACCCAGCAAAGCCGGAACAGCTGGCAAGGGTGCAGGGACAGGGTCAGACGCAGCAGAGGACGAACTGGAAGACGGGGGAATCGAGCAGCAGGCAGTCTGAAGAACCCCAGGGACACTAGTCGGAGCAGGACGATCACCCTGCGACGCCACAACCTCTTGAGGAGAGGCGACAACAACAGGGGGCGCACCAGGCGGCGCAACAGGCGACACAGGGGGCACATCCGCGGCTGAAGAGACGTCCACATCCACTGAATCCTCCTCCACAGGAAGCGGTGGAAAATTCTCCTCACTGAAGAGGTTCACGGGTGCAACGGCAGGCGCAGAACAGTCAGCAGCCTAATGGCCCAAGAGGCCACAACGATAACACGTCCGTGGCTGGCGGGCGTAAAACACCCGAACGTTGTAGCCCATAAGCCGCACAGAGGACAGAATATCTTCCCAGAGCCTCATGCCCAGGGTGCGAATGTTGGTCCTCACACCCTTAAGTGGACTGGAAGACACCACGTTCACCCGCACACTCACCACTGCGCCATACCGGCCGAAGTACCGCCGTAGCAGACTCTCTGGAAACTCCAACGGAGCCCCATGCACACTGACGTACGTGAGGGCACCACTCCGATCAGATAGTGATACAGTGCCCGCACCATCCGGCAGGGGCAATGTCCGCCCCTCGTAACGACGGAGAAAGTCGCGATATGCCAATTCCTCGGTAAACTTTAATATCGCTCGACGAGCCGTCACCAGCTCGACCCCATAAATGTTTATCACAGGGACATGAAGCAATTCACACACCAGCGCTATCTCTGGGTACCCAGCCCGGCCGGAAAATTCGAGGCCCACAGACTGAGCCCGCAGTACAGGGGGGAGGGGGACCACCATCGTTAACTCCACGTCAGCACATGCAGGCAGAGACACACCCGCCCTCAACCGGCCAAATTGGTAAACACCACCAACAGCCGGAGCGCCGATTCACCACGTCCTTTCCCCTACCGAAGCTAGGGCTAGACTCCTACGTTCTGGTACTAGTACCTGAGTGAAGATCCTAGGACAGGCCCCCATTAATATGTGACGGGAAAGTGTTGGAGTGTAGATGTTCGGCAGTCCTCCAATGGCAGGTGTCAATGCCTGGTCACACATAAAACAAAAAGATAGATTGCTTGCCTGTTGTCTGTGGTAAGTGAGAGGGAGGAACACATAAAACACAAAGTATGAACAATGAAACTTTAATATATTTACTTTAAACATAAATGAAAATAAAGACAAATCACGGGGGAATGAAAAGTTCAATTAAATAACAAAGATAAATGCAAAGACAATGTGAGACACAATAGTATAATGGTGAAATGGTAAAATGGTGCTGAGAATGTCGGCTATGGCTGAGACCTCCCTTCGTATACAAGCCAGTGAGCTTAGTATGCCAGAGAGAGAGATGTCAACTCTAAGAGCACCAAGAATATTCTGAAGTTGATAGCTGGTCAGGGCTCCGACGTCGATTCAGGTAGATGGTGCGGAGGTGCAGTGTGCAGGTGCGCAGTCAGTGATTCACCAATTAGGAGCAGGCAGGCTAGTACGGGTAGTTTGCTGGTTTGACGACAAGCCGGCGTGGAGGGTGTGTGGAGTAAGGGGGATCTTGGGTACGTTTTGCCTCCTGGTCAAAACATTTTGTGCTACCGGTGACGTATCTTGAATGTAGCATCTTATACTTATTATACTTATACCTCGTAACTTGAGGTAGGGAAGAGCAGGCTCAATCTCTCTAGAAAGAGATTATCGTCACGTTAATTTTAACTCCAATAAAATTTTGTTTACCTCATACATAATGAAATGGGTAGCTATATATATAAATATATATATATATATATATATATATATATATATATATATATATATATATAAGTATATATATATATATATATATATATATATATATATATTGTGACGGTAACGCGTTGGTGTTCGGCTGTTTAAGGCTAGGGGTATGGCCTCGTCACATAGTTATAAAAAAAAATAGAAAAACTGGAACTTCGTCTGTGGTAAGGTAAGGAGAAGACACACAAAACACAAGTAAACTTTAACAATGAAATTTTAATTACGTTAAATAAATCAAAACATGAAAATATGGACAAACAAATTCTTATAATAAAATCAATGAATCAAAATAATAAGAATACTTAAATGACAAAATGAAAAGTTACGTTAAGGCAAAATAACAAGAAGTGCAACACAAAAGTTAAGTGGGAGGTGCTGGAATATTGGCTTAAAGCCACCACCTCTCTCAGTACACTCTAGAGTCTAGCTGGGAGGAGTGCTGGCTACGAAAGCACGGAACATTCTGAGGACTGATGTTGGGGTGGCCCCAGACATCAGGTAGTATTGGGGGCGAGTGCAGGTGCAGCCAGACCGGCGACCAATCAGCGGAGTCGTAGCGATCAACGGGTAGTTTGGTGGTTGGAGTTCGAACAGGTGGCTGGTTGCATACGTTTCTGCTCACCCTGGCAAGCCTTGCTGGTGCTGGTGTTGTTGTCGTTGTTGGACATTTCTTCCATAGTCTTTTTATATAATTGTGAAGACGTAATTTTGGAGGGAAGAGCAGGCTCAATCTCTTGAAGGAGATTATCGTCACAACTCTCCCCCGAAGCCTGCGGTTCTGGAAGAAGTACGTCGTTATGTGGTGGAGTAATGGATGGAGTTGCTTCTACTTCATAAACTCTGGAGAGGTCATGGGCTAAGATGTTGTCAGACTCTTGGTATAGCGTGTCTCCAGGTTGAATTTCTGCAGTTAACAAGCCCATAGTAGAAGACGTTGAGATGAGAAGTGGGCGTGCTGCAGGAGGTGTAGGGTGGTGTGGTCCGTATTGATGGTGGACCGAGCACTTTTCAGGTGTGGAGTGAAGTGCTGAAGCTTCAGGATGAGGAAGAGTAGCTCCTTGCCAATTGTTCCATCGTTCCTTGTAGCAGTAGTCGCTGACAGGTGTATTCTTCTCGCCTCGTTGCTGCATCACGACACCACCATCGTCGGTACCATTGGCGTCGACATGGAGGATGTAGGGCTTATCTGACGAGGTGAGAGTGGAATTAGAAGAGGGCATAGGAGCACGAGTATTATCCTGAAAGCATTTGGGAAGATCATTAAGGATTTTGGAATTAGAAAGCGCCGACTCCTTGTCAGTGCTTTCGGGAGAAGAAGCTGGGATGGTCTCACTGTGGATGTAGGGTTCTGTGAAGGTAGAACAATTAATCAAGACAGTGGGAGGAGTACCATTATATTGCTTCAGGAGGTTGACGTGGCACAGCTGGGTCTTCCGCCGCCTATCTGGAGTCTCTATGACGTATGCGTTGTTGTTTCTGCACTCTTTGACGCAGTAGGGTCCTGAAAATCTGTTTTGTAAAGGTGAACCTGGGATAGGGAAATAAGCAAGGACGAAGTCTCCCGGCTTGAATTTTCTTACTTTGCTGGTCTGGTCGTAATGAGTCTTCATTCTCACCTGGGCTTTCAATAGATTATCATGGGCAAAGCGGTGGACTCTCTCTAGAATGTGCTGAAGGTTTTGAAGAAACTGGGGCACATTCTGATGCTCACTGAAGGTGGCATCTCTGAGAGAGTCTTTGAAAGCCTTAAGGGGAGTACGGCACTTACGGCCGTAGAGCATCTCATAAGGAGATACTCCTAGGGACTCATTGGGGAGACTTCTGAAAATACACATTATTAGGTCAATCTGCTTATCCCAATCCTTTGAGGTTTCACTACAAAACTTTTTCAAGAGTGCTTTGATGGTCTGATGACTACGTTCAAGAGAACCCTGTGAAGCAGGATGATAGGGGCTGGACAATACCTGTTTGATGTTGAACTCCTCCAGTGTCCTTTTGAAGAGATCACTGGTGAAGTTGGTGCCACAGTCACTTTGAATCTCCCTGGGAAATCCGTATTGAGTGAAGATCTTCAGTAGATGTTTGATAACCGTAGCAGCCGTGATGTTCTTCACTGGAACTGCTATGGGAAATCTGGTGGTAGGACACAGGATGGTTAGGATGTAGGCGTTACCTGAACTGGTCCGAGGTAAAGGACCAACACAGTCTATTATGAGTCTGTGGAAAGGTTCCGCAGGCACCTGTATGGGAATCAGTGGTGCTCTGGGAATGGAGACGTTCGGTTTGCCTGCCATCTGACATGTATGACACTGTTTTACGTACTGTTTGACGTTGTTTACCATACCTGGCCAGTAGTAGTCTTGACGAATCCCATGGTAAGTCTTGTTGAAGCCGTAGTGGGAGAATGCTCCATGGGCCAGGTGTAGAATAGTGGGCCGCAGGCTGGTGGGAATCACTAGTTGTTCGATGTTGGCCCAATCGTCCTCCTCCTTCAGTTTACTGGGTCTATATCTGCGGTAGAGCAAGTCGTTCTCTAGGAAGAACCCAGGAATACTGTCGGGTTGAGTCTCAGCCTGGAAAAACAATGGTGTTAAAGTAAGATCTTCCCTCTGCAACTTACGGAACTCCAACTTGGTCAGATGCGGGGGTAGTTTCTGAGGGTCTTGAGGGACAGCGGTAGCAGTAGAGTCAGCTGGCTGTGGACGTGCGGCTTGTGCACGGGTGGTCACGAGAACCGGAGGAGAAACTTCATCACTCTCTTGAACCTCTGCTGGAACATACTCAAGAATAGGATTTATTGGCACAGAGTTACACACCTGGGGTTTGTCCATGACGATCAGGTTGGTCGGTTGCAGGTCTTCTGCCAAGTCGTTGCCTAGGAGAAGTTGCACTCCAGGCATGGGAAAAGGCTTTTCCCTGACGGCGACTTGGACTTCCCCGTTCACGTAGGGACAATTCAGGTGGACTCTGGCGAGAGGGTATGGAGTGGTAGCAGTGAGGTCAGTGATGAAGACTGTTTCCCCGGTGTAGACTATGTTGGGCACAGCCGACTTCAAGATGATCGATTGTAGAGCCGCTGTGTCCCTCAAGATCTTCAATTTGAAACGTCCCTCCGGATTTGAACCGTTGGCAGAGACAGTTCCAGTATACAGGTGGTTACTGAAAAGAGAAAGATCATTAACATCAACACCAACATTCATCACAGGCTTACCGGACTTAGGAGGAGTTGGTTTGGGTCTTTGTTGGTCAGTGGTTCCCTTGTATTGAGACTTTCCACACTTGTCTATGGTATGTCCATAGAGTCTACAATACTTGCAGTACAGTTGTGAACCAGCTTGATCGGGGCTCACCTTCTCGTAACTGTACCACGACTTCTTACTGGAGGATGGTTCAGGTGTCAGCCGGTGGATGAGGCTGTAAGTGTCAGCCGACTTAGCACACTTCAGGTAGTCGGTTTCTTCTTTATCTGCTAAGTAGAGGCGGACAGGAGGCGGCACACGTCTCAAGAATTCTTCAACGAGCATCAGGTTGACGAGTTCTGCAAAAGTAGAGACATGTGCTGCTTCCAGCCATTTCATGAAATACCTCCGTTTCGTGTTAGCAAACTCGAGGAAGGTAGTGGTACTTGCCTTCAGGTGGTCACGGAATTTCCTTCTATAACTTTCAGTAGAGAGGAGGTAGGCGTCCAACACTGCTTGTTTCAGAGTGTAGTAGTCATTCTCAGACGCCAAAGTACTGAGTGTGACTGCAGCTCTACCTGTAAGATGGACTCTGAGAAGTGTGGCCCATTGGTCGACAGGCCAACTGAGTTGATTAGCAAGGGTTTCAAAGGTGGTAAAGAACACATCAACTTCTGCTTCTACAAAGGATGGCATTAACTTACTTGCATGTGATATATTAAAACTGACGGGAAGATTGGCAGTAGCTTGTTGGCGTTGAGTGAAGTGTGAAGTTTCCAAGGCGATTTCACGTTGACGACACTCTAGAGCCAGAGTCGCTTGTTGTTTGTCATGTTCGCGTTGCATCTCCAACTCTCGTCGTTTGGTTTCAAGCTGTACTCGTTCCCGCTCCTGGAGTGTTTCAAGCTGTACTCGTTCCCGCTCCTGGAGTAGGGCAACCTCACGTTCCTGGAGGGCGAGTCCGCGTTCTTGTTCTTCTCTTCGTATGGCAGCTGCTCGTTCTTGTTGTTCGAGGGCTTCCCTTTGCTGCTCACGTTCAATCTTGGCCAGCTCTAGTTTGAGTTTCAGCGTTGCCAAATCAGTTTTATCTGCAATATAGTAAGTTTCATGAGTTTCAGAGTCTATCTTACCTTGCTCTAAATAGTAATCCAGCAACAGGTTGTGTAGGTCATTTTTGTTGGCTTGGTAGGGAACTTCTAGTTGATACTCATGTGCAAGAGTTTGTAGTTCAGTCCTCTTGGCACGACTTAAAGTCCCTATTTCACCTGCTGGATTTGCACGGAAAGTTTGGAGACGAAACATGGTGAAATTAGCAAATAAAGGTACACGAATGTTCAATAATGAAATGTCAGAAACAGGACAACGTGGCAACTGGCACCTATCCTGTGTGATCTTTAACAATTAACGTTAAGTGAAAGATATTAAATGATTAAATTAAATCAAGGGCGCAGGAAATCTTGTACCCGGTACTCATGTAAGAGAATAAGGGCAAGAAAATCCTACTAACAAATGAAACAAAGTTTCGAAAACAAATGAAACAGTTAAATGCTTCAAAAGTAAAATTGGTAGTCCAAGGATGTAGGCATACCTTGCCAAGTCTCTATAGGACATAAAGCAAGTTTTTCCTACTGAATTTAATATGATACTTACAGAATTAGCGAACTTTTGTGCTCTGAAAAAATAAGCTAATTCCCTACCGTTGTATGTATCATCATCTCTGACTGACGTGTAGGGGTGCGAGGTGTCAACTGGTGACGAGAACTGCTGCTGAGGTCCCAATTCAGCAACTAAAGTTCGAGCTAGAGGAACTATGGCCCTCTTTGTCCTCCTACAGTCAGATTGCAGAAGATTGGGTACTCTTGACCCGGGGCAGACCACAGTACCAGGGTACCAATATGATGATCTGTCAGAATGAGAAATATTCAAGGGACATAGATGGTAAATACGAGTAATAACAAGGAGGGAGAGATGACCAATTAAGAGTATGACTGAGGCCTACAGTCACCACGTAATCCAAAGTTGTCTCACCTTCACTATATGTTACTCTCGTAATGCACAATACACCGCACCTTATAAAAAATGAAATTGAATGAAAAATAGTAAAGCTACGTTAACAAAGTTAAATACGCTTACCATAAATTACCACTTGGCACCAGTACCTGAGTGAGGCTCCTAGGACAGGCCCCCATATAACTTGTGACGGTAACGCGTTGGTGTTCGGCTGTTTAAGGCTAGGGGTATGGCCTCGTCACATAGTTATAAAAAAAAATAGAAAAACTGGAACTTCGTCTGTGGTAAGGTAAGGAGAAGACACACAAAACACAAGTAAACTTTAACAATGAAATTTTAATTACGTTAAATAAATCAAAACATGAAAATATGGACAAACAAATTCTTATAATAAAATCAATGAATCAAAATAATAAGAATACTTAAATGACAAAATGAAAAGTTACGTTAAGGCAAAATAACAAGAAGTGCAACACAAAAGTTAAGTGGGAGGTGCTGGAATATTGGCTTAAAGCCACCACCTCTCTCAGTACACTCTAGAGTCTAGCTGGGAGGAGTGCTGGCTACGAAAGCACGGAACATTCTGAGGACTGATGTTGGGGTGGCCCCAGACATCAGGTAGTATTGGGGGCGAGTGCAGGTGCAGCCAGACCGGCGACCAATCAGCGGAGTCGTAGCGATCAACGGGTAGTTTGGTGGTTGGAGTTCGAACAGGTGGCTGGTTGCATACGTTTCTGCTCACCCTGGCAAGCCTTGCTGGTGCTGGTGTTGTTGTCGTTGTTGGACATTTCTTCCATAGTCTTTTTATATAATTGTGAAGACGTAATTTTGGAGGGAAGAGCAGGCTCAATCTCTTGAAGGAGATTATCGTCACAATATATATATATATATATATATATATGTCGTACCTAATAGCCAGAACGCACTTCTCAGCCTACTATTCAAGGCCCGATTTGCCTAATAAGCCAAGTTTTCATGAATTAATGTTTTTTCGTCTACCTAACCTACCTAACCTAACCTAACCTAGCTTTTTTTGGCTACCTAACCTAACCTTACCTATAAATATAGGTTAGGTTAGGTTAGGTAGGGTTGGTTAGGTTCGGGCACATATCTACGTTAATTTTAACTCCAATAAAAAAAAATTGACCTCATACATAGAGAAAATGGTTGCTTTATCATTTCATAAGAAAAAAATTATAGTAAATATATTAATTCAGGAAAACTTGGCTTATTAGGCAAATCGGGCCTTGAATAGTAGGCTGAGAAGTGAGTTCTGGCTACTAGGTACGACATATATATATATATATATATATATATATATATATATATATATATATATATATATATATATATATATATATATATATATATATGTCGGTACCTAGTAGCCAGAACGCACTTCTCAGCCTACTATGCAAGGCCCGATTTGCCTAATAAGCCAAGTTTTCCTGAATTAATATATTTTCTCTAATTTTTTTCTTATGAAATGATAAAGCTACCCATCTCATTATGTATGAGGTCAATTTTTTTTATTGGAGTTAAAAATAACGTAGATATATGACCGAACCTAACCAACCCTACCTAACGTAACCTAACCTATCTTTATAGGTTAGGTTAGGTTAGGTAACCGAAAAAGTAAGGTTAGGTTAGGTTAGGTAGTCGAAAAACAATTAATTCATGAAAACTTGGCTTATTAGGCAAATCGGGCCTTGCATAGTAAGCTGAGAAGTGCATTCTGGCTACTAGGTACGACATATATATATATATATATATATATGTCGTACCTAGTAGCCAGAACTCACTTCTCAGCCTACTATGCAAGGCCCAATTTGCCTAATAAGCCAAGTTTTCATGAATTAATTGTTTTTCGACTACCTAACCTACCTAACCTAACCTAACCTAACTTTTTCCGCTACCTAACCTAACCTAACCTATAAAGATAGGTTAGGTTAGGTTAGGTAGGGTTGGTTAGGTTTGGTCATATATCTACGTTAATTTAAACTCCAATAAAAAAAATTGACCTCATACATAATGAAATGGTTAGATTTATCATTTCATAAGAAAAAAATTAGAGAAAATATATTAATTCAGGAAAACTTGGCTTATTAGGCAAATCGGGCCTTGCACAGTAGGCCGATAAGTGCATTCTGGCTATTAGGTACGACATATATATATATATATATATATATATATATATATATATATATATATATATGTATATATATATATATATATATATATATATATATATATATATATATATATATATATATATATATATATATGTCGTACCTAATAGCCAGAACGCACTTCTCAGCCTACTATTCAAGGCCTGATTTGCCTAATAAGCCAAGTTTTCATGAATTAATGTTTTTTCGTCTACCTAACCTACCTAACCTAACCTAACCTAGCTTATTTTGGCTACCTAACCTAACCTTACCTATAAATATAGGTTAGGTTAGGTTAGGTAGGGTTGGTTAGGTTCGGTCATATATCTACGTTAATTTTAACTCCAATAAAAAAAAATTGACCTCATACATAGAGAAAAGGGTTGCTTTATCATTTCATAAGAAAAAAATTATAGTAAATATATTAATTCAGGAAAACTTGGCTTATTAGGCAAATTGGGCCTTGAATAGTAGGCTGAGAAGTGAGTTCTGGCTACTAGGTACGACATATATATATATATATATATATATATATATATATATATATATATATATATATATATATATATATATATATATATATATATTATTAAATATGACCGAAAAAGTAAGATTAATAATTCTAACACGAATTTTCTCAATCTTTCGTACATTTCTTTTCACTGTTGGAGGTAAATCAAAAATCAATTCTCCAAAATTCATTTTTATTTCTAGTCTGACGCGACACGAGCGCGTTTCGTAAAACTTATTACATTTTCAAAGACTTTTAGTTTACAAATACACAACTGAATAGAACTTACACATCTCCTGGTTTCGTTTATATCTACTTTTGAGTGAGGTGGATGGGGTGAGGTGGCATTAATAGGGTATTAATTTCATCAACACAAGACAGAACAAGAGGTGGCATTAATAGGGTATTAATTTCATCAACACAAGACAGAACACGAAACAATGGGTATTGAAATGGAAGTGATTGTAGAAACCCTATTGGTCCATATTTCTTGATGCTTCTATATTGGAGGGAGTCTTGAGGTGGGTAGAATGTAGTTGTGCATTAATTGGCTGTTGATTGGTGGTGTTGACTTCTTAATGTGTAGTGCCTCGCAAACGTCAAGTCGCCTGCTATCGCTGTATCTATCGATGATTTCTGTGTTGTTTACTAGGATTTCTCTAGCGATGGTTTGGTTGTGGGAAGAGATTATATGTTCCTTAATGGAGGCCTGTTGTTTATGCATCGTTAAACGCCTAGAAAGAGATGTTGTTGTCTTGCCTATATACTGGTTTTTTTGGAGCTTACAGTCCCCAAGTGGGCATTTGAAGGCATAGACGACGTTGGTCTCTTTTAAAGAGTTCTGCTTTGTGTCGGGAGAGTTTCTCATGAGTAGACTGGCCGTTTTTTCTGGTTTTATAGTAAATCGTCAGTTGTATCCTTTGATTTTTGTCTGTAGGGATAACGTTTCTATTAACAATATCTTTCAGGACCCTTTCCTCTGTTTTATGAGCTGTGGAAAAGAAGTTCCTGTAAAATAGTCTAATAGGGGGTATAGGTGTTGTGTTAGTTGTCTCTTCAGAGGTTGCATGGCGTTTCACTTTCCTTCTTATGATGTCTTCGACGAAACCATTGGAGAAGCCGTTGTTGACTAGGACCTGCCTTACCCTACAGAGTTCTTCGTCGACTTGCTTCCATTCTGAGCTGTGGCTTAGAGCACGGTCGACATATGCGTTACATGACTGTTACATTACATGTTTCCATGACTGTTACAGATGTAACAGTCATGGAAAAGAGCGGAGGTTTCCACACTGCAGTCTACACTAAGGAAACGAACATAGGAATGTGCCTAAATGCCAACAGCGACTGCCCAGACAGGTACAAGAGGAGTGTTGTTAACGCATATGTCGACCGTGTTCTAAGCCACAGCTCAGAATGGAAGCAAGTCGACGAAGAACTCTGTAGGGTAAGGCAGGTCCTAGTCAACAACGGCTTCTCCAATGGTTTCGTCGAAGACATCATAAGGAGCAACGCAACTGGTAACTACAGGGCGCCTTAATCCGCTTGACCATCACGGCCGGACAAAAGGAAGTGATAGCCGAAGCCATTTGAACCACTTCCCCGCCGGCCACTCGGATGGTAATCTTGGGCATAGCATTTCACCAAATCACCTCATTCTTTGGGGCACACGTGAGGAATACAAATGCGAACAAGCCTGAATGGTCCCCAGGACTATATGCGACTGAAAAATCACACCCCAGAAGTGACTCGAACCCATACTCCCAGGAGCAACGCAACTGGTAACTACAGGGCGCCTTAATCCGCTTGACCATCTCGGCCGGACAAAAGGAAGTGATAGCCGAAGCTGTTTGAACCACTTCCCCGCCGGCAACTCGGATGGTAATCTTGGGCATAGCATTTCACCAAATCACCTCATTCTTTGGGGCACACGTGAGGAACACAAATGCGAACAAGCCTGAATGGTCCCCAGGACTATATGCGACTGAAAAATCACACCCGAGAAGTGACGCAAACCCATACTCCCAGGAGCAACGCAACTGGTAACTACAGGGCGCCTTAATCCGCTTGACCATCACGGCCGGACAAAAGGAAGTGATAGCCGAAGCTATTTGGACCACTTCCCCGCCGGCAACTCGGATGGTAATCTTGGGCATAGCATTTCACCAAATCACCTCATTCTTTGGGGCACACGTGAGGAACACAAATGCGAACAAACATGAATGGTCCCCAGGACTATATGCGACAGAAAACTCACACCCCAGAAGTGACTCGAACCCATACTCCCAGGAGCAACGCAACTGGTAACTACAGGGCGCCTTAATCCGCTTGACCATCACGGCCACACAAAAGGAAGTGATAGCCGAAGCTATTTGAACCACTTCCCCGCCGGCAACTCGGATGGTAATCCTGGGCATAGCATTTCACCAAATCACCTCATTCTTTGGGGCACACGTGAGGAACACAAATGCGAACAAGCCTGAATGGTCCCCAGGACTAAATGCGACTGAAAACACACACCCCAGAAGTGACTCGAACCCATACTCCCAGGAGCAATGCAACTGGTAACTACAGGGCGCCTTAATCCACTTGACCATCACGGCCGGACAAAAGGAAGTGATAGCCGAAGCTGTTTGAACCACTTCCCCGCCGGCAACTCGGATGGTAATCTTGGGCATAGCATTTCACCAAATCACTTAATTCTTTGGGGCACACGTAAGGAACACAAATGTGGACAAGCCTGAATGGTCCCCAGGACTATATGCGACTGAAAACTCACACCCCAGAAGTGACTCGAACCCATACTCCCAGGAGCAACGCAACTGGTAACTACAAGGCGCCTTAATCCGCTTGACCATCACGGCCACACAAAAGGAAGTGATAGCCGAAGCTATTTGAACCACTTCCCCGCCGGCAACTCGGATGGTAATCTTGGGCATAGCATTTCACCAAATCACCTCATTCTTTGGGGCACACGTGAGGAACACAAATGCGAACAAGCCTGAATGGTCCCCAGGACTATATGCGACTGAAAAATCACACCCCAGAAGTGACTCGAACCCATACTCCCAGGAGCAACACAACTGGTAACTACAGGGCGCCTTAATCCGCTTGACCATCACGGCCGGACAAAAGGAAGTGATAGCCGAAGCTATTTGAACCACTTCCTCGCCGGCAACTCGGATGGTAATCTTGGGCATAGCATTTCACCAAATCACCTCATTCTTTGGGGCACACGTGAGGAACACAAATGTGAACAAGCCTGAATGGTCCCCAGGACTATATGCGACTGAAAAATCACACCCGAGAAGTGACTCGAACCAATACTCCCAGGAGCAACGCAACTGGTAACTACAGGGCGCCTTAATCCGCTTGACCATCACGGCCGGACAAAAGGAAGTGATAGCCGAAGCTATTTGGACCACTTCCCCGCCGGCAACTCGGATGGTAATCTTGGGCATAGCATTTCACCAAATCACCTCATTCTTTGGGGCACACGTGAGGAACACAAATGCGAACAAGCCTGAATGGTCCCCAGGACTATATGCGACTGAAAACTCACACCCCAGAAGTGACTCGAACCCATACTCCCAGGAGCAACGCAACTGGTAACTACAGGGCGCCTTAATCCGCTTGACCATCACGGCCGGACAAAAGGAAGTGATAGCCGAAGCTGTTTGAACCACTTTCCCGCCGGCAACTCGGATGGTAATCTTGGGCATAGCATTTCACCAAATCACCTCATTCTTTGGGGCACACGTGAGGAATACAAATGCGAACAAGCCTGAATGGTCCCCAGGACTATATGCGACTGAAAAATCACACCCGAGAAGTGACGCGAACCCATACTCCCAGGAGCAACGCAACTGGTAACTACAGGGCGCCTTAATCCGCTTGACCATCACGGCCGGACAAAAGGAAGTGATAGCCGAAGCTATTTGGACCACTTCCCCGCCGGCAACTCGGATGGTAATCTTGGGCATAGCATTTCACCAAATCACCTCATTCTTTGGGGCACACGTGAAGAACACAAATGCGAACAAACATGAATGGTCCCCAGGACTATATGCGACAGAAAACTCACACCCCAGAAGTGACTCGACGAACCCATACTCCCAGGAGCAACGCAACTGGTAACTACAGGGCGCCTTAATCCGCTTGACCATCACGGCCAGACAAAAGGAAGTGATAGCCGAAGCTGTTTGAACCACTTCCCCGCCGGCAACTCGGATGGTAATCTTGGGCATAGCATTTCACCAAATCACTTAATTCTTTGGGGCACACGTGAGGAACACAAATGCGAACAAGCCTGAATGGTCCCCAGGACTATATGCGACTGAAAACTCACACCCCAGAAGTGACTCGAACCCATACTCCCAGAAGCAACACAACTGGTAACTACAGGGCGCCTTAATCCGCTTGACCATCACGGCCGGACAAAAAGAAGTGATAGCCGAAGCTATTTGAACCACTTCCTCGCCGGCAACTCGGATGGTAATCTTGGGCATAGCATTTCACCAAATCACCTCATTCTTTGGGGCACACGTGAGGAACACAAATGCGAACAAGCCTGAATGGTCCCCAGGACTATATGCGACTGAAAACTCACACCCCAGAAGTGACTCGAACCCATACTCCCAGGAGCAACGCAACTGGTAACTACAGGGCGCCTTAATCCGCTTGACCATCACGGCCACACAAAAGGAAGTGATAGCCGAAGCTATTTGAACCACTTCCCCGCCGGCAACTCGGATGGTAATCCTGGGCATAGCATTTCACCAAATCACCTCATTCTTTGGGGCACACGTGAGGAACACAAATGCGAACAAGCCTGAATAGTCCCCAGGACTATATGCGACTGAAAACTCACACCCCAGAAGTGACTCGAACCCATACTCCCAGGAGCAACGCAACTGGTAACTACAGGGCGCCTTAATCCGCTTGACCATCACGGCCAGACAAAAGGAAGTGATAGCCGAAGCTGTTTGAACCACTTCCCCGCCGGCAACTCGGATGGTAATCTTGGGCATAGCATTTCACCAAATCACTTAATTCTTTGGGGTACACGTGAGGAACACAAATGCGAACAAGCCTGAATGGTCCCCAGGACTATATGCGACTGAAAACTCACACCCCAGAAGTGACTCGAACCCATACTCCCAGAAGCAACACAACTGGTAACTACAGGGCGCCTTAATCCGCTTGACCATCACGGCCGGACAAAAAGAAGTGATAGCCGAAGCTATTTGAACCACTTCCCCGCCGGCAACTCGGATGGTAATCTTGGGCATAGCATTTCACCAAATCACCTCATTCTTTGGGGCACACGTGAGGAACACAAATGCGAACAAGCCTGAATAGTCCCCAGGACTATATGCGACTGAAAACTCACACCCCAGAAGTGACTCGAACCCATACTCCCAGGAGCAACGCAACTGGTAACTACAGGGCGCCTTAATCCGCTTGACCATCACGGCCACACAAAAGGAAGTGATAGCCGAAGCTATTTGAACCACTTCTTTGCCGGCAACTCGGATGGTAATCCTGGGCATAGCATTTCACCAAATCACCTCATTCTTTGGGGCACACGTGAGGAACACAAATGCGAACAAGCCTGAATGGTCCCCAGGACTAAATGCGACTGAAAACACACACCCCAGAAGTGACTCGAACCCATACTCCCAGGAGCAACACAACTGGTAACTACAGGGCGCCTTAATCCACTTGACCATCACAGCCGGACAAAAGGAAGTGATAGCCGAAGCTGTTTGAACCACTTCCCCGCCGGCAACTCGGATGGTAATCTTGGGCATAGCATTTCACCAAATCACTTAATTCTTTGGGGCACACGTGAGGAACACAAATGTGAACAAGCCTGAATGGTCCCCAGGACTATATGCGACTGAAAACTCACACCCCAGAAGTGACTCGAACCCATACTCCCAGGAGCAACGCAACTGGTAACTACAGGGCGCCTTAATCCGCTTGACCATCACGGCCACACAAAAGGAAGTGATAGCCGAAGCTATTTGAACCACTTCCCCGCCGGCAACTCGGATGGTAATCTAGGGCATAGCATTTCACCAAATCACCTCATTCTTTGGGGCACACGTGAGGAACACAAATGCGAACAAGCCTGAATGGTCCCCAGGACTATATGCGACTGAAAAATCACACCCCAGAAGTGACTCGAACCCATACTCCCAGGAGCAACACAACTGGTAACTACAGGGCGCCTTAATCCGCTTGACCATCACGGCCGGACAAAAGGAAGTGATAGCCGAAGCTATTTGAACCACTTCCTCGCCGGCAACTCGGATGGTAATCTTGGGCATAGCATTTCACCAAATCACCTCATTCTTTGGGGCACACGTGAGGAACACAAATGTGAACAAGCCTGAATGGTCCCCAGGACTATATGCGACTGAAAAATCACACCCGAGAAGTGACTCGAACCAATACTCCCAGGAGCAACGCAACTGGTAACTACAGGGCGCCTTAATCCGCTTGACCATCACGGCCGGACAAAAGGAAGTGATAGCCGAAGCTATTTGGACCACTTCCCCGCCGGCAACTCGGATGGTAATCTTGGGCATAGCATTTCACCAAATCACCTCATTCTTTGGGGCACACGTGAGGAACACAATGCGAACAAGCCTGAATGGTCCCCAGGACTATATGCGACTGAAAACTCACACCCCAGAAGTGACTCGAACCCATACTCCCAGGAGCAACGCAACTGGTAACTACAGGGCGCCTTAATCCGCTTGACCATCACGGCCGGACAAAAGGAAGTGATAGCCGAAGCTGTTTGAACCACTTTCCCGCCGGCAACTCGGATGGTAATCTTGGGCATAGCATTTCACCAAATCACCTCATTCTTTGGGGCACACGTGAGGAATACAAATGCGAACAAGCCTGAATGGTCCCCAGGACTATATGCGACTGAAAAATCACACCCGAGAAGTGACGCGAACCCATACTCCCAGGAGCAACGCAACTGGTAACTACAGGGCGCCTTAATCCGCTTGACCATCACGGCCGGACAAAAGGAAGTGATAGCCGAAGCTATTTGGACCACTTCCCCGCCGGCAACTCGGATGGTAATCTTGGGCATAGCATTTCACCAAATCACCTCATTCTTTGGGGCACACGTAAGGAACACAAATGCGAACAAACATGAATGGTCCCCAGGACTATATGCGACAGAAAACTCACACCCCAGAAGTGACTCGACGAACCCATACTCCCAGGAGCAACGCAACTGGTAACTACAGGGCGCCTTAATCCGCTTGACCATCACGGCCAGACAAAAGGAAGTGATAGCCGAAGCTGTTTGAACCACTTCCCCGCCGGCAACTTGGATGGTAATCTTGGGCATAGCATTTCACCAAATCACTTAATTCTTTGGGGCACACGTGAGGAACACAAATGCGAACAAGCCTGAATGGTCCCCAGGACTATATGCGACTGAAAACTCACATCCCAGAAGTGACTCGAACCCATACTCCCAGAAGCAACACAACTGGTAACTACAGGGCGCCTTAATCCGCTTGACCATCACGGCCGGACAAAAAGAAGTGATAGCCGAAGCTATTTGAACCACTTCCCCGCCGGCAACTCGGATGGTAATCTTGGGCATAGCATTTCACCAAATCACCTCATTCTTTGGGGCACACGTGAGGAACACAAATGCGAACAAGCCTGAATGGTCCCCAGGACTATATGCGACTGAAAACTCACACCCCAGAAGTGACTCGAACCCATACTCCCAGGAGCAACGCAACTGGTAACTACAGGGCGCCTTAATCCGCTTGACCATCACGGCCACACAAAAGGAAGTGATAGCCGAAGCTATTTGAACCACTTCCCCGCCGGCAACTCGGATGGTAATCCTGGGCATAGCATTTCACCAAATCACCTCATTCTTTGGGGCACACGTGAGGAACACAAATGCGAACAAGCCTGAATGGTCCCCATGACTATATGCGACTGAAAACACACACCCCAGAAGTGACTCGAACCCATACTCCCAGGAGCAATGCAACTGGTAACTACAGGGCGCCTTAATCCGCTTGACCATCACGGCCGGACAAAAGGAAGTGATAGCCGAAGCTGTTTGAACCACTTCCCCGCCGGCAACTCGGATGGTAATCTTGGGCATAGCATTTCACCAAATCACTTAATTCTTTGGGGCACATGTGAGGAACACAAATGTGAACAAGCCTGAATGGTGCCCAGGACTATATGCGACTGAAAACTCACACCCCAGAAGTGACTCGAACCCATACTCCCAGGAGCAACGCAACTGGTAACTACAGGGCGCCTTAATCCGCTTGACCATCACGGCCGGACAAAAGGAAGTGATAGCCGAAGCTATTTGAACCACTTCCCCGCCGGCAACTCGGATGGTAATCTTGGGCATAGCATTTCACCAAATCACCTCATTCTTTGGGGCACACGTGAGGAACACAAATGCGAACAAGCCTGAATGGTCCCCAGGACTATATGCGACTGAAAAATCACACCCCAGAAGTGACTCGAACCCATACTCCCAGGAGCAACACAACTGGTAACTACAGGGCGCCTTAATCCGCTTGACCATCACGGCCGGACAAAAGGAAGTGATAGCCGAAGCTATTTGAACCACTTCCCCGCCGGCAACGCGGATGGTAATCTTGGGCATAGCATTTCACCAAATCACCTCATTCTTTGGGGCACACGTGAGGAACACAAATGTGAACAAGCCTGAATGGTCCCCAGGACTATATGCGACTGAAAAATCACACCCGAGAAGTGACTCGAACCAATACTCCCAGGAGCAACGCAACTGGTAACTACAGGGCGCCTTAATCCGCTTGACCATCACGGCCACACAAAAGGAAGTGATAGCCGAAGCTATTTGAACCACTTCCCCGCCGGCAACTCGGATGGTAATCTTGGGCATAGCATTTCACCAAATCACCTCATTCTTTGGGGCACACGTGAGGAACACAAATGCGAACAAGCCTGAATGGTCCCCAGGACTATATGCGACTGAAAACTCACACCCCAGAAGTGACTCGAACCCATACTCCCAGGAGCAACGCAACTGGTAACTACAGGGCGCCTTAATCCGCTTGACCATCACGGCCGGACAAAAGGAAGTGATAGCCGAAGCTGTTTGATCCACTTTCCCGCGGGCAACTCGGATGGTAATCTTGGGCATAGCATTTCACCAAATCACCTCATTCTTTGGGGCACACATGAGGAACACAAATGCGAACAAGCCTGAATGGTCCCCAGGACTATATGCGACTGAAAACTCACACCCCAGATGTGACTCGAACCCATACTCCCAGGAGCAACGCAACTGGTAACTACAGGGCGCCTTAATCCGGTTGACCATCACGGCCGGACAAAAGGAAGTGATAGCCGAAGCCATTTGAACCACTTCCCCGCCGGCCACTCGGATGGTAATCTTGGGCATAGCATTTCACCAAATCACCTCATTCTTTGGGGCACACGTGAGGAACACAAATGCGAACAAGCCTGAATGGTCCCCAGGACTATATGTGGCTGAAAAATCACACCCCAGAAGTGACTCGAACCCATACTCCCAGGAGCAACGCAACTGGTAACTACAGGGCGCCTTAATCCGCTTGACCATCTCGGCCGGACAAAAGGAAGTGATAGCCGAAGCTGTTTGAACCACTTCCCCGCCGGCAACTCGGATGGTAATCTTGGGCATAGCAGTTCACCAAATCACCTCATTCTTTGGGGCACACGTGAGGAATACAAATGCGAACAAGCCTGAATGGTCCCCAGGACTATATGCGACTGAAAAATCACACCCGAGAAGTGACGCGAACCCATACTCCCAGGAGCAACGCAACTGGTAACTACAGGGCGCCTTAATCCGCTTGACCATCACGGCCGGACAAAAGGAAGTGATTGCCGAAGCTATTTGGACCACTTCCCCGCCGGCAACTCGGATGGTAATCTTGGGCATAGCATTTCACCAAATCACCTCATTCTTTGGGGCACACGTGAGGAACACAAATGCGAACAAACATGAATGGTCCCCAGGACTATATGCGACAGAAAACTCACACCCCAGAAGTGACTCGAACCCATACTCCCAGGAGCAACGCAACTGGTAACTACAGGGCGCCTTAATCCGCTTGACCATCACGGCCAGACAAAAGGAAGTGATAGCCGAAGCTGTTTGAACCACTTCCCCGCCGGCAACTCGGATGGTAATCTTGGGCATAGCATTTCACCAAATCACTTAATTCTTTGGGGCACACGTGAGGAACACAAATGTGAACAAGCCTGAATGGTCCCCAGGACTATATGCGACTGAAAACTCACACCCCAGAAGTGACTCGAACCCATACTCCCAGGAGCAACGCAACTGGTAACTACAGGGCGCCTTAATCCGCTTGACCATCACGGCCGGACAAAAGGAAGTGATAGCCGAAGCTATTTGAACCACTTCCCCGCCGGCAACTCGGATGGTAATCTTGGGCATAGCATTTCACCAAATCACCTCATTCTTTGGGGCACACGTGAGGAACACAAATGCGAACAAGCCTGAATGGTCCCCTGGACTATATGCGACTGAAAAATCACACCCCAGAAGTGACTCGAACCCATACTCCCAGGAGCAACACAACTGGTAACTACAGGGCGCCTTAATCCGCTTGACCATCACGGCCGGACAAAAGGAAGTGATAGCCGAAGCTATTTGAACCACTTCCCCGCCGGCAACGCGGATGGTAATCTTGGGCATAGCATTTCACCAAATCACCTCATTCTTTGGGGCACACGTGAGGAACACAAATGTGAACAAGCCTGAATGGTCCCCAGGACTATATGCGACTGAAAAATCACACCCGAGAAGTGACTCGAACCAATACTCCCAGGAGCAACGCAACTGGTAACTACAGGGCGCCTTAATCCGCTTGACCATCACGGCCACACAAAAGGAAGTGATAGCCGAAGCTATTTGAACCACTTCCCCGCCGGCAACTCGGATGGTAATCTTGGGCATAGCATTTCACCAATTCACCTCATTCTTTGGGGCACACGTGAGGAACACAAATGCGAACAAGCCTGAATGGTCCCCAGGACTATATGCGACTGAAAACTCACACCCCAGAAGTGACTCGAACCCATACTCCCAGGAGCAACGCAACTGGTAACTACAGGGCGCCTTAATCCGCTTGACCATCACGGCCGGACAAAAGGAAGTGATAGCCGAAGCTGTTTGATCCACTTTCCCGCGGGCAACTCGGATGGTAATCTTGGGCATAGCATTTCACCAAATCACCTCATTCTTTGGGGCACACATGAGGAACACAAATGCGAACAAGCCTGAATGGTCCCCAGGACTATATGCGACTGAAAACTCACACCCCAGATGTGACTCGAACCCATACTCCCAGGAGCAACGCAACTGGTAACTACAGGGCGCCTTAATCCGGTTGACCATCACGGCCGGACAAAAGGAAGTGATAGCCGAAGCCATTTGAACCACTTCCCCGCCGGCCACTCGGATGGTAATCTTGGGCATAGCATTTCACCAAATCACCTCATTCTTTGGGGCACACGTGAGGAACACAAATGCGAACAAGCCTGAATGGTCCCCAGGACTATATGTGACTGAAAAATCACACCCCAGAAGTGACTCGAACCCATACTCCCAGGAGCAACGCAACTGGTAACTACAGGGCGCCTTAATCCGCTTGACCATCTCGGCCGGACAAAAGGAAGTGATAGCCGAAGCTGTTTGAACCACTTCCCCGCCGGCAACTCGGATGGTAATCTTGGGCATAGCAGTTCACCAAATCACCTCATTCTTTGGGGCACACGTGAGGAATACAAATGCGAACAAGCCTGAATGGTCCCCAGGACTATATGCGACTGAAAAATCACACCCGAGAAGTGACGCGAACCCATACTCCCAGGAGCAACGCAACTGGTAACTACAGGGCGCCTTAATCCGCTTGACCATCACGGCCGGACAAAAGGAAGTGATTGCCGAAGCTATTTGGACCACTTCCCCGCCGGCAACTCGGATGGTAATCTTGGGCATAGCATTTCACCAAATCACCTCATTCTTTGGGGCACACGTGAGGAACACAAATGCGAACAAACATGAATGGTCCCCAGGACTATATGCGACAGAAAACTCACACCCCAGAAGTGACTCGAACCCATACTCCCAGGAGCAACGCAACTGGTAACTACAGGGCGCCTTAATCCGCTTGACCATCACGGCCAGACAAAAGGAAGTGATAGCCGAAGCTGTTTGAACCACTTCCCCGCCGGCAACTCGGATGGTAATCTTGGGCATAGCATTTCACCAAATCACTTAATTCTTTGGGGCACACGTGAGGAACACAAATGCGAACAAGCCTGAATGGTCCCCAGGACTATATGCGACTGAAAACTCACACCCCAGAAGTGACTCGAACCCATACTCCCAGAAGCAACACAACTGGTAACTACAGGGCGCCTTAATCCGCTTGACCATCACGGCCGGACAAAAAGAAGTGATAGCCGAAGCTATTTGAACCACTTCCCCGCCGGCAACTCGGATGGTAATCTTGGGCATAGCATTTCACCAAATCACCTCATTCTTTGGGGCACACGTGAGGAACACAAATGCGAACAAGCCTGAATGGTCCCCAGGACTATATGCGACTGAAAACTCACACCCCAGAAGTGACTCGAACCCATACTCCCAGGAGCAACGCAACTGGTAACTACAGGGCGCCTTAATCCGCTTGACCATCACGGCCACACAAAAGGAAGTGATAGCCGAAGCTATTTGAACCACTTCCCCGCCGGCAAATCGGATGGTAATCCTGGGCATAGCATTTCACCAAATCACCTCATTCTTTGGGGCACACGTGAGGAACACAAATGCGAACAAGCCTGAATGGTCCCCAGGACTATATGCGACTGAAAACACACACCCCAGAAGTGACTCGAACCCATACTCCCAGGAGCAATGCAACTGGTAACTACAGGGCGCCTTAATCCGCTTGACCATCACGGCCGGACAAAAGGAAGTGATAGCCGAAGCTGTTTGAACCACTTCCCCGCCGGCAACTTGGATGGTAATCTTGGGCATAGCATTTCACCAAATCACTTAATTCTTTGGGGCACACGTGAGGAACACAAATGTGAACAAGCCTGAATGGTCCCCAGGACTATATGCGACTGAAAACTCACACCCCAGAAGTGACTCGAACCCATACTCCCAGGAGCAACGCAACTGGTAACTACAGGGCGCCTTAATCCGCTTGACCATCACGGCCGGACAAAAGGAAGTGATAGCCGAAGCTATTTGAACCACTTCCCCGCCGGCAACTCGGATGGTAATCTTGGGCATAGCATTTCACCAAATCACCTCATTCTTTGGGGCACACGTGAGGAACACAAATGCGAACAAGCCTGAATGGTCCCCAGGACTATATGCGACTGAAAAATCACACCCCAGAAGTGACTCGAACCCATACTCCCAGGAGCAACACAACTGGTAACTACAGGGCGCCTTAATCCGCTTGACCATCACGGCCGGACAAAAGGAAGTGATAGCCGAAGCTATTTGAACCACTTCCCCGCCGGCAACTCGGATGGTAATCTTGGGCATAGCATTTCACCAAATCACCTCATTCTTTGGGGCACACGTGAGGAACACAAATGTGAACAAGCCTGAATGGTCCCCAGGACTATATGCGACTGAAAAATTACACCCGAGAAGTGACTCGAACCAATACTCCCAGGAGCAACGCAACTGGTAACTACAGGGCGCCTTAATCCGCTTGACCATCACGGCCGGACAAAAGGAAGTGATAGCCGAAGCTATTTGGACCACTTCCCCGCCGGCAACTCGGATGGTAATCTTGGGCATAGCATTTCACCAAATCACCTCATTCTTTGGGGCACACGTGAGGAACACAAATGCGAACAAGCCTGAATGGTCCCCAGGACTATATGCGACTGAAAACTCACACCCCAGAAGTGACTCGAACCCATACTCCCAGGAGCAACGCAACTGGTAACTACAGGGCGCCTTAATCCGCTTGACCATCACGGCCACACAAAAGGAAGTGATAGCTGAAGCTATTTGAACCACTTCCCCGCCGGCAACTTGGATGGTAATCTTGGGCATAGCATTTCACCAAATCACTTCATTCTTTGGGGCACACGTGAGGAACACAAATGCGAACAAGCCTGAATGGTCCCCAGGACTATATGCGACTGAAAACTCACTCCCCAGAAGTGACGCGAACCCATACTCCCAGGAGCAACGCAACTGGTAACTACAGGGCGCCTTAATCCGCTTGACCATCACGGCCGGACAAAAGGAAGTGATTGCCGAAGCTATTTGGACCACTTCCCCGCCGGCAACTCGGATGGTAATCTTGGGCATAGCATTTCACCAAATCACCTCATTCTTTGGGGCACACGTGAGGAACACAAATGCGAACAAACATGAATGGTCCCCAGGACTATATGCGACAGAAAACTCACACCCCAGAAGTGACTCGAACCCATACTCCCAGGAGCAACGCAACTGGTAACTACAGGGCGCCTTAATCCGCTTGACCATCACGGCCAGACAAAAGGAAGTGATAGCCGAAGCTGTTTGAACCACTTCCCCGCCGGCAACTCGGATGGTAATCTTGGGCATAGCATTTCACCAAATCACTTAATTCTTTGGGGCACACGTGAGGAACACAAATGCGAACAAGCCTGAATGGTCCCCAGGACTATATGCGACTGAAAACTCACACCCCAGAAGTGACTCGAACCCATACTCCCAGAAGCAACACAACTGGTAACTACAGGGCGCCTTAATCCGCTTGACCATCACGGCCGGACAAAAAGAAGTGATAGCCGAAGCTATTTGAACCACTTCCCCGCCGGCAACTCGGATGGTATTCTTGGGCATAGCATTTCACCAAATCACCTCATTCTTTGGGGCACACGTGAGGAACACAAATGCGAACAAGCCTGAATGGTCCCCAGGACTATATGCGACTGAAAACTCACACCCCAGAAGTGACTCGAACCCATACTCCCAGGAGCAACGCAACTGGTAACTACAGGGCGCCTTAATCCGCTTGACCATCACGGCCACACAAAAGGAAGTGATAGCCGAAGCTATTTGAACCACTTCCCCGCCGGCAAATCGGATGGTAATCCTGGGCATAGCATTTCACCAAATCACCTCATTCTTTGGGGCACACGTGAGGAACACAAATGCGAACAAGCCTGAATGGTCCCCAGGACTATATGCGACTGAAAACACACACCCCAGAAGTGACTCGAACCCATACTCCCAGGAGCAATGCAACTGGTAACTACAGGGCGCCTTAATCCGCTTGACCATCACGGCCGGACAAAAGGAAGTGATAGCCGAAGCTGTTTGAACCACTTCCCCGCCGGCAACTTGGATGGTAATCTTGGGCATAGCATTTCACCAAATCACTTAATTCTTTGGGGCACACGTGAGGAACACAAATGTGAACAAGCCTGAATGGTCCCCAGGACTATATGCGACTGAAAACTCACACCCCAGAAGTGACTCGAACCCATACTCCCAGGAGCAACGCAACTGGTAACTACAGGGCGCCTTAATCCGCTTGACCATCACGGCCGGACAAAAGGAAGTGATAGCCGAAGCTATTTGAACCACTTCCCCGCCGGCAACTCGGATGGTAATCTTGGGCATAGCATTTCACCAAATCACCTCATTCTTTGGGGCACACGTGAGGAACACAAATGCAAACAAGCCTGAATGGTCCCCAGGACTATATGCGACTGAAAAATCACACCCCAGAAGTGACTCGAACCCATACTCCCAGGAGCAACACAACTGGTAACTACAGGGCGCCTTAATCCGCTTGACCATCACGGCCGGACAAAAGGAAGTGATAGCCGAAGCTATTTGAACCACTTCCCCGCCGGCAACTCGGATGGTAATCTTGGGCATAGCATTTCACCAAATCACCTCATTCTTTGGGGCACACGTGAGGAACACAAATGTGAACAAGCCTGAATGGTCCCCAGGACTATATGCGACTGAAAAATTACACCCGAGAAGTGACTCGAACCAATACTCCCAGGAGCAACGCAACTGGTAACTACAGGGCGCCTTAATCCGCTTGACCATCACGGCCGGACAAAAGGAAGTGATAGCCGAAGCTATTTGGACCACTTCCCCGCCGGCAACTCGGATGGTAATCTTGGGCATAGCATTTCACCAAATCACCTCATTCTTTGGGGCACACGTGAGGAACACAAATGCGAACAAGCCTGAATGGTCCCCAGGACTATATGCGACTGAAAACTCACACCCCAGAAGTGACTCGAACCCATACTCCCAGGAGCAACGCAACTGGTAACTACAGGGCGCCTTAATCCGCTTGACCATCACGGCCACACAAAAGGAAGTGATAGCTGAAGCTATTTGAACCACTTCCCCGCCGGCAACTTGGATGGTAATCTTGGGCATAGCATTTCACCAAATCACTTCATTCTTTGGGGCACACGTGAGGAACACAAATGCGAACAAGCCTGAATGGTCCCCAGGACTATATGCGACTGAAAACTCACTCCCCAGAAGTGACTCGAACCCATACTCCCAGGAGCAACACAACTGGTAACTACAGGGTGCCTTAATCCGCTTGACCATCACGGCCGGACAAAAAGAAGTGATAGCCGAAGCTATTTGAACCACTTCCCCGCCGGCAACTCGGATGGTAATCTTGGGCATAGCATTTCACCAAATCACCTCATTCTTTGGGGCACATGTGAGGAACACAAATGCGAACCAGCCTGAATGGTCCCCAGGACTATATGCGACTGAAAACTCACACCCCAGAAGAGACTCGAACCCATACTCCCAGGAGCAACGCAACTGGTAACTACAGGGCGCCTTAATCCGCTTGACCATCACGGCCACACAAAAGGAAGTGATAGCCGAAGCTATTTGAACCACTTCCCCGCCGGCAACTCGGATGGTAATCTTGGGCATAGCATTTCACCAAATCACCTCATTCTTTGGGGCACACGTGAGGAACACAAATGCGAACAAGCCTGAATGGTCCCCAGGACTATATGCGACTGAAAACTCACACCCCAGAAGTGACTCGAACCCATACTCCCAGGAGCAACGCAACTGGTAACTACAGGGCGCCTTAATCCGCTTGACCATCACGGCCGGACAAAAGGAAGTGATAGCCGAAGCTGTTTGATCCACTTTCCCGCGGGCAACTCGGATGGTAATCTTGGGCATAGCATTTCACCAAATCTCCTCATTCTTTGGGGCACACATGAGGAACACAAATGCGAACAAGCCTGAATGGTCCCCAGGACTATATGCGACTGAAAACTCACACCCCAGATGTGACTCGAACCCATACTCCCAGGAGCAACGCAACTGGTAACTACAGGGCGCCTTAATCCGGTTGACCATCACGGCCGGACAAAAGGAAGTGATAACCGAAGCTATTTGAACCACTTCCCCGCCGGTAACTCGGATGGTAATCTTGGGCATAGCATTTCACCAAATCACCTCATTCTTTGGGGCACACGTGAGGAACACAAATGTGAACAAGCCTGAATGGTCCCCAGGACTATATGCGACTGAAAAATCACACCCCAGAAGTGACTCGAACCCATACTCCCAGGAGCAACGCAACTGGTAACTACAGGGCGCCTTAATCCGCTTGACCATCACGGCCGGACAAAAGGAAGTGATAGCCGAAGCTATTTGAACCACTTCCCCGCCGGCAACTCGGATGGTAATCTTGGGCATAGCATTTCACCAAATCACCTCATTCTTTGGGGCACACGTGAGGAACACAAATGCGAACAAGCCTGAATGGTCCCCAGGAATATATGTGACTGAAAACTCACACCCCAGAAGTGTAGTTACCAGTTGCGTTGCTCCTGGGAGTATTTGTTCGAGTCACTTCTGGGGTGTGAGTTTTCAGTCGCATATAGTCCTGGGGACCATTCAGGCTTGTTCGCATTTGTGTTCCTTACGTGTGCCCCAAAGAATGAGGTGATTTGGTGAAATGCTATGCCCAAGATTACCATCCGAGTTGCCGGCGGGGAAGTGGTTCAAATAGCTTCGGCTATCACTTCCTTTTGTCCGGCCGTGATGGTCAAGCGGATTAAGGCGCCCTGTAGTTACCAGTTGCGTTGCTCCTGGGAGTATGGGTTCGAGTCACTTCTGGGGTGTGAGTTTTCAGTCGCATATAGTCCTGGGGACCATTAAGGCTTGTTCGCATTTGTGTTCCTCACGTGTGCCCCAAAGAATGAGGTGATTTGGTGAAATGCTATGCCCAAGATTACCATCCGAGTTGCCGGCGGGGAAGTGGTTCAAATTAGCTTTGGCTATCACTTCCTTTTGTCCGGCCCTGATGGTCAAGCGGATTAAGGCGCCCTGTAGTTACCAGTTGCGTTGCTCCTGGGAGTATGGGTTCGAGTCACTTCTGGGGTGTGAGTTTTCAGTCGCATATAGTCCTGGGGACCATTAAGGCTTGTTCGCATTTGTGTTCCTCACGTGTGCCCCAAAGAATGAGGTGATTTGGTGAAATGCTATGCCCAAGATTACCATCCGAGTTGCCGGCGGGGAAGTGGTTCAAATAGCTTCGGCTATCACTTCCTTTTGTCCGGCCGTGATGGTCAAGCGGATTAAGGCGCCCTGTAGTTACCAGTTACGTTGCTCCTGGGAGTATGGGTTCGAATCACTTCTGGGTTGTGAGTTTTCAGTCGCAAATAATCCTGGGGACCATTCAGGCTTGTTCGCATTTGTGTTCCTCACGTGTGCCCCAAAGAATGAGGTGATTTGGTGAAATGCTATGCCCAAGATTACCATCCGAGTTGCCGGCGGGGTAGTGGTTCAAATAGCTTTGGCTATCACTTCCTTTTGTCCGGCCGTGATGGTCAAGCGGACTAAGGCGCCCTGTAGTTACCACTTGCGTTGCTCCTGGGAGTATGGGTTCGAGTCACTTCTGGGGTGTGAGTTTTCAGTCGCATATAGTCCTGGGGACCATTCAGGCTTGTTCGCATTTGTGTTCCTCACGTGTGCCCCAAAGAATGAGGTGACTTGGTGAAATGCTATGCCCAAGATTACCATCCGAGTTGCCGGTGGGGAAGTGGTTCAAATAGCTTCGGCTATCACTTCCTTTTGTCCGGCCGTGATGGTCAAGCGGATTATGGCACCCTGTAGTTACCAGTTGCGTTGCTCCTGGGAGTATGGGTTCGAGTCACTTCTGGGGTGTGAGTTTTCAGTCGCATATAGTCCTGGGGACCATTCAGGCTTGTTCGCATTTGTGTTCCTCACGTGTGCCCCAAAGAATGAGGTGATTTGGTGAAATGCCATGCCCAAGATTACCATCCGAGTTGCCGGCGGGGAAGTGGTTCAAATAGCTTCGGCTATCACTTCCTTTTGTCCGGCCATGATGGTCAAGCGGATTAAGGCGCCCTGTAGTTACCAGTTGCGTTGCTCCTGGGAGTATGGGTTCGAGTCACTTCTGGGGTGTGAGTTTTCAGTCGCATATAGTCCTGGGGACCATTCAGGCTTGTTCGCATTTGTGTTCCTCACGTGTGCCCCAAAGAATGAGGTGATTTGGTGAAATGCTATGCCCAAGATTACCATCCGAGTTGCCGGCGGGGAAGTCGTTCAAATAGCTTCGGCTATCACTTCCTTTTGTCCGGCCGTGATGGTCAAGCACCCTGTAGTTACCAGTTGCGTTGCGCCTGGGAGTATGGGTTCGAGTCACTTCTGGGGTGTGAGTTTTCAGTCATATATATATATATATATATATATATATATATATATATATATATATATATATATATATATATATATATATATATATATATATATATATATATATATATATATATGTAATATTTAATACACACTAATATTTGAGTGTAATATTTACCGTATACGGTAAATTGACTTTATTGACTTTACACATCAAGAAGTCAACACCAGCAATCAACAGCCAATTAATGCACAACTATATTCTACCCACTTCAAGACTCCGATCCAATATAGCAGCATCAAGAAATATGGACCAATAGGCTTTCTACAATTACTTCCATTCAATACCCATTGTTTCGTGTTCTGTCTTGGATTTGAATTTAATACCCTTTCAATACCCATTGTTTCGTGTTCTGTCTTGTATTTGAATTTAATACCCATTCAATACCCATTGTTGAAAGTTTGTTTTCACCTCATCCACCTCACCCAAATGTAGATATAAACTCGAAGATGTATAAGCTCTATTCAGTTTCAGTTGTGTGTTTGTAAACTAAAGTCTTTGAAAATGTAATAAGTTTTATGAAACGCGCTCAAGTGTCGCGTCAGACTAGAAATAAAAATGAATTTTGGAGAACTGATCTTTGAATTACCATCAACAGTATAAAGAAACATAAGAAAGATAGAGAAAATTCGTGTTAGAATTATTAATCTTACTTTTTCGGTCATATTTAATAATATATATATATATATATATATATATATATATATATATATATATATATATATATATATATATATATATATATATATATATATATATATATATATATATATATATATATATATATATATATATATATATATATATATGTCGTACCTAATAGCCAGAACGCACTTCTCAGCCTACTATTCAAGGCCCGATTTGCCTAATAAGCCAAGTTTTCATGAATTAATGTTTTTTCGTCTACCTAACCTACCTAACCTAACCTAACCTAGCTTTTTTTGGCTACCTAACCTAACCTTACCTATAAATATAGGTTAGGTTAGGTTAGGTAGGGTTGGTTAGGTTCGGTCATATATCTACGTTAATTTTAAATCCAATAAAAAAAAATTGACCTCATACATAGAGAAAAGGGTTGCTTTATCATTTCATAAGAAAAAAATTATAGTAAATATATTAATTCAGGAAAACTTGGCTTATTAGGCAAATCGGGCCTTGAATAGTAGGCTGAGAAGTGAGTTCTGGCTACTAGGTACGACATATATATATATATATATATATATATATATATATATATATATATATATATATATATATATATATATATATATATATATATATATATATATATATATATATATATATATATATATATATATATATGACACAATGATCACAAAAACACTGATCCAAGTATGCAGAATAACCACATATGAAAAATAGAAAATGCTTAACGCGTTTTCGGCTAATTCGCCTTCATCAGAGCAAAGTAGAATGAAGATAAGTTTGCTGATCAGACCTTTATATCCGCCTGGGCAGATCACCTGACCACCAAAAATAAGTGGAGGAAAGGAATTATAAGAAAGAAGGTAACTGCAGAAGGCCTATTGGCCCATACAAGGCAGCTCCTTTTAATATCTCCAAGTGCCATACGTGTTTAAATGATTGCTATATTGTTTTGACGTGCTATATTGAGGCTTAAATAGGGATCCAACTTGATTTTTGTGATCATTTTTGCATATGTATATATATATATATATATATATATATATGTCGTACCTAGTAGCCAGAACTCACTTTTTGGCCTACTATTCAAGGCCCGATTTGCCTAATAAGCCAAGTTTTCCTGAATTAATATATTTTTTCTAATTTTTTTCTTATGAAATGATAAAGCTACCCATTTCATTATGTATGAGGTCAATTTTTTTTTATTGGAGTTAAAATTAACGTAGATATATGACCGAACCGAACCAACCCTACCTAACCTAACCTAACCTATCTTCATAGGTTAGGTTTGGTTAGGTAGCCGAAAAAGTTAGGTTAGGTTAGGTTAGGTAGGTTAGGTAGTCGAAAAACAAATAATTCATGAAAACTTGGCTTATTAGGCAAATCGGGCCTTGCATAGTAGGCTGAGAAGTGCGTTCTGGCTACTAGGTACGACATATATATATATATATATATATATATATATATATATATATATATATACATAAATATATATATATATATATATATATATATACATATATATATATATATATATATATATATATATATATATATATATATATATATATATATATATATATATATATATATATGTCGTACCTAGTAGCCAGAACGCACTTCTCAGCCTACTATGCAAGGCCCGATTTGCCTAATAAGCCAAGTTTTCAAGAATTAATATATTTTCTCAAATATTTTTCTTATGAAATGATAAAGCTACCCATTTCATTATGTATAAGGTCAATTTTTTTTTATTGCCGTTAAAATTAACGTAGATATATGACCGAACCTAACCAACCCTACCTAACCTAACCTAACCTATCTTTATAGGTTAGGTTAGGTTAGGTAGCCGAAAAAGTTAGGTTAGGTTAGGTTAGGTAGGTTAGGTAGTCGAAAATCAATTAATTCATGAAAACTAGGCTTATTAGGCAAATCGGGCCTTGCATAGTAGGCTGAGAAGTGCGTTCTGGCTACTAGGTACGACATATATATATATATATATATATATATATATATATATATATATATATATATATATATATATATATATATATATATATATATATATATATACATATATATATATACATATACATATATATACATATACATATATATATATATATATATATATATATATATATATATATATATATGTCGTACCTAGTAGCCAGAACTCACTTTTTGGCCTACTATGCAAGGCCCGATTTGCCTAATAAGCCAAGTTTTCCTGAATTAATATATTTTTTCCAATTTTTTTCTTATGAAATGATAAAGCTACCCATTTCATTATGTATGAGGTCAATTTTTTTTTATTGGAGTTAAAATTAATGTAGATATATGACCGAACCTAACCAACCCTACCTAACCTAACCTAACCTATCTTTATAGGTTAGGTTTGGTTAGGTAGCCCAAAAAGGTAGGTTAGGTTAGGTTAGGTAGGTTAGGTAGTCGAAAAATAATTAATTCATGAAAACTTGGCTTATTAGGCAAATCGGGCCTTGCATAATAGGCTGAGAAGTTAGTTCTGGCTACTAGGTACGACATATATATATATATATATATATATATATATATATATATATATATATATATATATATATATATATATATATATATATATATATATATATATATATATGAAGGCATAGACGTCCGATTCTGTTGGACGACATATTCGACCTCGAGACACAAAAGAAGGTCACTACCAAAGATACCTTACAAGCAGAACTTATTGCAGAAGGAGGAAAGAATCGAGGCAATTACAGAAGCACCATACTGTCCCCCGAGCTTAAAGCGGCAGCTAAAAGCCTTCGTGAGAACAAGGAGATAGTTGTCAGGAGAGGTGACAAGTCGCCAATATATGTCATTCTTAAAAAAGACGAATATCTGGCGAAAATGAACATCATACTCTCTGACCAAACTAAGTTCCAAAGGGTAACGAAGGACACTACAGCCGAATTAAAAGCAAAGGTCAACAAACTGATCGAAACTGTGAACGCCAAGAAATCCAGACTCCACCTGCCAAAGATCATTGGGGAATATAAACCTGGATATGCGTATGGAAATGTCAAGACACACAAGCCTGGAAACCCACTTCGGCCAATCATTAGCCAGATACCCACACCCACGTACAGACTGGCGAAGCGACTCAACGGCCTGCTGACTCCTTATGTTCCTTGCGCCTTCAGCCTGAAGTCTCCAAAGGAATTTGTTGACTTACTGCGGGGCACACGGGCCACAGGGATAAGAGCCTCGTTGGACGTAGAATCGCTGTTTACCAACGTAACTGTGGACGAGACAATCGGAATGATAGCCGACAGAGTGTATCGTGATCCAGCCTGTACTCCTCTTGACATACCAGAAAATATTCTGAGGAAACTACTCCAAGCTTGTACTAAAGAGGCACCCTTCTTGAGCCCGGATGGGCACATGTATAAGCAAGTAGATGGGGTCGCCATGGGTTCTCCCCTAGGTGTCCTGTTTGCAAACTTCTACATGGGTACCATCGAGCAAAAAGTCTTAGTCGACATGAACTTGAAACCGGCCATATACTGCAGGTATGTTGACGACATTTTTACACAGGTACCTGATGTCAGACATCTGCAGGAGCTGAAGGAGGCATTTGAGCAGAGTTCCGTGCTGCGTTTCACTTACGAGATGGAAAAGGATGGGAAGCTGCCCTTTCTAGATGTAACAGTCATGGAAAAGGGCGGAGGTTTCCACACTGCAGTCTACACTAAGGAAACAAACATAGAAATGTGCCTAAATGCCAACAGCGACTGCCCAGACAGGTACAAGAGGAGTGTTGTTAACGCATATGTCGACCGTGCTCTCAGCCACAGCTCAGAATGGAAGCAAGTCGACGAAGAACTCTGTAGGGTAAGGCAGGTCCTAGTCAATAACGGCTTCTCCAATGGTTTCGTCGAAGACATCATAAGAAGGAAAGTGAAACGCCATGCAACCTCTGAAGAGACAACTAACACAACACCTATACCCCCTATTAGACTATTTTACAGGAACTTCTTTTCCACAGCTCATAAAACGGAGGAAAGGGTCCTGAAAGATATTGTTAATAGAAACGTTATCCCTACAGACAAAAATCAGAGGATACAACTGACGATTTACTATAAAACCAGAAAAACGGCCAGCCTACTCATGAGAAACTCTCCAGACACAAAACAGAACACTTTAAAAGAGACTAACGTCGTCTATGCCTTCAAATGCCCTCTTGGGGACTGTAAGCTCCAAAAAACCCAGTATATAGGCAAGACAACATCTCTTTCTAGGCGTTTAACGATGCATAAGCAACAGGGCTCCATTAAGGAACATATAATCTCTTCCCACAACCAAACCATCGCCAGAGAAATCCTAGTAAACAACACAGAAATCATCGATAGATACAGCGATAGCAGGCGGCTTGACGTTTGCGAGGCACTACACATCAAGAAGTCAACACCAGCAATCAACAGCCAATTATTACACAACTATATTCTACCCACCTCAAGACTCTGCTCCAATATAGAAGCATCAAGAAATATGGACCAATAGGCTTTCTACAAACACTTCTATTCAATATCCATTGTTTCGTGTTCTGTCTTGTGTTGATGAAATTAATACCCTATTAATACTCTTGTTCTGTCTTGTGTTGATGAAATTAATACCCTATTAATGCCTCATCTTGTTCTGTCTTGTGTTAATGCCACATCCCCCCTTCCACCTCACTCAAATGTAGATATAAAATCGGAGATGCGTAAGTTCTATTCAGTTGTGTATTTGTGAACTAAAGTCTTTGAAAATGTAATAAGTTTTACGAAACGCGTTCGTGTCGCGTCAGACTAGAAATAAAAATGAATTTTGGAGAATTGATTTTTGATTTACCTCCAACAGTGAAAAGAAATGTACGAAAGATTGAGAAAATTCGTGTTAGAATTATTAATCTTACTTTTTCGGTCATATTTAATAATATATGTCTACAGGAAAGACTGCTACCAAAATATACTAATATATATATATATATATATATATATATATATATATATATATATATATATATATATATATATATATATATATATATATATATATATATATATATATATATATATATATATATATATATAAATTGATGAGATGATTCACTCAAAGTTATCTTGTAATCACAGATAAGAATATCTAACCTAAGCTCGAAACAAAAGAATAAACCCATTACTTATCTTTAGATTTTGCCAGACCCAGACCCCACTAACTACCAAAGCTCTGCTTTCTGAAACCCCCTCCCCCATCTGCCTCTTACATGGGGTGACGAACGATTAATAATATTCTTAACTATCAAACTAATTTCAAAGCTAATCGTTCTCAAACAGACACAATCATACAAATATAATGTTTCACATATTCTAATAATATAATTGAAAGTATAAACATTCTTAACTGGTTTAAATATACATTTTTCTCTTAAACAGGAAGCGACAGCTGGCAACCCACCCCCTGAACACTATTCTTCCTGTCCTTGCACAGGTATTAGACACGATCATTTCTCCTTCACTTAACAGGCCAGCCATGACACCTATCATACAGTATACAGAATAATATAACATACAATACCATCATACATTCCAATATATTAACAAATACATCATTTATATTATCAATGTATATGCAAATCTCTCTCATACAAATGCTACCATCTGAGATGGGTGTATAAAGTATGTTCAATGTGATAGCCAGGTAATCATAAGCATTGCCTGAGTCGAAACATATCCCCACCTCAGACAAAAAAATAGAATTAATTGAAGATTAATTACATTTTTGTCAAAAGTAAGTATCATACCTAGTACATTAATGGAAAAGTATGCATGCATAAAAGAGTATGGAAAATTAAATAATCAATGAAATGTACAGAATCAACAGCACTGAACATCGTATGCATGTTATACAAAACACGGTATATGTCTTGGCAAAAATTAAAACACAGGTATCCTTTATTTCTCCAACAATCAAACAGTAACCAACAGTGTCTCACATGACCATCAAAAAGTTCAGTCGTGTGATCATGTCCTACATCACTGTCTGTATACATCAGGAGTTTCACACCTGTTCCTCTGGAGTATGCAAATTTATCTCTCCAGGGCACTATCTCATTCTGTTCACTTACATATATGAGGTAATATATCCCTTTATCAATAATTTTATCCTGATGCACATGAGTAGTAATGTCAATTAATGCACCCACACTAACAAGGTCTGTGCCACGAGTTATCTTTTCATCTGGTTTCATTCTCAAGCTCACATTAGTCACATACTTCCATGGTACCCAATTTCTACAAGGTAAATATTTACTATACGTGTTCCACTGGTCATTATTCCTTGTTTCTAGAGTTGAACCACATAGATGAAACTGACTGGAAGCAGGGTGGTTCAGGGACTTCTCCTGGGTAATGAGGGTGATCTGGGCAGATGTTACGGACCCGAGTCTAGCGTCCGGGCACGGAGCGGTGACGACAACGCCATCTGTGGGTCAGCTCCCGAAACCCCCTCCAAATGGACGACGCCATCTAGCGAGGACGGGATATACCGGCCACAGGGGCTGGTTTCCCGTCTTAATCAGCTCGTAACGTAGCCGCTGCAGACCTCTGGTGAGGTGGCCCTTAGACAGCAACGCCATCTATGGAGTGGATAGGTGGACGTTTGTGTCTAAGCCTGTAAGTGAGGTGCCCTAGAGTGTCCCTAGTACTAATGACGTGTCTGATTACAGAGTCGACCTGGGACTGCTGTATTGGACGATGGAGCAGTCTACCCAAGGCAGCCATAGTCTCTCCACGAGTTTGCTCTGAGGAAGCTGTGAGTCACCCCCGGACGGACACTGTTGAGTGTGTTAGCCTGCCTGTGACGTGGCAGTACCAGGAATCGTCTTATCTGGGGGCTGGCTGGTGGAAGAGACTAGCAACTGTGGTGAGAAGAGTGATCTGCGGAATCACACGAGGCTACTGCCTAGGGCTCACAACCCTACCATCGGTCGTGGAGGAGCCTACACAGTGGAGCTGATTGGAACCTGCCAACTACAGGCTGGATTTGTGGTTGAAGGCCTCCACGACGGTGCACCCAGTGGGACTGTGATTTCGCTGGCCTGTGGCTAGGGTAGATTCGCCGAGAGAATCAGAGGATTCATCGTGGGCCACGATGAAGAGAACCAGGGCTACTCATCTTGAGCACCGTGGAGCATCCCGTGTCTTCAGAGGAAGACTAATTTGTATATAATAAGTGTAGTTATAGCAACACCGCGTGTGACTGTGATATATTTATGGTGGTGGTAGCAATATATATACAAAAGCAGTGCATTTGTATCCCTTCCCCTTTAATTTACTTGCGTTACAAAACACACCCCTTGAAAGCCACTACTAACTTGGGGCCGGATACCCAAACTCTAATAACATCAGAGAAGAACCCAGTTGCGACCCAATAGGGCCGTAACAGCAGACAACCCCTTCAAGAACATCTGGTTCCCCCTCAATCTGGATCTTCTGTGGAACATACAGCCTCGACCAATTTGTACTAAAAGTAGAAGAAGCAGGGTTAAACCACACAGACACATTTGAAACCTCGTTACTCGTAGAACCATCAGAAACACAACATAACTCCTCTTGAAACCTTTTACATCCAACACAACAGACAAAACCCACGAGGACTAGTGCAAGGACTACCTGATTGAACTGACTTAGAGGACCGTCAGTGGTGAACACAAAAGTCAGTTGCTTCATAACTCTGTCAGAACGATCAGCGAAAGAAAACAGGATTATTCCTGTGCACAGTATCCAGATCACAACTCCAAGAACAAGCTCACACCCTCTATTGGTGACCTTTAGTACAAATCACACCTTCATAACCATCCATATATATATATATATATATATATATATATATATATATATATATATATATATATATATACATATGTCGTACCTAGTAGCCAGAACGCACTTTTCAGCCTACAATGCAAGGCCCGATTTGCCTAATAAGCCAAGTTTTCCTGAATTAATATATTTTCTCTAATTTTTTTCTTATGAAATGATAAAGCAACCCATTTCATTATGTATGAGGTCAATTTTTTTTTATTGGAGTTAAAATTAACGTAGATATATGACCGAACCTAACCAACCCTACCTAACCTAACCTAACCTATCTTAATAGGTTAGGTAAGGTTAGGTGGCCGAAAAAGTTAGGTTAGGTTAGGTTAGGTAGGTTAAGTAGTCGAAAAACAGTTAATTCATGAAAACTTGGCTTATTAGGCAAATTGGGCCTTGCATAGTAGGCTGAGAAGTGTGTTCTGGCTACTAGGTACGACATATATATATATATATATATATATATATATATATATATATATATATATATATATATATATATATATATATATATGTCGTACCTAGTAGCCAGAACTCACTTTTTGGCCTACTATGCAAGAACCGATTTGCCTAATAAGCCAAGTTTTCATGAATTAATATATTTTCTCTATTTTTTTTCTTATGAAATGATAAAGCTACCCATTTCATTATGTATGAGGTCAATTTTTTTTTATTGGAATTAAAATTAACGTAGATATATGACCGAACCTAACCAACCCTACCTAACCTAACCTAACCTATCTTTATAGGTTAGGTTAGGAAAGGTAGCCGAAAAAGTTAGGTTAGGTTAGGTAGGTTAGGTAGTCGAAAAACAATTAATTCATGAAAACTTGGCTTATTAGGCAAATTGGGCCTTGCATAGTAGGCTGAGAAGTGAGTTCTGGCTACTAGGTACGATATATATATATATATATATATATATATATATATATATATATATATATATATATATATATATATATATATATATATATATATGCAGAATAACCACATATGAAAAATAGAAAATGCTTAACGCGTTTTCGGCTAATTCGCCTTCATCAGAGCAAAGTAGAATGAAGATAAGTTTGCTGATCAGACCTTTATATCCGCCTGGGCAGATCACCTGACCACCAAAAATAAGTGGAGGAAAGGAATTATAAGAAAGAAGGTAACTGCAGAAGGCCTATTGGCCCATACAAGGCAGCTCCTTTTAATATCTCCAAGTGCCATACGTGTTTAAATGATTGCTATATTGTTTTTGACGTGCTATATTGAGGCTTAAATAGGGATCCAACTTGTACATACCGGGGCTCACATTAAGGCTGTTGATATACACTGTTGATATATATATATATATATATATATATATATATATATATATATATATATATATATATATATATATATATATATATATATATATATATTGTGACGGGAAAGTGCTGGAGTGTTGATGTTCGGCAGTCCTCCAATGGAAGGTGTCAATGCCTGGTCACACATAAAACAAAAATATAGACTGCTTGCCTGTTGTCTGTGGTAAGTTAGAGGGAGGAACACATAAAACACAAGGTATGAACAATGAAACTTTAATATATTTACTTTAAACATAAATGAAAATAAAGGCAAATCACGGGCAAATAACTAATGAAATAAAATGACAAAGATAAATACAAAAAACACAATAGATTAAATAATGTTGAAATGGTGCTGAGAATATCGGCTATGGCTGAAACCTCCCTTCGTATACGAGCTAATAAGCTAGTATGCCAGAGAGAGATGTCAATGCTAAGAGCACAAGGAATATTCTGAAGTTGATAGCTGGTCAGGCTCAGACGTCGGCTCTGGTAGAGGGCGCTGAGGTGCTGTGTGCTGGTGCGCGGCTGGCGAGTCACCAATCAGGGGCAGGCAAGCTGGTGAAGGGTAGTTAGCTGGTTTGATGACAATTTTATACTTGTATATTTGGCGTAACTTTAAGTAGGGAAGAGCAGGCTCAATCTCTCTTGAAAGAGATTATCGTCACAATATATATATATATATATATATATATATATATATATATATATATATTTATATATATATATATATATATATATATATATATTGATAAATATCAATAAAATTGGCTGTAAATAAATATATATATATATTTATATATATATAAATAATAAAATAAATATATATATATATATATTGATAAATATATATAATATATATATATATATATATATATATATATATATATATATATATATATATATATATATATATATATATATATATATATATATATATATATATATATATATATATATATTGTTACGATAATCTCCTTCAAGAGAGATTTGGCCTGCTCTTTCCTATCATCATGTTACTTCAGTACTTCAGTACATCTACAACATCTAGATACTACAAGCAAGTGTAGTACGTATTGAGTAAAATACGTTTCTGCCAACCGCATACGTATCAGACACTCGCTCTGCACCTCCCACCGCCACCTTCATCGATCACCAAACCACCACTTCCATCCAGCACGCATCTGATTGGTGAATCGACGTCTGCACCTCTGTACTTCAGCGCCATCTACATAGCCGATGACGGAGCATGCACAAACCATTGGATTTAGAACATGCTGTGCTCTCAAAGCTGATACAACCATCTAATATACGCTCTGTTTATTAGTGGATGTTCTCAGCCAGTGTTTTATTCTCAGCACCTGTTAATTCATTTCTTGACTTTATTCATTGTAGAGTAACATCACCACTGTTTTATTTTATGTTATTTTTTGACTTTATAATCTTGTTTGTTTGCACTGTACATAGCCAAGGGATTATCTTTGTTCATACTTATTTTTAAGTTAATTAGAGTTTCATTGTTCATACGATTTGTTTTGCGTGTTTTCCCCTTACTTTACCACAGGAGGCAACAGCCAAGCAGTCAACTTTGTTTTTGTAAATGTGATTGGCATTGACACCAGCCATTAGGAGGACTGCCGAACACCTACACTTCTTTTTTCAATCACATTTAATGGGGGCCTGTCCTAGGAGCCTCACTCAGGTACTAGTACTAGAATATCAATTTGCGGTAAGTGTACTTGGCTTTGATACTGTTGCTTTTCAATATTTTCATAACTTTTAATAAATATATGGTGCTGTGTATTTTGTGCATTCCGAGGGTAACATATTGTGAGTGTTGGATAACTGTGGATTACGTGGTGACTGGAGGCCTCAGTCATTCTCTTAATTGGTCGTCCATCCCTCAGTGTTTTTACTCGTGTATTCAACCCTTTTTGTCCCTAAGATATTTATCAAATTCAGACAGATCATCATTTTGGTACTGTTGGTACTTTGGTTTGTCTTCGGGCCATGCACCCTATCTTCTGCAATCCGACCACAGGAGGATACAGAGGGCCATAGTTCCTCTAGCACGGACTACACTGTTGAGTTGGGACCTCAACAGCAGTTCTCGTCCCCAGTGGACATTCGCAGCCCTATATGTCGGTCAGAGATGATGATATTTTCTCAGGTAGGGAATTGGCTTTCTTTTTCAGAGCACAAAGAACGCTAATTATGTAAGTATCGTATAGTTAAGTAGGAAATCCCTTGTTTGTGTCCTATAGAGACCCGGCAAGGTATCCCTACATTCTTGGACTACCCTTTACTTTTGAAACAATTAAAAGTTTCATTTGTTTTAGAAACTATCGGTTTCATTTATTTAGTAGGATTTTCTTCCCCTTATTCTCTTATGTTGAGTACCGGGTACAAGTGTCCTGCGATTTTGACTAATTATTTAACATCTAATATTAACGTTAATTGTTAACGATTGAATTTCCACAGGATAGTTACCAGTTGCCACGTCATCATGTTACTGACACTTATAATATCACAGGTATATTCACTATACATTTATTTGCTATCTCAAAATGTTTCGTCTCTCAGCATTTCGTAATGATCCAACAAGTGGAGTAGGGAACTTAATTCGTGCCAAGAGGACAGAATTACAAACTCTAGCACATGAGTATCACCTAGATGTTCTCCATGGTGCCAACAAAAGTGACTTGCACAATATTATCCTGGACCACCTCTTAGATGAAGGACCGTCGGGACCCCGCACACTGACCTTAGGACCGTCGTGACCCCACACACTGACCTAAGGACCGTCGTGACCCCGCACACTGACCTTAGGACCGTCGTGACCCCACACACTGACCTTAGGACAGTCGTGACCCCGCACACTGACCTGAGGACCGTCGTGACCCCGGCAGGTGACCCCACACACTGACCTGAGGACCGTCGTGACCCCGGCGGGTGAACCCACACACTGAACTGAGGACCATCGTGACCCCACACACTGATCTGAGAACCGTCGTGACCCCACACTCTGATCTGAGAACCGTCGTGACCCCACACTCTGATCTGAGAACCGTCGTGACCCCACACTCTGATCTGAGGACCGTCGTGACCCCGGCGGGTGAACCCACACACTGAACTGAGAACCATCGTGAACCCACACAGTGACCTGAGGACTGTCGTGACCCCGCACACTGACCTGAGGCCCGTCGTGACCCCAGCGGGTGACCCCCACACACTGACCTAAGGCCCGTCGTGACCGCAGCGGGTGACCCAACATACTGACCTGAGGACCGTCGTGACCCCGGCGGGTGACCCCACACACTGACCTGAGGACCGTCGTGACCCCACACACTGACCTTAGGCCCGTCGTGACCCCAGCGGGTGACCCCCACACACTGACCTAAGGCCCGTCGTGACCGCAGCGGGTGACCCCACACACTGACAATGACTCTTCCTTAGTAATAAAGTCCTCAACCCATTCTGTAAGTACATTACAGAATGTACTTACCAATGTAATTACCAATGTAACGTAGGATTATGTTACGTTGTTGGGTAGATTATATACACAGTGTTTAGTGAGCTTCATATCTATTTAGTAGTCCTGGATACCGCAGTGTCGTAGACGTTGAGACGGAGCTAGGAGCAGAGCAGAGAGCTGAGTGAGGCCGGAGTCGCGGAGTAAGTTTTCTCCTACAAATCTATTCCATTCTATGCTAAATCTGATTTCTTTGTGATCACTGTTCCTTAGCTCACTTCCTATTTTGATGTCATTAATTTGCTCTTCCCAGTTAGTTAACACTAAGTCTAAAACATTATTTCCATGCATTGGATCCTTAATGTGTAGCTTAAGGGAGCAATCATCAATTAATTCAAGAAAATCTTCTGCTTCATTATTCACTGTTCTATTAAGCCAGTTTATTCCACTAAAATTAAAGTCACCCATGAGACATATTCTGTTTGACCTAAACGCTTTAGATATTTCATCCCATAGATGCTTTGCTTCCAATCTGTCTAAGTTTGGTGGCCTGTATATAACTCCTATTATAAGATTTTTAACTTTTTCGTTTAATTCTGGCCAAATAGTTTCTGTGTGTGGCTCAGTTTTGATTCCCTCTCTGAGACTACATTTTGAATGTTCCTTAACATATATGGCTACTCCCCCCTCCTCGTCTAATATCTGTATCTGTGTAAAATAGTTTAAATCCGTTTATTTGATATTCAGCTAATATTTCTCTGTTTTCTACATTCATCCATGTTTCGGTAAGGGCAATAATATCTATTGTTTCTGTGCAGACAAGAGCATTTAACTCGTTTATTTTGTTTCTTAGACTCCTACAGTTCGTGTAATATTCCTTAAGTGTATTGCTATGTTGAGGCGCTCCTCCTTCCCTCTTCATTTTGTCATTTTTTCCCCTCACAAACACATACGTTTATTGGCTCCTTTCTTCATATCAATGCCCATACCATTATCTACTAATAGTTTGAACCCAAGCAAACCCCCTCCAACTACAGGGTCTAATGAGTTAGCAACAGCAACAACCCCAGTGTGGGAACCGACCTGTGAGATTTATATTTACGTTAATTTATATACTTCGATAGCAATTTGTATAATGATAAGTGGACTGTATTTCTGCAATAATCTCATAATCTCACAAATCGATCCTCTACACATTAGGGGGGGGTTATTAGTTTATATATATGCAGCCAATCAAACTACAAAATTAACTACATACATTGAAAAGGTTCCTTATCTTATTTGTACAGCAGGTATAACCAGGATGTAGACCACATTTTCCCTCTTTGAGGTAGCTTCCACGTGCTGGTAACTGATGCACAAACATGCTTCCTCGTCTTGACCTGTTAAAAGGGCGCTAGCTGTGAAGCCAGAAACCTAGTATATGACAGGTATTTCAGAGAAACATTGTACATGGAACAATAAAGACCTGGCTTAATTACCTTTAGTATGAGGCGATTTCGCGTTCTAACCGGCAAACCCTACCCAATGACATTAATGGCCACTAATGATAGATAATGGGTTTCGGAAAGAACACTTAACTTGAATTTGTAGACAGCGTGTTGATAATGGTACACTTTTAGTTTCCATAACACTACGTCCAAGTAAATTTAACAGGAGCCGAATTTGCTCCCGTGAGCCTCTGGTCTAGTATCAACAATGGCTGCATCTAACACTCCATACTAATGACGCCTGGCCGACATTGTCCAGATATGATAGGAGCCGAATTTGCTCCACGCGTCTCGGATGTGACACAACAATGGCTCCCTCCTTCCTCCCTGATGCCTGGCTTACATTGTCCAGATTTCAGAAAGTGATAGAAGGGTCACATTTACTCTACTTTAATATTGATAATTAAGTTAATTTATATAAGATGTTTTTATGATGGTAAAGTCCAAAGACTAATGTATTTAAGAATAATTCCCACCATAATAGGTGGTGAATTATAATAGTATGTGGTGATGATATCCCGTTTTCTTTAAACGGTAATTCCACTACAAGTTACGTTTTCTATGGGTAACTTGTTTATACAATACAGCTATTATCTGTATGATTATTAAATGGTGTCGGATTTTCCGACATAATTCCCCAGGGGGCTGCTCACGGGTTGAAGTCCTATTTAGAACAGACGAACACCGATACTCCTCCTTCGAATTATTAGATTAATTTGATGTTAGTAGTTAGTAATCACACATTTGTGCGTCTGTTCGTACAGGACGGATGTCCCGTACTAGAGTTGCAGGGGTTAGAAGTCTAATGCGATTTCATTTCCCTGTTAACTCTTGAAAGGCTAATATTCAAGCCTAATTACTTATTATTTAACCCAGAAGACTAGATGTGATCAAGTACTACAGTCAAGTATGATTCAGGGACTGCAGTGAGATCAGTGACATTAGATATAACTTGAAGTTTGTTCAGGTAACTGGTCACTGATATATAAACACTGAGGCCCATGGAATACATCTTGATTAAATAATAAATGTATCAAATCAGTCATCAGATTTATTGGGGTTTAATTTAGTTAATTGTTTCAGAAGATTGAATAGCTCATCATTAAAGTAAAGTATGGTTCTGAGACTGCAGTGGGTTCAGTGACATTGGTCGCAGTGACTTGTAGCTGTTTTAGGCTACTGTTCACTGATTTGCCGCTGAGGCCTCATGAACTCATCTTCAGCTTCAAATGATGATACTAACATCAACCTCTGTTACTATAGTCAGCTGTAATCTCCTTAGTATAATGCTACTGGAGAAATATAATCAGCTGACAAATTTAGTTTCTATTGGTATTGTTTATCTGCAGTCATAGGTCTCCTCAGGCTTGATACTGGGCCTGAGAGTAATTTACCTCCTGCAGAATTTAACATGGTTATACCCTGATATTTAGTAGGGCTACCGATGAATCGATGACAATAGTCTGTCCTTACAAGGAGACCGAAGTCAGTGAGGTGATCAGACTTAATATTATCTGCCAATTTTATTCCTCTATTTCTCAGGAATTTGGCTGTTGCTCTCAGACCTTGAACTTGTAGGTCTACTGGTATTTTGTCCACCACAGTGGCTTGTACTCTACAGACGTACCTGCCTAAACGTACTGATGGTTGTACCACCTGGTAGACTTGAAGTCCTGCATCTGTTACAAACCCTGAGATGTTGAATGACATCTGGGCTACAGGCCTTAATTGTAATTCATCTGCCAGCTTTTTAGTGACATATGTTCTCTGGGATCCTTGGTCAAACAACCCACGGGTATGGACCTTGGCCCTCTTATTCAGGATGGTAATTTGGGCAGTAGGCAAAGTCGTATTACCTTTAGACTTTGCCGATTGGACACTGTTTGTTTGTTGCACCTTGCAGTACTGCACTGTGGTGGGAATGCTATCTTCCACCTTGGGTCTTGAATACGTTAATTTCGTATATTTACACAGTGCTGCATGGTGCCTACCTCTTCTACACCTGTTACAGGTGTTGAATTGGGTATCACAATAGTCTATGTTGTGTGACTTGAGACACCTTGCACATCTCCCTAATTCCTGGAGTCGCTCCATACGAATGTCTCTGGTTGGATAATTAGCACAACAGTATGTTGAATGTTTCTTTTTGCAGAACATACATGTCCCCCAGCCTACTGCACGTTTGGAAGTTACCGGTTTGGGTGAACTAGTAACAGTAGGCTTGGAGGTTGCTGCTGCATTGTCAGATTTTCTGCAACTTGATGTTAGAGTAATTGACTGATGTTTATTTGGGGAAGTTGTTTTACCCTTTAATTGACTCTTATTTTCTATTTCTGAAGGCTTGCAAGAGGCATTAACTTCCTCATTTGCTCGTCGTTTGTTTATGATGGAATGTAAACCTTCAGTGATGTCCTGTACTGTCAGGATGGTGTTATGTTGATGTGCATATAATTCATCTAGTATATCGCTGGACAATTTTCGTTGAAGGACTACTTTGGTCATCCATTCACTAGTAGTTATATCAACCTTAAGACTGAATGTTCTTAGTAGTAACTCAAACTCCATGCTGAAGGATTGTAATGAGTCAGCAGTCTGATCAGGTTGTGGTAAATCCAGCAATTGTAGTACTAGATGTATGACAGTTTTCTCATTGCCAGCATTATCCATACTGGCTAGTTGGTGAAGCCTTGTGGGGCTTGTACTTGGGCTGCTCATAAATTGTGAGCAAGTACTAATGGTAGCCTAGGGTTAAATTCTGCACTCACTAGGCAATAATCCTACCTCTACTAGAGGTTAGCACTTAAAATTAATACACATTATATATATACAATCATACACACTAATGATTTGAGTGATAAACCAGTGTCATGGAAGTACCTTTAGGTTAGCTCTTCTATATCACCCTAGGATGGTAGACACTAATTAATCACTCAAAGGTGTAATGATCATAAGTAAATTATTATATATACACAACTCAACTCGAGTTGATAAAAATTACACCCAAAATAGGGTCTGGACCATTCATTAATGGTGTTAGGTTGATCAATATAGTACAACTGACTATGGTAATAATGGGACTAGTATGAACGATAATAGTTCAACTAGTCAATGGTTTTATCCTACCCTGTTGTGGGTTGGCAATTAGTAAATATTATACTGTGATCACTAGTGCAGTATATATTAAATAATTCTCTATTTTGGAGAAATAATATACACAATTATTGATAATAGCCTCTTAATTAGCCTCTATGAAACTTCTAATATTATCAAGAAGTATTAAATATTATTAGTGACCTCGCGAAATAAAGTCCACAAAATTCGTAGATAATCTCTCGCGAAATGTAACACCACGAAATCCGTGAACAATCTTGCGAGGACACAGCCACTAATTTGGCTGGCTTCTATATTAGCGCTGTCATTTCACGAAATAACACGCCACCAAATATCTGTGGGTGTGCATGAAACCGCTGACGAAGCTGAACTCGGCTGAGGGAGGCTCCTGAGCTCCCTCGAGGCTACGCTGCCATCTTGATTGGCTTTGTTTAAATCACACTGCACTAGTATATTTAATGAATCCACTGGTTAACTGGTTCATCCGGTACTAAGATGACCAAATGTGGGTTCAAAGGACCAAATAATCCGTCATCCGGTTCGAAGATGACCAAATAATGTGGGAACCAACCTGTGAGCTTTATATTTACGTTAATTTATATACTTCGATAGCAATTTGTATAATGATAAGTGGACTGTATTTCTGCAATAATCTCATAATCTCACAAATCGATCCTCTACACATTAGGGGGGGTTTATTAGTTTATATATATGCAGCCAATCAAACTACAGAATTAACTACATACATTGAAAAGGTTCCTTATCTTATTTGTACAGCAGGTATAACCAGGATGTAGACCACATTTTCCCTCTTTGAGGTAGCTTCCACGTGCTGGTAACTGATGCACAAACATGCTTCCTCGTCTTGACCTGTTAAAAGGGCGCTAGCTGTGAAGCCAGAAACCTAGTATATGACAGGTATTTCAGAGAAACATTGTACATGGAACAATAAAGACCTGGCTTAATTACCTTTAGTATGAGGCGATTTCGCGTTCTAACCGGCTAACCCTACCCAATGACATTAATGGCCACTAATGATAGATAATGGGTTTCGGAAAGAACACTTAACTTGAATTTGTAGACAGCGTGTTGATAATGGTACACTTTTAGTTTCCATAACACTACGTCCAAGTAAATTTAACAGGAGCCGAATTTGCTCCCGTGAGCCTCTGGTCTAGTATCAACAATGGCTGCATCTAACACTCCATACTATTGACGCCTGGCCGACATTGTCCAGATATGATAGGAGCCGAATTTGCTCCACGCGTCTCGGATGTGACACAACAATGGCTCCCTCCTTCCTCCCTGACGCCTGGCTTACATTGTCCAGATTTCAGAAAGTGATAGAAGGGTCACATTTACTCTACTTTAATATTGATAATTAAGTTAATTTATATAAGATGGTTTTATGATGGTAAAGTCCAAAGACTAATGTATTTAAGAATAATTCCCACCATAATAGGTGGTGAATTATAATAGTATGTGGTGATGATATCCCGTTTTCTTTAAACGGTAATTCCACTGCAAGTTACGTTTTCTATGGGTAACTTGTTTATACAATACAGCTATTATCTGCATGATTATTAAATGGTGTCGGATTTTCCGACACCCAGCCCTAAATAAATGCACCCCATCCTGAGCATACATGTGATTTTTTTCATAAAAGTATTCCCAGTTATCAATGAATGGTATTGCATTTGACTTAAAAGATTTGTCCAGTCGGCAATTGACACCAAGTACCCCCGACAACCATTTATTTCCAACTCTCTTTCTTGGAAGAATGCCACATACGATCGTGATTCCTCCCTTATGCCTAACTAATTTTATGGCTGTCTTAAATCTCTGTATCGGTGCCTCACTCCTAACTCGTCCTACATCATTTCCACAGGAACTGATACAAATAATGGGTTTGTTCCCATTTCCAGCTATAATGTCATTCATGTTGTTTACTATATCACCAATCCCTGCTCCCGGATAGCAAACCCTTAACCTGTTCCCCTTATCTCTGGCACAAAAATTCCTATCCAAATACCTCACCTGGGAATCCCACACAACCAAAATTCACTTAGGTACTTCCTTTACTCTGAGAGCAGCTTGAGGGACCCGGGCTCCCTTCGATGCTTGCCTTTCGAGTGAACCGCAAGCTCTCTACAGCACTTGTCTTCAGCACGGCAAATGAGTTTAAAGTTTTTAGTACATCAGAAGGCGGACTGGCCAGAGTCATCTTAAGACCCCTGTTTTTGCGACATTACAAGGCGAGGTCATTTTTATTTCTTCTTGACGTTGTTTCAGCTCTCCTCCCGTAGGGAATCCAACTTTTTCCTCAGAGCTCCTCATAGATTCATCAGTTCCTTCACAACACCTTCCATTATTACTATAATAGCACAATTGGAGCTCAGCTTACACACCCTCTCACTGTGACTGTCTGCGCCTCACTAAATATAGTGACAAGGCCAGGCACCATACTCAGGTACCCATATTCAGCTGGGCATCCCAGCTTGCTATAGTGACAGGCCTGACACTATACACATATACAGCTGGGACACCCAACTTGCTTTAGTGATAGGCCTGGCACCTACATACAGATATGCCACACAACTTGCTACAGTGACAGGCCTGGCACCATACCCAGCGGCTATATACAGCTGGTCTACCCAGCTTGCTATAGTGCCTGTGCATTATTGGTATAGTGCAGGCTATAGGTATAGTGCCTATAGCCTGCATAATACCCAGCGCCCATATGCAGCTGGGCCACCCGGTATTCTATAGTGACAGGCCTGGCACCATTCAACTAATAATCTCAGTGAATTAGACACTTTAGTGTTCACTAATGACGATGCTTCAGAGGCAGCCCAGATTTTTTCTTGTTGTTCAGCTTTATTTATTGGAACTCTGTAAACACTAAATATTTTATATTTCTAATTACTTGACGAAAGATCAAATATTTAAATCATTACTTCAGATTTGACTTTATATTTCATCTGTTTGATTTGGTTTCTGAATTGTTTACGTGTTTGAGAACTTATATCCAAATGTTGACTTAAGGTAAAAGAAAGTACTTTGTGTCTATGGGGTCGACCTGAGGTCCGTCGTGACCCCAGCGGGTGACCCCACACATTGACCTTGACTCTTCCTTATTAATAAAGTCCTCAACCTAGTAATTTATACATCTCAGGTAAGGTGTATAAATTACGTGTGTTAGGAATTGATATTAGTAGATTGAATAAAGAAAAATAATCTTAATTATCAGCCGTAGGAAACTGCAGTATTATCCTGCCTCAATAACCGCTCGTAGTGATCTCAGGTAATTACCAACTGTAAATAATGGCAACAAATACCTGCAGTAATAACCGGAAGTGATAACTTTCTGCAAATTTTGACATAATAACTCTGTTATTACGTTAAAAAAATTTAAATTGTTATAATTTTACATAATAACTCACCCTAATAATCTCCAGTAATAACACATCATAATAACGTGACGCAATAACGTACAGAAATAACATCAATGTTATTTCTGCACGTAATATCCTTCAGAAATTATAAAAAACAAAAACACGTCAAACCCTCTATAACAACACTTCCTCATAACTCCTCGCCCCAATAAACCTGCCTTAATATCCTCACGTAATAACTTCCCGAAATAACCTCTCCCTAATAGCCTGGTGTAACCAGCCACAACAACCAGCTTATGTAAATGATCAGACTTAACAACCAGCTGAAAAACCTTCCCTAGTAACCTGTTATAATAACCCGCCTCACTAATCAGCATCACCTATTGCAAAAATTTTAATAACAATCTACAGTAATAGCCTGTTGTAGCAATAACCTTCAGTGTAATCACCTACAATAATTGACTATGGTAATAATTACCAGCAGTTGTTATAACAAACAATAATAACCTGTTGTAATAAGAACCGGCAGTAATAACATACAATAACAGCCCTTTGTTATAATAACCCGTAGAAATTCCGCAAAAAATTATTGTATTAAGTATCATTTAAACTCCAGTTATATCTTTTGTTCTTAGTCGTTATTAATTGTTATTGAAGCCAAACTTCTGAGGTGACTTAATGTTTCATCTGTTTATGTCGGTTGCTGAGTTTATTACGTGTTTGAGGAACTTATATCCAAATGTTGACTTAAGGTAAAGGAAAGTGCTGAAAGTCTATTGGGACGACCTGAGGACCGTCGTGACCCCAGCGGGTGACCCCACACACTGACCTGAACACCGTCGAGACCCCAGCGGGTGATCCCTTACCTTGGGGTTTCCTTGGAGTTTTTCCGGGGCTTAGAGTCCCCGCGGCCCACTCGTCGACCAGGCCTCCACGTCGACCAGACGTTGTTGTTGTTATAGATTCAGCTACTTGGAACAAGTTCCAAGTAGCACGGGCTATGGTGAGCCCGTAACTTACCTGGCACAGGAGCGGGGCAAGTAGCACGGGCTATGGTGAGCCCTTAGCGGACTTACCTGGCACTGGAGCGGTGCCCTGCGGGTGGTCGACCAGACCCCACACACTTTTTTTTATAGACCTCAGGTGAGGTGTATATATTAAGTGAGTTAGGAACTTATATTAATAGATTGGATAAGGAAGACTAACCAATCTTAATTATCAGCCATAGGAAACTGCAGAATTATCCAACTGTAATAACCGCTTGTTGTGATCTCAGGTAATTGCCAATTGAAAATAATAGCAGAAGTAATTAACGGAAGTAATACCCTTCTGTAAAATTTTGACATGATAACTTGCCCCAATAATCTCCAGTAATAACCCATCATAATAACATGACGCAATGACGCACAGAAATAACTTATAAGTTATTTCTGCATGTAATATCTTGCTAAAATTATGAAACACAAACACATGTTGTAACATCCTATATTAAAACTTCCTCATAACTCCGCGCCCTAATAACCTGCCTCAATATCCTCACGTAACTTCCTGAAATAACCTCTTCCTAATAGCCTGGTGTAACCAGCCACAACAACCAGCCTGTGTAAATGACCAGACTTAACAATCAGTTGTAAAAACTTCCCAAGTAATCTATTATAAAAACCCGCCTCACTAATCGGCATCAATATCAATAATCAGGAAGCAGGAATATCAGCCTCCCATTATAACCGGCACTAAAACCCAACAATAATAACCTGTTGTAATAATAACTACTAGTAATAACCTACAGCAAAACCTGTTGTAATAATAATAATAATAATAATAATAATAATAATAATATTAATAATAATAATAATAACCTACAGTAATAGCCTGTTGTAATAATAATAATAATAATAATAATATTAATAATAATAATAATAATAATAACCTACAGTAATAGCCTGTTGTAGTAATAACCTTCAGTAATCACCTACGATAACTGCCTGTTGTCATAATAACCCGAGGTTATAACAAACAATAAGAGCCTGTTGTAATAATTACCTGCAGAAATAACATACAATAAGAGCCTGTGGTTATAATAACCCATAGTAATAACTTACAATAATAGCCTGTTGCAATAGTAAAATTTCGCAATAAAATATTATATTAAGTATCTGTTGTTGTTTAAGATTCATCTACTCGGAACAAAAAGTTCCAAGTAGCACGGGCTATGGTGAGCCCGTAGTGGAATTTATATATTAAATATCATTTAAACCCCCAGTTAAATCTTTTATTCTGAGTCGCTTCTAATTGGTATTGAAGCCGAACTTCAGAGGTCACTTTATGTTTCATCTGTTGATCAGGACTTTATTCAACATGTTCGGTTGCTGAGTTTATTACGTGTTTTAGAAAATTATATTAAAATGTTGACTTCAGGTAAAAGGAAGATTTTTTTTCGGGGTCGACCTGAGGACCGTCGTGACCCCAGCGGGTGACCCCACACACTGACCAGGACTCTTCCTTATTGATAGTCCCCAACCCAGTAATTTATACACCTCAGGTGAGGTGTATAAATTACCTGTGTTAGGAATGTATATTAATAGTTTGAATAAAGAAAAATCACCAATCTTAATTATCATCGATAGGAAGCACCAGTATTATCTAGCTGTAATAACCACTCTTTGTGATCTCAGGTAATTACTAATTGTAAATGATAGCATCAAATACCTGCAGTAATAACCGCAAGTGATAACCTGTTAAAGTTTGACATAATAACTCGCCCTAATAATCTCTAGTAATTACACGTCATAATAACCTGACGCAATAAAGCACAGAAATAATATTAGAGTTATTTGTGCACGTAATATCTTGCAGAAATTAAAAAAAAATGCATGTCGTAAAATTCTGTAAAACAACTTCCTCACAACTCCGTCCCTCAATAAACTGCCTTAATATCCTCACGTAATAACTTCCCGAAATAACTTCTCCCTAATAACCTGGTGTAACCAGCCTCAACAAGCAGGTTGTGTAAATGATCAGACTTAACAATCAGTTGTAAAAACTTCCCAAGTGACCTGTTATAATAACCCGCCTCACTTATCAGCATCAATACCAATAAACAGCAAGCCGAAATAACAACCTCCTCTTATAACCTGCACTAAAACCCAACAATAATTGCCTGTTGTAATAATAACTAATAGCAATAATCTACAGTTAAAGTCTGTTGTAATAATAATAATAACAACCTGGAGTAATAGCCTGATGTAATAACAACCTTCAGTAATCACCTACAACAGTTCCCTCTTGTAAAAATATCCCCGCAGTTATAGCGAACAATAATAGCCCTTTTGTAATAATAACCTGCAGTAATAACCTACAATAATAGCCTGTTGTAATAATAACCTGCAGTAATAACCTACAATAATAGCCTGTTGTAATAATAAGCCGCATAAATTTTGCAATAACATATTATATTAAGTATCCTTTAAACTCCCAGTGATATCTTTATTTTGAATAGCTTCTAATTGTTATTGAAGCCAAACTTCAGAGGTCACTTTATGTTTCATCTGTTGTTCAGGAATTTATTCATAATGTTCGGTTGTTGAGTTTATTACGTGCTTTGGGAAATTATATTAAAATGTTGACTTCAAGTGAAAGGAATATCCAACTGTCGTGGGGTAGACCTGAGGACCGTCGTGACCCCAGCGGGTGACCCCACACACTGACCATAACTCTTCCTGATTAATCAAGACTCACAAAGTATTATATAGCAGCCCGTCCTCCTAAGGTGTCCCAACGTAAAGAAACTGTCGTATTAATGTCCAATTATCCTAACCTACCAGAGGACTCAAACAGAAAACAGAAGAGTATGAAAATTTTGCGAGCTACCATTTTCTAGTACAAAATTTTTTGGCCTTAGGTAGTGTTTATGTCAAAATACGACGTTTTATTTGGAGGACGGGTTGTATAAAGACCTTGTTGACTCTTGTCAAGACTGTTATGACCTCTGGGTCATCTGAGGTCTCCAGTGTGTATATTTATGTTGGCATTAATCAACGATTGCATTCTAGATATCTCGTGATCATGTATACTTTGCAGTTCGCTTACCATGTAGTCATGTATACTGTAGAGCTGATCTGACAGCCACGTGGTCATGAGAAGCTGCTGGTCTTGCAACCAAAAGGTCATATATTAACTCCTAATAATTAATCTTTGTATGTGCTTCGTCCCTCCATTTATCCCCTATGTATCCCCCTTGTGGTATACCTGACCCCGTAATGGTATAAATTAACGAGTTCTGTAATTTCTTTTCACTTGAGAATGAACCATGGTGGTTCGAAACGTTGCGCCATTTTGTAATAAGTGTAATATATTCTTCAGTTATTCAATTCTTTTCTTCATCTAAAAACAACATGACTTTTAGTGAACTCCTGATACAAGAGCATTAGTAAGAGGAATAGAAGCCTTAAATCAGAAAATAGTAAATACGGAATATGCTGTCATATTCAATGAGACATGTATATAAATATATATATATATATATATATATATATATATATATATATATATATATATATGTATATATATATATAAATATGTATATATATATAATATATATATATATATATATATATATATATATATATATATATATATATATATATATATATATATATATATATATATATATATGTCGTACCTAGTAGCCAGAACGCACTTCTCAGCCTACTATGCAAGGCCTGATTTGCCTAATAAGCCAAGTTTTCCTGAATTAATATATTTTCTCTAATTTTTTTCCTGTGAAATTATAAAGCTACCCATTTCATTATGTATGAGGTCAATTTTATTTTATTGGAGTTAAAATTAACGTAGATATATGACTGAACCTAACTAACCCTACCTAACCTAACCTAACCTATCTTTATTGGTTAGGTTAGGTTAGGTAGCTGAAAAAGTTAGGTTAGGTTAGGTTAGGTAGGTTAGGTAGCCGAAAAAATTTTAAGTCATGAAAACTCGGCTTATTATGCAAATCGGGCCTTGCATAGTGGGCTGAAAAGTGCGTTCTGGCTACTAGGTACGACATGTATATATATATGTATATATATATATATATATATATATATATATATATATATGTATATTAGTATATTTTGGTAGCAGTCTTTCCTGTTGACATATATTATTAAATATGACCGAAAAAGTAAGATTAATAATTCTAACACGAATTTTCTCAATCTTTCGTACATTACGCTTCACTGTTGGAGGCAAATCAAAAATCACTTCTCCAAAATTCATTTTTATTTCTAGTCTGACGCGACACGGGCGCGTTTCGTAAAACTTATTACATTTTCAAAGACTTCACAAATACACAACTGATTAGAACTTGCGTTTCTCTGATTTTATATCTACATTTGAGTGAGGTGGGAAGGGTGATGTGGCATTAACACAAGACAGAACAATAGGGGATATTAATAGGGTATTAAAAGTATCAACACAAGACAGAACAGAAACAATGGGTATTGAATAGAAGTGTTTGTAGAAAGCCTATTGGTCCATATTTCTTGATGCTTCTATATTGGAGCGGAGTCTTGAGGTGGGTAGAATATAGTTGTGCAATAATTGGCTGTTGATTGCTGGTGTTGACTTCTTGATGTGTAGTGCCTCGCAAACGTCAAGCCGCCTGCTATCGCTGTATCTATCGATGATTTCTGTGTTGTTTACTAGGATTTCTCTGGCGATGGTTTGGTTATGGGAAGAGATTATATGTTCCTTAATGGAGCCCTGTTGCTTATGCATCGTTAAACGCCTAGAAAGAGATGTTGTTGTCTTGCCTATATACTGGGTTTTTTGGAGCTTACAGTCCCCAAGTGGGCATTTGAAGGCATAGACGACGTTAGTCTCTTTTAAAGCGTTCTGTTTTGTGTCTGGAGAGTTTCTCATGAGTAGGCTGGCCGTTTTTCTGGTTTTATAGTAAATCGTCAGTTGTATCCTCTGATTTTTGTCTGTAGGGATAACGTTTCTATTAACAATATCTTTCAGGACCCTTTCCTCCGTTTTATGAGCTGTGGAAAAGAAGTTCCTGTAAAATAGTCTAATAGGGGGTATAGGTGTTGTGTTAGTTGTCTCTTCGGAGGTTGCATGGCTTTTCACTTTCCTTCTTATGATGTCTTCGATGAAACCATTGGAGAAGCCGTTATTGACTAGGACCTGCCTTACCCTACAGAGTTCCTCGTCGACTTGCTTCCATTCTGAGCTGTGGCTGAGAGCACGGTCGACGTATGCGTTAACAACACTCCTCTTGTACCTGTCTGGGCAGTCGCTGTTGGCATTTAGGCACATTCCTATGTTCGTTTCCTTAGTGTAGACTGCAGTGTGGAAACCTCTGCCCTTTTCCATGACTGTTACATCTAGAAAGGGCAGCTTCCCATCCTTTTCCATCTCGTAAGTGAAATGCAGCACGGAACTCTGCTCAAATGCCTCCTTCAGCTCCTGCAGATGTCTGACATCAGGTACCTGTGTAATAATGTCGTCAACATACCTGCAGTATATGGCGGGTTTCAAGTTCATGTCGACTAAGACTTTTTGCTCGATGGTACCCATGTAGAAGTTTGCAAACAGGACACCTAGGGGAGAACCCATGGCGACCCCATCTACTTGCTTATACATGTGCCCATCCGGGCTCAAGAAGGGTGCCTCTTTAGTACAAGCTTGGGGGTCGGGTGCGTACCCAAGATACAGCACGCATTTCCCCTCTGAACAGCGACACTGAGGCGCTGAAACATAAAACTGGCCGCTCTTGGGTCTCTAGTCTTCCCAATGAGTTCCTCGCCCAGCTCCTTCAGGAACTTAAGTGCACATTTACCCCAGGCACCCAGAGTCTCAGAGCCTATTGGTACGAACCTGTAACAACGTTCTAGGTCCCTGTACTTGTTAGTTTTCTGGGTCTCCCTGAAGGTGGCCGCCCCGCCTCCCTCAGCTGCGCTGTAAGGTAGATAGGTATCAGCCAATGTGGATGCACACGTGTAGTCCCACACGACCTGTTTACCTTCCCTCCACGGCTGCAGGGTGACTCCATCTGGGCGTTTTTGGCTGTTGTCAGGTCTGCACAACTGAGGTTCCCTTTGTGCTGGGCATCCAGCTGAAGCCAAACTTCTCTTGATGATGTCATTGACTGCTTCATGTCTGGAAATCTTTCCCTGTGTCTTACGACAGATGAGACCATGGCTGCCGTATTGGTCTGCCCGTGCATGTTTCGCAAATACTCCGATGCTCGGTGGAGATAGGGGCTGCAAGGCGCAGAGCAACACCAATACTTAGGGTCCGATGGTCCAGGCGGGTGCCCAAGGCGGAATTAGGGACTGCCAACAGGAAGTCCCCGGCATGGGGCGCTTGCACAGCTAGAAGACGCGCTTTGTCCTTCCTGGAAGCTGCCTCCAGCAATGATGTGGCGATGTTCTCCACTATGGGGCTATCCCATTTGGACTGTTTGCAGTCATTTGGAAAAGTCGGTCGAGGATGAGAGTTGACGAGAGTGTCCCACTGACCGGCTCCTTCCGCGAATTTGGGATCATGAATCCCAATGAAGTCTCTTAGGTGTTCCGGTAGTATTTCCTTAACTAATTCACCTGTTGCACTGGTCGAAGATAAGAATGCTGGCAATGCTAACTGTGTCGCCTTGCGAATACCTATTCCCCCGAGTCTAACTGGGAGCGTTGCTTGGTCCCATTGGTCATCTTGCAGGGAGAGGTTTAACACTTTCACGGTTATTGTCCTTAGGAGTGTGTCATATTCTGTTAATTTTGGGCTGTCGAAGGAGGGAGCACACCTTAGGAAATAGGTCAGTCTGGGCAAAGCCAGGCACCTTGTGAGAAGGTACAAAGCATCGTGGGCGTCCAAAGCCCCTATTCTTCCCTCCATCCTCCTCAGGTCGTTCAGCTTTGTTTTCGAGGACTACCTCAATGGCGCTCGAGCCCAGAGGTGCCCCTAGCAGCACACTGTCGGTGGGAGCGATCACTTGGGCTCCTGGCAATATGGTTCGCACTGCATCTATGGTTGGTTGGCTAGATGAGATGATTTCACACTTTAATGGGTTTAGGGTGAGTCCTAACCCCTCTCCCTTAGATTTCACCAGCTGTAGATCTTCTAGCAGGGACTCCTGTGTCCCTGCCAGGGTGCCATCGTCCAGGAACCAGATGTTGAGTTCGCTGGTCAACCTGCTTGTGACCTCTTTAACAGCCATACAAAAAAGAAAAGGGGCAAGTGGGTCTCCCTGCTGGACACCTTCTGCAGAAACAACTTCATGTTCCCCAAACAGCAGCGTCGATTCCCTACTGTACCCTGCTGAGACGAAGGGGAGTAGAGAAGGAAAGCTTGTTCGAACTGCTTCCAGTACCACATCCCTTTTTACCTGGTTGAAAGCATTTTTAAAGTCTAATTTAATTAATGCCTTATTTTCTGGGAGGTGCTTGATATAGGCTCGTGCTGCATGAGCTGCTGCTTCACAGCCATGGGGGACACCAAAACCTAGTTGATGGGGTCGAAGCATCGTCGCAGCGTCTATGCTAATTTTTCTGACAGCTGCCCTAGCAACAAGGCGCCGAAGTGTGTTACCCACGGCAATGGGTCTGACTCCACCATCTTTCTTCTTGAGGGCACAAAGGGATGCTCCAAAGAAAAATGGTTTAATTGTATCTGGGATCAACCCAGAGAGGCAGTCGTTGACAAACTTCGTGACCTCTGACAATAGTGTCTCGGCAACTTCTCCGAGAACTGGGTTTACCATCTCCTTGAGGTGCTGAGGTCTTACTCCAGTGTATCCCCCTGCTGAGCCTGGCGGAAATGACATGATGGCTTTGTATACCTCTGACGCTTGGAGGAATAGAGGTCCCATGTCTGGGACATTTGTGTCCTGAGCAGTGGGTTCCCATGGTACTCTAGGAGGGTGCTTCTCTCTCAGCGAGTTGGCGGTAGTGGTATTTCTAGGGGCGATTGTGTCTTCGCTGGTAAGTAACCTAATTGCCCCTACTGTGTTGCCCTCTTCAATTTTTTTGGTCACTTGTGTTCCTAGTTTAAAATTGTCATTGGAACTCTTGGGTCTTCCACGACGGTTTTTGCGTTGAGGAGGGATGGGGATCAAGTTGTCAGCTCTGGGGAAATTATTTATTGCCCTAGTGACTGATGAGGCTAGTGACTTGCCTCCTCTTGCAGGTACGCCTAAGCAAATATTGCCAAACAGGAGCAAATTATGCCATGCTTTGATGGTGGCTGCAGCATTAAGATTTTCAGACCGTTCATTTACTTTCCTTAAAAGGTCTGTATATTTCCCTGCTGCAAATGGGCGCGCTGCTTTAGGAATGTGGGGAAGAGTTCTGGTGGTGGATGCTTTGATGGCCCCCAGGAGGTCATCTGATGATATGAAGTTTGCTGGGATGTGTGGGGGTGCCGGGGGGACCTGTGGGCCTTCTCTCTCTACAGGTTCCGTCCATGAACCCTCACAGTTGTGTTGACGTAGGGTTCCATCGTTTCTAAGGCTGTGTGATTCGTCACACACCCGACACGTTCCTCTGAGTCTGGGTCCTCTGGTTGCACGTCTGGGTGCACTGTTCCCAGGACCGTGTTCTTGGCTGAGGGGTTCCTGGTTAGTTGGTGGAGTCCCCTCCATCCCCCAGGCGGCCGGCGTGGGAGGGATGACAGGGGTGGTGGCGGCAGGGGTGGACACGGGTGGTGGCAGGAGGGGTGGCTAGCTGTCCCTCACACTCACCACTCCTATGAGTACTTGTGTCTCCCTCCCTTTTGGGAGGAACCTGAATGCCTGCTGTGATCTGTGCCATATCTGGGTGCATGGAGGATAGCACATCCCTGCCACAAGCACTGTGTGGGTGGGAGACACCCAGGCGCAGGGTGGGCTGGGTGGTGGGATGGCAGGAGGTACTGCGGTGCGGTCAGGCCGGCGGGCGGGGAGGAGGTGGGGGTTGACCGGGCCTCGCTCAGCTTGAGGGGGGGTCTGGGTGACACTTAAACACTGGTATAATTTTCTTGTATATCACTGCACAATGGTGAATGAATCATACACTTGTAATCCGACACACTGTGAGCTCTATTAGCTCTGACCATGATTGCTGATTTTTATTTTCATTTTTCTTTCCCAAACGTATTTCTATAAACACTGGGTGGCACATGGGCGACCCCCCCCCCCTTGCCCTACCGAACAACAACACCCCCTCCTCCCCCACACCTTAGCCTGGGAGGCCTAGAGGGCGTCAGCGTGGCCCTCACTGCCGTACCTGTCAATATATATATATATATATATATATATATATATATATATATATATATATATATATATATATATATATATATATATATATATATATATATATATGTCGTACCTAGTAGCCAGAACGCACTTGTCAGCCTACTATGCAAGGCCCGATTTGCCTAATAAGCCAAGTTTTCATGAAATAATTGTTTTTCGACTACCTAACCTACCTAACCTAACCTAACCTAACTTTTTCGGCTACCTAACCAAACCTAGCCTGCAAAGATAGGTTAGGTTAGGTTAGGTAGGGTTGGTTAGGTTCGGTCATATATCTACGTTAATTTTAACTCCAATAAAAAAAAATTGACCTCATACGTAATGAAATGGGTAGCTTTATCATTTCATAAGAAAAAAATTAGAAAAAATATATTAATTAAGGAAAACTTGGCTTATTAGGCAAATCGGGCCTTGCATAATAGGCCAAAAAGTGAGTTCTGGCTACTAGGTACGACATATATATATATATATATATATATATATATATATATATATATATATATATATATATATATATATATATATATATATATATATATATATATATATATATATTTTTGCTTGCTTCTCTCTCTCTCTCTCTTTCTCTCTCTCTCTCTCTCTCTCTCTCTCTCTCTCTCTCTCTCTCTCTCTCTCTCTCTCTCTCTCTCTCTCTCTCTCTCTCTCTCTCTCTCTCTATATATATATATATATATATATATATATATATATATATATATATATATATATAATATATATATATATATATATATATATATATATATATATATATATATATATATATATATATATATATATATATATATATATATATATATATATATATAAAAAGTTTGTGAGGGTACCACCTCTGGTGCCAATGTGGGAACCCATAGCCTCGGAGAAGAAAATAAAAAGTATTCAGAGGAGACCTTGTGGTTTCTCACTGAACACTAATATTATCTTCTCCTACCACCCCCATTCTTTTGTATGTACACATATATATTTACTTTATTTGAACTTTGTTACAAAAAAGGAGTTACATATAGGTTACAAAGATGGTTGTCATAGGTTGTCGAGTTCCTCCAGCTCCTCAGATGGCGGGCAGGAACCCTGGATGCAGTGCGCATTTCCCCTCTGTATCGCCACACTGAGGCGCTGGAAAAGAAAGCTTGCAGCTCTCGGGTCCCTTGTTGTTTCAATGAGCCTAGAACCCAGTTCCTTCAAAAAACTGGTAGCACTTTTACCCCAGGCGCCGAGCGTCTCGGAAGCAATGGGGACAAAATTGTAGTGGTGATCCAGTTCTCTATACTTACGGGATTTGGCTGCTTCCCTGTGGGTGGCAGCGCCACCTGGTTGTGCAACACTGAGGTTAATGTAGGTGTTAGCCAGGGTTGATACGCACGTGTAGTCCCATACCAACTGCTTGCCATTCTTCCAGGGGTTCACTGTGATACCATCCGGGCGACCAATAAGAGCATCAGAGTTACGGGGCGTTAGGTAACGGGGCTCTCTTTCAGCTGGGCATCCAGCTGTGGTGAGGCTCCTCTTGATGATGTCGTTAACTTCACTGTGCCTCGAGTGCCATCCCCCTGTGCTTTGGCAGAGTAGGCCATGGTGACCGTACCTGTCAGCCACCACCTCGCCGCAAATACACCTATATCTGGTGTGGATTGGGGCAGCAAGGCGGAGGGCCACAGCAATTCGGAGGGCGTGTGGTGTGAGACGCGTGCCAGTTGCCGACATTGGGGTTGCTAACAGGAAATCCCCTGCATGTGGTGCTGCTACTGCTGTGAGGCGAGCAATGTCGTGTTGTGTTGTTGCAGCACCCAGGCACTCTGCAGCAACTTGGTCTACAATGGGACCATCCCAGCTGGATTGCTTGTGGGATTTTGGGGATGGTGGTTGAGGTGATTGGCCTGCACGAGAGGCCCACTCTGTGGCACAGCGTGTAAAATTGGGATCATGTACACCTGCCAGCTGATGTAAGTGGGCAGGTAGAATTTCCTTCACAAGGTCGTCGGATGCTGATAAGGAGGACAGGAAGGCTGGAACAGCAATATGCGTTGCTGTTCGAACTCCGAGGCCCCCAAGTCTTACGGGAAGAGAGGCTTGTTCCCACTGTAGGTCATCGAGAGAGAGGTTAAGGGCTTTTTCTAGCATTGATTTCAGTAACCGGTCATACTCACTTAGTTTTTGGCTACTGTAAGATGGTGAACACCTCAGAAAGTAGGTTAACCTGGGGAGGGACAGACATCTGGTGATGAGGTAGAGTGCATCATGAGCATCAATATCCTCAATCCTCCCATCCATCCTCTTAAGGTCGGCGATTTTCTTATCAAGGACCACATCGATGGCTTTCAACCCCAGGGGAGCTCCTAGGAGTGTGCTGTCTTCAGATTTAGTTTTATGGATATTTGGCAGAAGACCCTCTATTCTCTCTACGATGCCCTGGTTGGAACATATTATTTCACATTTAGAAGGGTTCAGGGTGAGGCCTAAAACTGCACCTTGCTCCTGGATTTTTCTGATGTCCTCCAGGAGGGAGTCTTGGGAACCAGCTAGGGTACCATCATCCAAGAACCAGATGTTAAGCTCGCTGGACAGGACCTCTGTGACCTGTTTGATGACTAAGCAGAAAAGGAGAGGAGCGAGGGGGTCACCCTGTTGGACGCCTTCTCGCGAGTCAATTTCATGTTCGCCAAAAAGTAGCTTAAGATCCATACTGTAGCATGAATGTACAAAAGGGTAGAGGGAAGGGAAATGACTATGAACCGCACGGAGTACAGCATCCCTCCGCACCAAATTGAAGGCGTTTTTGAAATCTAGCTTGATAAGGGCCTTTTCGTCTGTGATGTTGGCGATGAAGGCTCGAGCTGCATGGGCTGCCGCCTCACACCCTTGTGGAATGCCAAACCCGAGCTGTTTTGGCTTCAGCATGTTGGCCGCTGCATCACTAACTGTTCTTGCAGCTGCCTTTGCGACGAGACGCCGGAGAGAATTGCCCACAGCTATTGGCCTGATCCCTCCATCCTTTTTCTTTAGAGCACAGAGAGATGCTCCAAAAAAGATAGGTCTTATGGACGCTGGTATGTTGCCAGCTAGACATGTGTTGGTGAATCTGGTTAGTTCCACCAAGAGGATCTTTGCAATGTCACCCAGTGCAGGGTTGAGCATTTGCTTGAGGTGGTTGGGTTTTAGTCCTGTGAACCCACCTGCTGATCCTGTAGGGTAGGACATGGCTGCTTTATGGACCACAGATTCAGCCACCCAGAGAGGTTCTGCTCCGGTAGCCCCCACTTGTACAATGTCGTCCTCACGCGGAGCCCTGGGTGGGTGTTTCTCCCTTAGGGCTTGAGCTGTTGCGGCATCTCTGATAATAAATAATTGATAAACAACAAAGCTCATTGATAAACAACAAAGCTCAGTTCCATCGCAATGTCACACAAAATAATTAAATCAAAATTAAAAACAATTTAAATCTATGAAAATTAAATTTATCAATGCAATCGGAAACATTGATATATAATGCATAACATATTTAGTATAACATGTGTGTTGTTAATATGTGCAACAGATGGCGTTATTTTTGAAAAAAAATATTTTTTTACCTGTCACAGGTGTGGCATCTATATAGTGGGTATATAAAAACAGGCACATATTCGAATGGGACGTTGTGTCGGAATTTCAAAGAATTCGGTGAAGAAGTTTGGGAGATTACAGCATGTGTTGCTATTGTGTCCAACAGATGGCGCTGTTTTTCAATAACGGCATGTTTTTTTCTGCCACAGGTGAGGCATGTATATAGTAGGCATATGAAAGCACGCACCTATTCAAATGCAACGTTGAGTAAAAATTTCAAAATAATCGGTAAAGAGGTTTTTCAAAAAACCTCTTTACAAATGGAAAAAAATTTCTTTACAAAAATGAAAAAAAGTTAAAAAAAAAACATGTTTTTTCCGTCACAGATGTGACATCAATACAATATGTATATGAAAATCTGCTCAGATGCAAATGAAACATTGTGTGAAAATTTGAAAGCAATCAGTGCAGAACTTTCGGAGATTAGCGATTTTGAACAAACGTACATATACATTTTTATTTATATACAAGAAAGCTCAATTCCAATGCAATTCACACAAAATAATTAAATAAAAATGGACATAAATCAAAATCTATAGACATTCCATTTATCAATGCAATCAGAAGCATTGAAATGGAATTGTAACATATTAGTATAATATGTGTGTTGCTCTTACATGCAACAGATATGGTAAACAGCACAGCTTAATTCCAACACAATGTCACACAAAATAATTCAATAAAAAATCAAATAAATCGAAATCTATAAAAATAAAATTTATCAATGCAATCCGAAACATTGAAATGGAATTCGTGACATATTTAGTATAGCGTGCTGTTGCTATTATGTTTAACAGATAGCGCTGTTTTTCAAAAACGCATGTTTTTACCTGTCTCAGAGTTGACATCTATATAGTAGGTATATAAAAAGATGCGCCTATTCGAATGCAACGTTGAGTCAAAATTTCAAAGCAATCGGTGAAGAACTTTCGGTGATTACAGCGTGTGTTGCTCTTACGTTCAACAGATGGCGCTGTTTTTCAAAAAAGCATGTTTTTTCCTGTCAAAGGTGAGGCATGTATATAATAGATATATAAAAAGATGCGCCTATTCGAATGCAACGTTGTGTCAAAATTTTAAAGCAATCAGTAAAGAGGCTTCGAAGATTTTATACGGCTCTGGATGAAGAATACGGCTCTGGACTATTTGAGTGCCGGCTACAGTCCATGACTGTTGAGGAAGCTGCCAAGGGCGTGACGCACGTTGCTTCTCTATATTTATGAAAATTTGGAGACAACCTGAAGTCTAGTGGTGGTCGTACCTGGTGGAACTCTTAATCGTGGTATCATCAGGTGGAGGAGGATTAGCAGGGGTCCTTGAGTGAAGCCAGGCAGGCGACTGTGTGAGCTCAAGTCAAGAGCAAAAAAAAAGAGCTGTGAGGCAGTTTTAAAGAAACTTTATTGGACGTCCTAGAGGATGCAATCTTGGAGCGCCAAAGTTGAGCGCCCCCAAGATACGAATTCTGCGGGTTTTTGTAGAAGTTAGTGAAGGAACTACGCACCAGAGGAGGAGTATAACCTGAACTCTCAGTGGGAACTAAACTGCAAGGTGGAGTAGGACTTCCAGTGAGTAGTGGAACTCCATGGACATAATGAATCGTCAAGTAGTGAAGGGAGCTTCACGTCTTTAGTGTGAAACCATGTGAGAGAGCTTCACTGACATTCGAGGAGGACTTCGAACAGGAGCAGCAGATTGGAGGAACTGCATAGAGCATCTAATCTCATTTTGAGGATCCAGACAGATGTAACTGATAGTAGTCCTCGAGGAATAGAACAGAGGGTCTTATGGACACATTGACGTTTAAGGGAGTGCTTGACTGTGTTTTTGGTGAAAGACGCAGTGCAAGTTGAGAGATGGATGTCTATTTTGCAGTAGTTGAATGAATATTTTTGTGACCTGTATTTCAGCCCAAAGCAGTGAAGGGTGCAGTACCTTGTGAGCTGAAGATTGAGCAGCAGCCTAATACGGTTATATGATGAAGACCAAAGGGAATATTGGAGTGTTATCAGTTGGTAGCAGCCTAGGAGGTTGCATTGTAATATCACTATTCTTGAACATATTCATGTGTATGTTTTTATGTCTTAAATGTTTCATATGTTAGCTGGTTTTTGCTCTTGTCCTGGTGAAGCTTCCTGGCTAGTGAGAGAGAGAGAGACATGGCTGTAACTTGGGTAATAGTGGACAATAACTCTTCAAAGGGAATTTAAGAGATCATCCCAGAATAAGGAGAGCGTGGGGGAGTTACGGCGGCTCGATTTGGGTGTATACTCACCACAATTAGGCAGTGAAGCCACACCCCTGAATAAAGGTGAGGCTGAACCCCTCTCCAAGATCAAGACGCTTACCAGGGTGATCTCCCTAATAATTGCAACACTCCAGTGTCCATTGTTGGTCGACTGACGGCAGCAGAAGTGTGGCTGTCGTGGCCGGTCATATTTCTGTCAGGGAGTGGTTGGGGTCTCTGTTCTATGGTAAGCTAGTATCAGCTTGGTTAAATAACCAAGTTTCTTAGAAAATCCCCCCCCCCCCCTACATACTAAAATCAGCTAGGCCACCCAGCTTGCTTTAGTGACAGGCCTATCACCATACCCAGGAGCCCATGCACAGCTGGTACACCCAGTTTGCTATAGTGAGACCTGACACCATACCCATGCACCCTTAAAGCTGGTCCACAAAGCTTGCAATAGTTGGTGGTAATATCCAGCACTATAACATGCTGCAACACCCTGTATAACCAGCTTTCGTAAATCCTCACCCCCAATAATCCATCTTAACAAGCCTAATAACCTTTATGTAATAGCCTGATATAATAACCGACAACAACAATTAGTTTGGATAAATGACCAGACGTGACAATCAGTTGTTAAACTATCACATGTTATAATAACCTGTCTCTATAATCAGTCTCAATATCCTAAATGAATAATGAGCTGGCATAACAACTTGAAATTATAACTTGTATTAAAAACCTACGTGAATAGCCTGTTGTAATAATATCCCGGAGTAATACCCTTTGTGTTTAGTTTATTTTTAAACCGCAATTTTGTTCAATATCAATAAACAGCAAGCGAAAATAACAATCTGCTCTTATAATCTGCACTTGAACCCAACAATAATACCCTTTGGTATTAATAACAAGTAGTAATAACCTACAACAAAATCCTGTTGTAAAAATAACATTAATAACCTACAGTAAACGCCTGTTGAAATAATAACCTACAGTAATCACATACAATAACTGCCTGTTGTAATAATAACCAGCAGTTAAAATTATATTGTTGTAATAATAACCTTCAGTAATCACCTACAATAATATCCTGTTTTAATAATAATCTGCAGTAATAACCTACAATAATAGGCTGTTGTTATAATAAAGCGAAGAAATTTCGCAAAAAATATTATATTAAGTATCATTTAAACCCCAGTTATATCTTTTGTTCTGAGTCGCTTTTTAATTGTTATTGAAGCCAAACTTCTGAGGTGACTTTATGTTTCATCTTTTATTAAGGACTTTATTCAACATGTTCGGTTGCTGAGTTTATTACGTGATTTGGGTAATTATATTAAAATGTTAACTTAGGTAAAAGGAAGGTCAGCACATTCCGGGTCGACCTGAAGACCGTCGGGACCCCAGCGGTTGACCCCACACACTGACCATGACTCTTCCTGATTAGTCAAGACTCACAAAGTATTATATAGCAGCCCGTCTTCCTTAGGTTACCAAAGACAAGAAACTATTGTACTAAAGTCCCATTAACCTAGCCTAGCATAGGGCAGAAAACAGGAGAGTATGAAATTTTTGCGAGCCGCTACCATTTTCTTGTACAACAATTTTTGGCCTTAGGTAGAGTATATGTCAAAATGCGACTTTGTATTTGGAGGACGGGTTGTATATAGACCTTCACCTCACCACTAAGTGACACTAAGAACCTTTATCTGAAGGAAGTGATAACCATTAAGATGTGAAAACTGCCCTCAAGTAATTATGAGAAAAGTCTTAATACAAGACTCCTGTTATTTTAAGAATGAGAACGTTGACTCGTGTCAAGACTGTTATGACCTCTGGATCATCAGAGGTCACCAGTGTGTTTACTTATGTTGGCATTAATTAGTGGTTGCACAGTAGATATCACGTGATTATGTATACTTTGTAGCTCGCTTACCATGTAGTCATGTATACTGTAGATCTAACCTTACAGCCACGTAGTCACGTATACTGCAGAGCAGACCTGACAGCCATGTGGTCAGGAGAAGCTGCTGGTCTTTCAACCAATAGGTCATATATTTTGTGGAAATGGCTTGTCTGGCAACGAGGTGGTCATGTATACTCTGGAGAAGTTAACCTAGTAACGATGTTGTTATGTATACTCTGGAGATGTTAACCTAGTAACGATGTTGTCATGTATACTCTGGAAATGTTAACCTAGTAACGATGTTGTCATGTATACTGCAAAGCTGCTTGTCTGAGAACTACATTGTTTTGTACGCAGTGAAGCTGGCATGTCTGGCAACCACGAAGTTCTCAATATTGTGGAACTGCTTGTCTGGTAAACCAAGAGGTCAGGTACACTGTGGTGTTGGTTTACCTGGCAACCACATGTTCATGTAACCTGTAGAAGCCCTCGTCTGACAGTCACATTCTCAGGTATACTGTAGAGTTGTCAGTCTAACAACCTGCGCACATAACCAAACCTAATAACCTGTTCCTTTAACATAACTAATAATTAGAAGTTATGACCAGCAGTAACTATCTGCCCAAAAAACGTTTAAATTTCTTGCTGTTTTTGCCTTTGGCAATATATTGCTGTAACAGCCTGCAGAAATTGCTTATCATAATTACTACAATAACAGCCGTCAATGATAACTCGCAGTAATAACCTTCCAATTTTGTTCATGATATGTTATTGCAGCCCGTTTTTATTTGTAATTGAATAAGGTATAATATTTTCAATGTGCGTTATATTGAGAATAATTTGTATTCAAGCATAATGTTGCATCATATTGCGTCATCTTGCATAATCTTGCAGCGCCGTGTGACTATTTTGAAATTAATTAAATATGTTAAGAATTTATATTAAAAGCTTGAATAAAGAAAAAAAATACATAATTATTTTATAATATATCATAATTATCAGCCATAGGAAACTGCAGTATTATCTTGCTGTAATAACCGCTGTTAGTGATTTGTGGTAATTACCAACTGTAAAAAATAACAGCAATAACTGTTATGATCTCAGCCTACAGGAGAAACGAGTCTTACCCTTGAGAGTTATTCAACAAGCCTGACCTAACTAGAAAGTATAAGAAATTTAGAGGTGATAACACAGATGTAAAATAGTTTGTTAGATTTAAATAACAATTAAAGATTATGGGCAGTAAATAAGAAAACAGATAAATGACTGGCTAGGAGATGTGGACATTTTGCTGGAGGCGTGAGGCTCGCTTCTGGAGGGCTTTGACCTCACTTGAGGCCAGACATCGCAGGGGGAAAGCCACGCTCCATTGAGCTCCCGTCAGGAAGGAACCCCTAGTTCAAGAGAAGTGTGAAGAGTTCACACTCCAAGAGAAGAGAAGTGTGCAGACGTACCAGCTGTGGAATCGAGCTGAGAACGTTGTGGTCTCAAGTCCTGGACGGCTAGGAGAGTATTAAGCCGCCCAGAGACATTATCGTGGGCCGTGGCAGCGCCCTGACCAGGCTTCGTCAGAGGAAGGAGCGCCCTCGACCAGATAATCTGTGGTTTGTCCTTTGGGGAAGAAGTTGCTGAGAACTTCGAAGCCAGCACAGATGAAGTAATTGATGAGACTCCAAGGTAGTGGAGGAGAGGACCTCGAGCTGTGAGGAGAAACAGTGAAGAGGAGTGTCACGTGCTTCTGTAGAGGTGGTGAAGCACCATAGCTGCTCGAGAGAACTTCAAGGTGTAGCAGCCAAGAGAGCTGTGGAGGACCCTAGCAGAAGGGTGAAGCACCGTAGTTGCTCAAGGAAACTTCATGGTAGCAGCCTGGAGGAGCTGCAGAGGATCCTGGTAGTTAAGCCCGGAAGAACCTAAAGATATCAGGGTAGTGAACTTCCAGAGGTGGAAGGGAAGTTCTGGTGGATTACTTGTAGGGAGTTGATAGTGTTTGGTTGTCATTAGCGTGCAAGACGCAGTGAGAGGTGAGTGATTGTTTGCATTCTTATGTCAAGGAGTGTTTTATACTGAAGTTTAGAGTTACAGTCGTAGGCTGGATTACCTACATATGTATGTGTTTTAGGACTGATAGAGTGATCAATTGATCATTGTTGTGTATCAAGGAACATTTATACTGATATATGTTATTGCATTCACATGCTGATTTTCTTTGTACACATTTATAGATACATATATATATTCTCTTGCTGATGGTGCAACAGTGTATGTATACTTGATCAATTTGAGGAGGTTGATAGTATCAGGTGGTGAACCAGGAGATAGGATACCACTTGATAAGCTGATGATAGAGTTCTGATGGTGTTGGAGTGCAACCTGATTGTAATAGTATAGAGTATAGGATTCATTATTATTATATGTATGTATGTATTGTGTATGTGCTTTGTCCAGTAAATGTATTCCAATTTGCTGGTGTTTGCCCTTGTCCTAGTGAGGCTTCCCATGAAATAGTACAGAAGGAGAGAGAGAGAGAAAGAACCAAGAACCACTGCTGTAGACAGGGTAAGACGGAACACCAATAAGTCATAGGGGATTGAGGAGATTATATCACCTAAGGAGAGAGTGGGGAGTCACAGCGGCTCGAGTGAGTGTGTGCACGTGACAACGAGGCTAAGTGTTGGAGCCGCATCCCCTAAACGCGTGACGTTGAGCCTCTCTCCAAGAGCCAGAAGCGCCAAGGGTGATCTCCTAGTGAAGTATAAGCACTTTACCGAGTTGGGGGTTGGGATGTCCGTAAAGGAGGAACACGACGACAACACCACCAACCCACAAACTATAATATAACCTACAGTAATAACCGGAAGTAATAACCTTTTGCAAAAGTTTGCTATAATAACCCGCCTTAATGACCTAAAATAATAACACATCATAATAGCCAGACGTAATAGCGATCAGAAATAACTTGATATAATTAAGATAATATCCAGCACAAATTATAAAACAAAAAAAACATGCTTTATGACCCTGTATAACTAGCTCCTCGTAATTCCCCGCCCCAATAACCCATCTTAACTAGCCCAATAACCTTTTCGTAATAGCTTGATGTAATAACCAACCACAACAATCAGTTTGTGTAAATGAACAGACGTAATAATCAGTTGTTAAACTATCCCTAATGACCTGTTATAATAACCCGCCTCAATAATCAGTGTCAATATCCTGAAACAGAAACAAGCTGGTATAAGAACCTGAAATTTTAAATTTAATTAAAAACATGCAAGTAATAATAACCTACGAGTAACAATAAGCCTGTTGTAATAATATCCCTGTTGTAATATATATATATATATATATATATATATATATATATATATATATATATATATATATATATATATATATATATATATATATATATATATATATATATATATATATATATATATATATATATATACAGAATAACCACATGTGAAAAATAGAAAATGCTTAACGCTTAATGTGAGCCCCGACATGTACAAGTTGGATCCCTATTTAAGCCTCAATATAGCACGTCAAAACAATATAGCAATCATTTAACACGTATGGCACTTAGAGATATTAATAGGAGCTGCTTCGTATGGGCCAATAGGCCTTCTGCAGTTTCCTTCTTATAATTAATTTCCTCCACTTATTCTTGGTGGTCAGGTGATCTGCCCAGGCGGATATAAAAATCTGATCAGCAATGTTTTCTTATCTTCATTTTACTTTGCTCTGATAAAGGCGAATTAGCCAAAAACGCGTTAAGCATTTTCTATTTTTCACATGTGGTTATTCTGCATACTTGGATCAGTGTTTTTGTGATCATTATTTCATATATATATAACTGAAAACTCACACCCCAGAAGTGACTCGAACCCATACTGTCAGGAGCAACGCAACTGGTATGTACAGGACGCCTTAATCCACTTGACCATCATGACCGGACATAAGGAAGTGATAGCCGAAGCTATTTGAACGACTTCCCTGCCGGCACTCGGATGGTAATCTTGGGCATAGCATTTTATCAAATCACCTCATTCTTTGGGGCACACGTGATATATATACATATATATATATATGCGAACAAGCCTGAATGGTCCCCAGGACAATATGCAACTGAAAACTCACACCCCAGAAGTGACTCGAACCCATACTCCCAGGAGCAACGCAACTGGTATGTACAAGACGCCTTATTCCACTTGACCATCACGACCGGACAAAATGAGGTGATAGCCGAGGCTATTTGAACCACCCCACCGCCGGCACTCGGATAGTAATCTTGGGCATAGCATTTTACCAAATCACCTCATTCTTTGGGGCACACGTGAGGAACACAAATGCGAACAAGCCTGAATGGTCCCCAGGACAATATGCAACTGAAAACTCACACCCCAGAAGTGACTCGAACCCATACTCCCAGGAGCAACGCAACTGGTATGTACAAGACGCCTTAATCCACTTGACCATCACGACCGGACAAAATGAGGTGATAGCCGAGGCTATTTGAACCACCCCACCGCCGGCACTCGGATAGTAATCTTGGGCATAGCATTTTACCAAATCACCTCATTCTTTGGGGCACACGTGAGGAACACAAATGCGAACAAGCCTGAATGGTCCCCAGGACAATATGCAACTGAAAACTCACACCCCAGAAGTGACTCGAACCCATACTCCCAGGAGCAACGCAACTGGTATGTACAAGACGCCTTAATCCACTTGACCATCACGACCGGACAAAATGAGGTAATAGCCGAGGCTATTTGAACCACCCCACCGCCGGCACTCGGATAGTAATCTTGGGCATAGCATTTTTGTCCGGTCGTGATGGTCAAGTGGATTAAGGCGTCTTGTACATACCAGTTGCGTTGCTCCTGGGAGTATGGGTTCGAGTCACTTCTGGGGTGTGAGTTTTCAGTTGCATATTGTCCTGGGGACCATTCAGGCTTGTTCGCATTTGTGTTCCTCACGTGTGCCCCAAAGAATGAGGTGATTTGGTAAAATGCTATGCCCAAGATTACTATCCGAGTGCCGGCGGTGGGGTGGTTCAAATAGCCTCGGCTATCACCTCATTTTGTCCGGTCGTGATGGTCAAGTGGATTAAGGCGTCTTGTACATACCAGTTGCGTTGCTCCTGGGAGTATGGGTTCGAGTCACTTCTGGGGTGTGAGTTTTCAGTTGCATATTGTCCTGGGGACCATTCAGGCTTGGTCGCATTTGTGTTCCTCAGCCGTAGCAGTCGGTCGTGCAGGGGGTTGGGTCCCACATTTGTGCCCATTCAACATGGATAACAGTGCCTGAGGAAGTCAAGAATCGACTCATGTCTGTGTTAATACCTGCTGAAGACTCTTAGTGGGTCGAGGTAGCCTACCTCTCCAGCAGTGCAACAGAATCAACTGTAAAAGGTGTGTTGTCCTGGCGGGAGGCGTGCTAGGGAGGGGAAGGACACAGTCCTGGCTGAGGGTTATCTCAGTGCCTCCATAAACAACAGCCTCCTGGCGGGGAGGAGGCCTCATGTGGAGGGGGGGGGGGGAGTGAAGGGGAGGCTCACAAACCTGCTGGTATTCCAGCAGTCTTATAAATGAATGTGTGCGTCTTTTCAGATGAACGGTGAGTTTGTAGTGATAAACATAATGCACCTGTGAAACTTTGTGTTAATTGTGTGTGACCGGGACACCTTCTCCCCCCCTCTCCCTAGCCTCCCACAGGCCTCGCCAGCCCACCCAGCTACCCTCTCCCGGCGGCTGACCCGACGACCATCGTCCACCCCACGACCACCGTCACCCCACGCAACCCTACGGCCACTGCCACCCCACGCCCACCGTCACCCCACCCAACCCTACGCCCACCGCCACCCCACGCCCACCGTCAGCCCACGCCCACACACGTCACACGCCCTACGGCTCCCTCACCAGGAAAGGGTGGAAGGACACATGTGGTGGGGTCAAGAGACTGGGTCACCAGTGTGCCAATAAGTGCTTGAAAAAGATAAGTTGAGTCCAGTCCTGTGGTGACTGGACCATTGTGAGTATCGTGTTGAGTGCACCACACCCAGTGAGCCAGGACACATTCACCAGTGTTTAGTGACAAAAGGAAATTATCCAAGTGTTACGTGCCACATCAACCCTCCCCCCACCCCCTGAGTGTAGTGCCTCCCCCCACCCCCTGAGTGTAGTGCCTCCCCCCACCCCCTGAGTGTAGTGCCTCCCCCCACCCCCTGAGTGTAGTGCCTCCCCCCACCCCCTGAGTGTAGTGCCTCCCCCCACCCCCAGAGTGTAGTTCCTCCCCCCACCCCCTGAGTGTAGTGCCTCCCCCCCCCCAGTGAGTGTAGTGTCTCCCGCTCGCCCGCTCCACTTGTGTAGTGTCTCCCCACACCCCTCCGTGTGGTGCAGTGTCTTCCGCTCCCCCGCCCCCACCTCCCGTGATCAGGTGGTCGCGCCTTCCCCCTCCTCGGCCCCCCTCCCAGACCGGGCCAGCGCAGCCTCCCAACCCCCACCCACCTCAACGAGCCCACCCACCCCAGACATCTGCCCAGACATGACGCATAGTATAGGGGACAACCTCGTCTCCCCCAGCCAGGAGGGAGAGACAAATACTCCAGTGCAAGGTGACATTCACTTTACCTAAGGGGATGGCAGAAGAAGCCGGATTATATGGCTTATGAGTTTTTATAAGACCATACATGTAAGGAAGAGACGGGGATCGACTTGTTAGCCTAGATATCAACTCTTTATCGCCTTTACACACAGTTTTAAGACACACAGTCTCTTCCTTACATGTATGGTCTTATAAAAACTCATAAGCCATATAATCCGGCAAGGTCGATTATTAGTTCAATTGGTTCGGCGGCTTATAAACTCTCTAAGTGGTTAGTCAAAGTTTTGTCCCCTATAATTGGTACTATTTCCAACTCACACTTGACAAACAATGTGGACTTAGTTAATAAGCTATCCACACTGAATTTAAATTTTGATTTTAAACTTATAAGTTTCGATGTGACCTCTTTATTCACTAAAGTTCCTGTTGATGATCTGTTAGAATTTCTACGTGAGGAACTGCCTAAATATAATTTGAGCTTGCAGACCAATAAAGTATTGGAACTTATTAAATTGTGTATAAAAGACAATTATTTTAGTTTTAATGGAAAAATTTTTCAAACAAACATTTGGTATGGCGATGGGCAATCCCCTGTCCCCAGTTTTAAGCAATTTGTATATGGAATTCTTTGAAACAAAAATCTTATCCAGGATTATCCCGGCTAATGTGGTTTGGTATAGGTATGTTGATGATATTTTGTGCTTATGGCCGTGCAACAAAGACCAGATAGTTTTTCTTAATGAACTCAATTCTTTGGTACCTTCAATAAAATTCACTTGTGAGACTGAGGAGAATGGTACTCTTCCGTTTTTGGACATTATGATTCATAGAGTCACTAGAAAGTTCAAATTTAATGTGTATAGGAAACCTACCAACGTGGGGTCGTATGTTCATTTTTATTCGAATCATCATAGTATAGTTAAACAGGCAGTATTTTCAGGAATGTTTCTACGAGCTTTGAGGGTTTGCAGCTCTGAGTTTTTTGATGAAGAGATTGCTAAAATATATGAAATTGGGAAGAGTTTACAATATCCTAAGATGTTTTTGGATTTCTCGTTTGTACAAGCCAAGCGTACGTTTTATAATCACGTCCCTAAGGCGAAACCAAAAATTATTAACTCATTGGTGGTACCTTATGCGAGTGGACTTGAAAAATTGTCTCTGATTTTTAAGAAACTTAATATAAATTTGGTGTTCACTAATAGTACGATCAAATCCAATTTAATAAAAAACTCCCCTGATACAGCAGGTTGTGTGTATTCGATTCCCTGCAATGATTGTGATTCTGTGTACCTTGGACAAACAGGAAAGTCCTTACAATTGCGGTTGTCACAACATGCTTATAGTATTAGAACTGCCCAAACGTCTAATGCATTGTATCTACATACGAGTTTATGCGATCACAATATTAACTGGAATGGGGCAAAAAGCATTACCAATTGTGGGGATTTCGTGGAACGTAATTTGATTGAGTCTGCTCTAATCAGTCAGTGTCCAAATCTTCTTAATGTTAGTACTGGAATGTACAAACTTGATCCATTTTTAAGTTATAATATTGCACAACAGTTTAAGAAACAACTCTGATAGAGAGGCTTACAATGTCTCATTATAATTGTATATTCGTATATTGTGTGTTCATGAGGCTTTTCTTTAATCTTTCATCCTTATTCTCTGACCGCTTAATCCTCTTTGACCATTCTAAGCTAAGCTATACCTGTTTTTGGTTAATTACACCTGACCAACCCTAGGGATGGGTTGGTCAGGTGTCGGCCTATATATCCTCCCCCTTCTCCCTTCTCCTTAGTCAGCCTGGTGTTGACAAAGGCTTTAACAGAGCCGAAACGTTCACCTCATTTCATATTTCTCTGTGGATTTTCCGCATATATATATATATATATATATATATATATATATATATATATATATATATATATATATATATATATATATATATATATATATATATATATATATATATATATATATATATGTCGTACCTAGTAACCAGAATGCACTTTTCAGCCTACTATGCAAGGCCTGATTTGCCTAATAAGCCAAGTTTTCTTGAATTAATATATTTTCTCTAATTTTTTTTCTTATGAAATGATAAAGCTACCCATTTCATTATGTATGAATGAGGTCAATTTCTTTTTATTGGAGTTAAAATTAACGTAGACATATGACCAAACCTAACCAACCCTACCTAACCTAACCTAACCTATCTTTATAGGTTAGGTTAGGTTAGGTAGCAGAAAAAGTTAGGTTAGGTTAGGTTAGGTAGGTTAGGTAGTCGAAAAAACATTAATTCATGAAAACTTGGCTTATTAGGCAAATCAGGCCTTGCATAGTAGGCTGAGAAGTGCGTTCTGGCTACTAGGTACGACATATATATATATATATATATATATATATATATATATATATATATATATATATATATATATATATATATATATATATATATATATATATATATATAAATATATGTCGTACCTAGTAGCCAGAACGCACTTCTCAGCCTACTATGCAAGGCCCGATTTGCCTCATAAGCCAAGTTTTACTGAATTAATATATTTTCTCTAATTTTTTCCTTATGAAATGATAAAGCTACCCATTTCATTATGTATGAGGTCAATTTTTTTTTATTGGAGTTAAAATTAACGTAGATATATGACCGAACCTATCCAACCCTACCTAACCTAACCTAATCTATCTCTAAAGGCTAGGTTAGGTTAGGTGGCCGAAAAAGTTAGGTTAGGTTAGGTTAGGTAGGTTAGGTAGTCGAAAAAACATTAATTCATGAAAACTTGGCTTATTAGGCAAATCGGGCCTTGCATAGTTGCATAGTAGGCTGAGAAGTGCGTTCTGGCTACTAGGTACGAAATATATATATATATATATATATATATATATATATATATATATATATATATATATATATATATATATATATATATATATAAATATATATATATATATATATATATATATATATATATATATATATATATATATATATATATATGTCGTACCTAGTAGCCAGAACTCACTTCTCAGCCTACTATGCATGGCCTAATTTGCCTAATAAGCCAAGTTTTCATGAATTAACTGTTTTTCGACTACCTAACCTACCTAACCTAACCTAACCTAACTTTTTCGGCTACCTAACCTAACCTAACCTATAAAGATAGGTTAGGTTAGGTTAGGTAGGGTTGGTTAGGTTCGGTCATATATCTACGTTAATTTTAACTCCAATAAAAAAAAATTGTCCTCATTCATAATAAAATGGGTAGCTTTATCATTTCATAAGAACAAAATTAGAGAAAATATATTAATTCAGGAAAACTTGGCTTATTAGGCAAATCGGGCCTTGCATAGTAGGACAAAAAGTGCGTTCTGGCTACTAGGTACGACATATATATATATATATATATATATATATATATATATATATAAATATATTAGTATATTTTGGTAGCAGTCTTTCCTGTAGACATATATTATTAAATATTACCGAAAAAGTAAGATTAATAATTCTAACACGAATTTTCTCAATCTTTCGTACATTTCTTTCCACTGTTGGAGGTAATTAAAAAATCAATTCTCCAAAATTCATGTTTATTTCTAGTCTGACGCGACACTTGAGCGCGTTTCGTAAAACTTATTACATTTTCAAAGACTTTACACATACACAACTGAATAGAACTTACATATCTCCGATTTGTTTATATCTACATTTGAGTGAGGTGGATGGGGTGAGGTGGTATTTAATAGGGGTATTAATTTCATCAACACAAGACAGAACACGAAGCAATGGGTATTGAAATGGAAGTGATTGTAGAAAGCCTATTGGTCCATATTTCTTGATGCTTCTATATTGGAGCGGAGTCTTGAGGTGGGTAGAATATAGTTGTGCATTAATTGGCTGTTGATTGCTGGTGTTGACTTCTTAATGTGCAGTGCCTCACAAACGTCAAGCCGTCTGCTATCGCTGTATCTATCGATGATTTCTGTGTTGTTTACTAGGATTTCTCTGGCGATGGTTTGGTTGTGGGAAGAGATTATATGTTCTTTAATGGAGCCCTGTTGCTTATGCATCGTTAAACGCCTAGAAAGAGATGTTGTTGTCTTGCCTATATACTGGGTTTTTTGGAGCTTACAGTCCCCAAGTGGGCATTTGAAGGCATAGACGACGTTGGTCTCTTTTAAAGCGTTCTGCTTTGTGTCTGGAGAGTTTCTCATGAGTAGGCTGGCCGTTTTTCTGGTTTTATAGTAAATCGTCAGTTGTATCCTCTGATTTTTGTCTGTAGGGATAACGTTTATATTAACAATATCTTTCAGGACCCTTTCCTCCGTTTTATGAGCTGTGGAAAAGAAGTTCCTGTAAAATAGTCTAATAGGGGGTATAGGTGTTGTGTTAGTTGTCTCTTCAGAGGATGCATGGCGTTTCACTTTCCTTCTTATGATGTCTTCGACGAAACCATTGGAGAAGCCGTTATTGACTAGGACCTGCCTTACCCTACAGAGTTCCTCGTCGACTTGCTTCCATTCTGAGCTGTGGCTGA
>NC_091174.1:34556254-34653754 GCF_040958095.1 Procambarus clarkii | reverse complement strand
TTATTTTATGTAATTTTTTGACTTTATAATCTTGTTTGTTTGCACTGTACATAGCCAAGGGATTATCTTTGTTCATACTTATTTTTAAGTTAATTAGAGTTTCATTGTTCATACGATTTGTTTTGCGTGTTTTCCCCTTACTTTACCACAGGAGGCAACAGCCAAGCAGTCAACTTTTTTTTTGTAAATGTGATTGGCATTGACACCAGCCATTGGGAGGACTGCCGAACACCTACACTTCTTTTTTCCATCACATTTAATGGGGGCCTGTCCTAGGAGCCTCACTCAGGTACTAGTACTAGAACATCAATTTGTGGTAAGTGATCTTGGCTTTGATACAGTTGCTTTTCAATATTTTCATAACTTTTAATATATATATGGTGCTGTGTATATAGTGCATTCCGAGGGTAACATATTGTGAGTGTTGGATAACTGTGGATTACGTGGTGACTGGAGGCCTCAGTCCTTCTCTTAATTGGTCGTCCATCCCTCAGTGTTTTTACTCGTGTATTCCACCCTTTTTGTCCCTAAGATATTTCTCAAATTCAGACAGATCATCATTTTGGTACCCTGGCACTTTGGTTTGTCTTCGGGCCATGCACCCTATCTTCTGCAACCCGACCACAGGAGGATACAGAGGGCCATAGTTCCTCTAGCACAGACTACGCTGTTGAGTTGGGACCTCAACAGCAGTTCTCGTCACCAGTTGACATTCGCAGCCCTATACGTCGGTCAGAGATGATGATATTTACTCAGGTAGGGAATTGGCTTTCTTTTTCAGAGCAAAAAGAACGCTAATTATGTAAGTATCGTATAGTTAAGTAGGAAATCCCTTGCTTTTGTCCTATAGAGACCCGGCAAGGTATCCCTACATTCTTGGACTACCCTTCACTTTTGAAACAATTAAAAGTTTCATTTGTTTTAGAAACTATCGGTTTCATTTATTTAGTAGGATTTTCTTGCCCCTTATTCTCTTACATTGAGTACCGGGTACAAGATTTCCTGCGATTTTGATTGACTAATTATTTAACATCTAATATTAACGTTAATTGTTAACGATTGAATTTCCACAGGATAGTTACCAGTTGCCACGTCATGCTGTTACTGACACTTATAATATCACAGGTATATTTACTATACATTTATTTGCTATCTCAAAATGTTTCGTCTCTCAGCATTTCGTAATGATCCAGCAAGTGAAGTAGGGAACTTAATTCGTGCCAAGAGGACAGAATTACAAACTCTAGCACATGAGTATCACCTAGATGTTCCCCATGGAGCCAACAAAAGTGACTTGCACAATATTATCCTGGACCACCTCTTAGATGAAGGAATTATAGACTCTGATTCTCACGATACCTATTCTATTGCAGATAAACATGCTCTGGCAGCCATGAAGTTAAAGCTCGAACTAGCAAAAATAGAGTGGGAACAGCAAAAAGAAGCTCTACAACAACAGAAAGAAGCTCTCCAGATAAAGAAAGAAGAGGCAGCCATAAAGAAAGAAGAACAGGAACGCGAGGTGGCCCTAAAAGAACGCGAGGTGGCCCTAAAAGAACGCGAGGTGGCCCTAAATAAAGAAGAACAGGAACGAAAGGTTGCCCTACAACGTGAGCGTGAAAGGGAACAGCTTGAAGCAAGAAAACGTCACCTGGAGATGCAACGTGAGCACGATAAGAAGCAAGCTGAGAGTGTTCTAGCATATCGTCAACAAGAACTCACCTTGGAAACTACACACCACGCTCAGCGCCAACAAGCTGCAGCTAGTCTTCCCGTAAGCATCAATGTCTCCCATGCAAGTAAGTTAATGCCACCATTCGTTGAGACAGAGATAGATGTGTTTTTTACTACTTTTGAGGTCCTAGCTAAAAAACTTAGATGGCCTGAAGATCAATGGTCTATACTTCTCAGAGTGCATCACACAGGTAGAGCTGCGATTACTCTCAGTACCTTAGCATCTGAAAATGACAACCAGACCCTGAAGCAAGCAGATTTAGACGCCTACCTTCTCTCCACCGAAAACTACAGACGAAAATTCCGTGATTATCTAAAGGCAAGTACCACCACCTTTTTAGAATTTGCCAGATACTAAGAAAAGATATTTCATGAAATGGTTGGAAGCAGCACATGTCTCTACATTTTCAGAACTCGTCAACCTCATTCTAGTTGAGGAATTCTTTAGATGTGCTCCCCCTTCCATCCGTTTATATTTAGCAGACAAACAAGAAACCGACTACATCAGATGTGCGAAGTCGGCTGACACCTACAGTCTTATACACCGGCTAACACCTGACCCACCTTCCAGTAAGAAGTCTTGGTCTTCTGTGGAAAAGCCACAGAATAATGGTGTTAATCCTTCATTAACACCATTATTCTTCCAGGCTGAGACTCAACCTGACAGTATCGCTGGGTTCTTCCTAGAGAATCAGTTGCTCTACCGAAGGTACAGACCCAGTAAGCTGAAGGAGGATGACGATTGGGCAAATGTCGACCAACTAGTAGTTCCTAGTTGTAGTTGTTGTAGTCCAACTAGTAGTTCCAACTAGTATATGTGTGTTTGCGTCCCTTTCTTCAATACCTACTGGTACCAGTGCATATTCTTATCACAGGGATTATGGGATCATACCCTTGAGGATAGTAAAGGTAATAGGCCTGAGTAAGAAGTATACTTGTGGCAGGTACGAGCCAGGTTATAAAGTGGAGGTGATAACATCCACCTTCCGAAATAATCTTTCTCAAAAGAAATACATGTTATTCCAATCCATTTTTATTTGTCATTGAATAAGGAATAATATTTTCTTTGTTCGATATTATGAGTACAAATTGTAGCCTGATATCATAATGCAGCTCCTTGTTTCTATTTTAAAATTTATTACGTGTGTTCGGAATTGGTATTAATGGTTTGAAGAAAGAAAAATAACTAATCTTAATTATCAGCCGGAAGAAAGTGCAGTATTATCACGCTGTATTAACCGCTCGAAGTGATCACAGGTAATTACCAACTGTACAGAAAAGCAGCAAATACGGGAAGTAATAACCTGCAAACGTTTGCCATAATAACTCGCCTTAATAACCTTCAGTAATAACACATCATAATAATATGACGTAATAACATGCAGAATTAACATAGGGTAATTCAAGGTAATATCCAGCACAAAACATATTTCAACACCCTGTATAACCAGCTTTCGTAATTCCCCGGCTTAATAATCCGTCTTAATTTGCCTAATAACCTTTATGTAATAGCCTGATATAATTACCAACCACAATAATTAGTTTGTGTAAAGGATCAGACAGTTTTACAATCAGTTGTAAAACTATCCCTAGTGACCTGTTATAATAACCCACCTCAATAATCAGTCTCAATATCCTGAATGAACAGGAAGCTGGTATAATAACCTGCAAGTATAACTTTCACTAAAAAGCCACTACAAGAGCCTTTTGTAATAATAACTCAGTAATAACCTAAAATAATTGCCTGTTGTAATAATATCCCGGAGTAATAACCCATACGTTCAGTTTCTTTTTGAACCCCAATTATATCATTTGTTCTTAATCGTTTTTAATTGTAATTGAAGCCAAACTTCTGAGGTGACTTTATGTTTCATTGTGTTTATGTCGGTTGCTGAGTTTATTACGTGTTTGGGGAATGTTATTAAACTGTTGACTTAAGGTAAAAGGAAGGTTCCGTGCTCCATGGGGTCGACCTTAGGACCGTCATGACCCTACACACTGACCTAAGGACCGTCGTGACCCCGCACACTGACCTTAGGACCGTCATGACCCTACACACTGACCTAAGGACCATCGTGACCCCGCACACTGACCTTAGGACCGTCGTGACTCCGCACACTGACCTAAGGACCGTCATGACCCCGCACACTGACCTTAGGACCGTCGTGACCCCGTACGCTGACCTTAGGACCGTCGTGACCCCACACACTGACCTTAGGACCGTCGTGACCCCGCACACTGACCTTAGGACCGTCGTGACCCCACACACTGACCTTAGGACCGTCGTGACCCCGCACACTGACCTTAGGACCGTCGTGACCCCACACACTGACCTAAGGACCGTCATGACCCCACACAGTGACCTGAGGACCGTCGTGACCCCGCACACTGACCTGAGGACCGCCGTGACCCCGGCGGGTGAACCCACACACTGACCTGAGAACCGTCGTGACCCCACACTCTGATCTGAGGACCCTCGTGACCCCACACACTGACCTGAGAACCGTCGTGAACCCACACAGTGACCTGAGGACTGTCGTGACCCCGCACACTGACCTGAGGCCCGTCGTGACCCCAGCGGGTGACCCCCACACACTGACCTAAGGCCCGTCGTGATCGCAGCGGGTGACCCCACACACTGACCTGAGGCCCGTCGTGACCCCAGCGGGTGACCCCACACACTGACCTGAGGACCGTCGTGACCCCACACACTGACCTTAGGCCCGTCGTGACCCCAGCTGGTGACCCCAAACACTGACCTGAGGCCCGTCGTGATCGCAGCGGGTGATCCCACACACTGACCATGACTCTTCCTTAGTAATAAAGTCCTCAACCCATTCTGTAAGTACATTACAGAATGTACTTACCAATGTAATTACCAATGTAACGTAGGATTATGTTACGTTGTTGGGTATATTATATACACAGTGTTTAGTGAGTTTCATATTTATTTAGTAGTCCTGGATACCGCAGTGTCGTAGACGTTGAGACGGAGCTAGGAGCAGAGCAGAGAGCTGAGTGAGGCCGGAGTCGCGGAGTAAGTTTTCTCCTACAAATCTATTCCATTCTATGCTAAATCTGATTTCTTTGTGATCACTGTTCCTTAGCTCACTTCCTATTTTGATGTCATTAATTTGCACTTCCCTGTTAGTTAACACTAAGTCTAAAACATTATTTCCATGCATTGGTTCCTTAATGTGTAGCTTAAGGGAGCAATCATCAATTAATTCAAGAAAATCTTCTGCTTCATTATTCACTGTTCTATTAAGCCAGTTTATTCCACCAAAATTAAAGTCACCCATGAGACATATTCTGTTTGACCTAAACGCTTTAGATATTTCATCCCATAGATGCTTTGCTTCCAATCTGTCTAAGTTTGGTGGCCTGTATATAACTCCTATTATAAGATTTTAAACTTTTTCGTTTAATTCTAGCCAAATAGTTTCTGTGTGTGGCTCAGTTTTGATTCCCTCTCTGAGACTACATTTTAAATGTTCCATAACATATATGGCTACTCCCCCCCTCCTCGTCTAATATCTGTATCTGTGTAAAATAGTTTAAATCCGTTTATTTGATATCCAGCTAATATTTCTCTGTTTTCTACATTCATCAATGTTCCGGTAAGGGCAATAATATATATTGTTTCTGTGCAGACAAGAGCATTTAACTCGTTTATTTTGTTTCTTAGACTCCTACAGTTCGTGTAATATTCCTTAAGTGTATTGCTATTTTGAGGCGCTCCTCCTTCCCTGTTCATTTTGTCATTTTTTCCCCTCACAAACACATACGTATATTGGCTCCTTTCTTCATATCAATTCCCATACCATTATCTACTAATAGTTTGAACCCAAGCAAACCCCCTCCAACCACAGGGTCTAATGAGTTGGCAACAGCAACAACCCCAGCCCTAGATAAATGCACCCCATCCCGAGCATACATGTGATTTTTTTTCATAAAAGTATTCCCAGTTATCAATGAATGATATTGCAATTGATTTAAAAGATTTGTCCAGTCGGCAATTGACACCAAGTACCCCCGACAACCATTTATTTCCAACTCTCTTTCTTGGAAGAATGCCACATACGATCGTGATTCCTCCCTTATGCCTAACTAATTTTATGGCTGTCTTAAATCTCTGTATCAGTGCCTCACTCCTAACTCGTCCTACATCATTACCACAGGAACTGATACAAATAATGGGTTTGTTCCCATTTCCAGCTATAATGTCATTCATGTTGTTTACTATATCACCAATCCCTGCTCCCGGATAGCAAACCCTTAACCTGTTCCCCTTATCTCTGGTACAAAAATTCCTATCCAAATACCTCACCTAGGAATCCCACACAACCAAAATTCACTTAGGTACTTCCTTTACTTTGAGAGCAGCTTGAGGGACCCGGGCTCCCTTCGATGCTTGCCTTTCGAGTGAACCGCAAGCTCTCTACAGCACTTGTCTTCAGCACGGCAAACGAGTTTAAAGTTTTTAGTACATCAGAAGGTGGACTTGCCAGAGTCATCTTAAGACCCCTGTTTTTGCGACATTACAAGGCGAGGTCTTTTTAATTTTGGTCTTTTTTGTTTCTTCTTGACGTTGTTTCAGCTGTCGTAGCTTCTCCCGTAGGGAATCCAACTTTTTCCTCAGAGCTCCTCATAGATTCATCAGTTCCTTCACAACACCTTCCATTATTACTATAATAGCACAATTGGAGCTCAGCTTACACACCCTCTCACTGTGACTGTCTGCGCCCCATTAAATATAGTGACAAGGCCAGGCACCATACTCAGGTACCCATATTCAGCTGGGCATCCCAGCTTGCTATAGTGACAGGCCTGACACTATACACATATACAGCTGGGACACCCAGCTTACTTTAGTGATAGGCCTGGCACCTACATACAGATATGCCACACAACTTGCTACAGTGACAGGCCTGGCACCAAATCCAGGCACATACATACAACTGGGCCACCCAGCTTGCTATAGTGACAAGGCTTAGCACAATAATTATAGGCACCTATATAAGACTGGGCCACCCGGCTTGCTATAGTGACAGGCCTGGCACCATAACTTGCTCCCATATTCAGCTGGTCTATCCGGCTTCTATATTGACAGGCCTGACATAATATCCAGCGTCTATATACAGCTGGTCTTACCGGCTTGCCATAGATACAGGGCTGGCATCATACCCAGCGGCTATATACAGCTGGTCTACCCAGCTTGCTATAGTGCCTGTGCATTATAGGTATAGTGCAGGCTATAGGTATAGTGCCTATAGCCTGCATAATACCCAGCGCCCATATACAGCTGGGCCACCCGGTTTTCTATAGTGACAGGCCTGGAACCATTCAACTAATAATCTCAGTGAATTAGACACTTTAGTGTTCACTAATGACGATGCTTCTTCTTCAGAGGCAGCCCAGATTTTTTCTTAATGTTCAGCTTTATTTATTGGAACTCTGTAAACACTAAATATTTTATATTTCTAATTACTTGACGAAAGATCAAATATTTAAATCATTACTTCAGATTTGACTTTATATTTCATCTGTTTGATTTGGTTTCTGAATTGTTTACGTGTTTGAGAACTTATATCCAAATGTTGACTTAAGGTAAAAGAAAGTATTGTGTGTCTATGGGGTCGACCTGAGGTCCGTCTTGACCCCAGCGGGTGACCCCACACACTGACCTTGACTCTTCCTTATTAATAAAGTCCTCAACCCAGTAATTTATACATCTCTGGTAAGGTGTATAAATTACGTGTGTTAGGAATTGATATTAGTAGATTGAATAAAGAAAAATAACCAATCTTAATTATCAGCCGTAGGAAACTGTAGTATTATCCTGCCTCAATAACCGTTCGTAGTGATCTTAGGTAATTACCAACTGTAAATAATGGCAGAAAATACCTGCAGTAATAACCGGAAGTGATAACTTTCTGCAAATTTTGACATAATAACTCTGTTATTACGTTAAAAAAATTATATTGTTATAATTTTACATAATAACTCACCCTAATAATCTCCAGTAATAACACATCATAATAACGTGACGCAATAAAGTACAGAAATAACATTAATGTTATTTCTGCACGAAATATCCTTCATAAATTATAAAAAACAAAAACACGTCAAACCCTCTATAACAACACTTCCTCATAACTCCTCGCCCCAATAAACCTGCCTTAATATCCTCACGTAATAACTACTCGAAATAACCTCTCCCTAATAGCCTGGTGTAACCAGCCACAACAACCAGCTTATGTAAATGGTCAGACTTAACAACCAGCTGAAAAACCTTCCCTAGTAACCTGTTATAATAACCCGCCTCACTAATCAGCATCACCTATTGCAATAATTTTAATAACAACCTACAGTAATAGCCTGTTGTAGCAGTAACCTTCAGTGTAATCACCTACAATAATTGACTATGGTAATAATTACCAGCAGTTATAACAAACAATAATAGCCTGTTGTAATATGAACCGGCAGTAATAACATACATATTTGTTATAATAACCCGTAGAAATTCCGCAAAAATTATTGTATTAAGTATCATTAAACTCCAGTTATATCTTTTGTTCTTAGTCGTTATTAATTGTTATTGAAGCCAAACATCTGAGGTGACTTAATGTTTCATCTGTTTATGTCGGTTGCTGAGTTTATTACGTGTTTGAGGAACTTATATCCAAATGTTGACTTAAGGTAAAGGAAAGTGCTCTAAGTCTATTGGGACGACCTGAGGACCGTCGAGACCCCAGCGGGTGATCCCTTACCTTGGGGTTTCCTTGGAGTTTTTCCGGGGCTTAGAGTCCCCGCGGCCCGGTCGTCGACCAGGCCTCCACGTCGACCAGATGTTGTTGTTGTTATAGATTCAGCTACTTGGAACAAGTTCCAAGTAGCACGGGCTATGGTGAGCCCGTAACTTACCTGGCACAGGAGCGGGGCAAGTAGCACGGGCTATGGTGAGCCCTTAGCGGACTTACCTGGCACTGGAGTGGTGCCCTGCGGATTGTCGACCAGACCCCACACACTTTTTTTTATAGACCTCAGGTGAGGTGTATATATTAAGTGAGTTAGGAACTTATATTAATAGATTGGATAAGGAAGACTAACCAATCTTAATTATCAGCCATAGGAAACTGCAGAATTATCCAACTGTAATAACCGCTTGTTGTGATCTCAGGTAATTGCCAATTGAAAATAATCGCAGAAGTAATTAACGGAAGTAATACCCTTCTGTAAAATTTTGACATGATAACTTGCCCCAATAATCTCCAGTAATAACCCATCATAATAACATGACGCAATGACGCACAGAAATAACTTATAAGTTTTTTCTGCATGTAATATCTTGCAAAAATTATAAAACACAGAAACATGTTGTAACACTCAGTTTAACCACTTCCTCATAACTCCGCGCCCTTATAACCTGCCTTAATATCCTCACGTAACTTCGCCTCTGATGACCTCTGGGTCATCAGAGGTCACTAGTGTATTTACTTATGTTGGTATTAATCAACGGTTGCACTGTAGATATCACGTGATCATGTATACTTTGTAGCTCGCTTACCATGTAGTCATGTATACTGTATTGCTGACCTGATAGCCACGTGTTCATGTACACTGTAGAACTGACCTGACAGCCATGTGGTCATGAGAAGCTGCTGGTCTTGCAACCAAAGCTCATATATTTTGTGGAATTGGCTTATTTGGCAACGATGTTGTCATGTATTTTCTGGAGATGTTAACCTAGTAACGAGGTTTTCATGTATACTATGGAGAGGTTAACCTAGTAACGATGTTGTCATGTATACTGCAAACCTGCTTGTCTGAAAACAACATTGGTTTGTTCACAGCGAAGCTGGCATGTCAGGCAACCACGAAATTCTCAATGTTGTGGAACTGCTTGTCTGGTAAACCAAGAGGTCAGGTACACTGTGATGTTGGTTTACCTGGCAACCACATGTTCATGTAACCTGTAGAAGCCCTCGTCTACGAGCGCTGGTGTATGTAAACTAGTTTACAAGAACAACTTTCTGCTTACAGAAATCAAATATATGCATATTATTATCAATTTCAGTACACAGGGCACACACTTATTGTTGTCCTTAATGCCCAACAACAACAAACTATTATTAGTTGGGAGGATCTCATGAAAATATTTATACAATAGTTCACGTTGTTTCGGAGCAATAAATTTAACATGAAGGTTTGCCCATATTACTCACCAGTTAAAGAGTGCATATGCCTCATCTACTCTAGGAACTATATGTGGGAACAGAACATCTTACACGTGTTTACTGTTCAACATTATAAAATCTTCAACATTACAAATCCGCCTGAGAACATCAATTGAACAAGAATAATATGAGTTGAAGTAAAGGCAAGGTCAGTATACTCTGGCGCATGTATCAAGTAGCTAACACGTATTTTACAAAAATAATATCTAACGCATTTCCACTTTCCTTTGTTTTATTTTTTTCTTTCTAAAGGTAAGCCATAAGATTGTCCTTGACATTTGGTACTCATTCAGAATTTCTATTCCAAACTCTTTCCTACCTCTACATAGTGTAGTACATTTAATTGGTATGTATGTACCATATCACATATCTTAAACATATCTAAAATATTTTATCTACATATCTAAAATATTTTTGTCAATCTTCATAGCAATTTTCTTATCAATTGGAGAACTGTGAGAAAAATACTAAACTTTAGACAAAGTTTTGCAATTGATTATTACAGCCTTCTGAAACAAAGTTAATTTCCTATTTGACAACATATTCGTAGCGACTATTATATTTCTACAGAGTACTTGCCAATTCGAAACCGATGTTGTTCCAAATGTTTTAAACCAACAAATCCCTAGAGCCTTAATAGACTCCACTGCCTTGAAACATCAACCTGTCCAAATGTCCAGATAACATTATTACACTAACTACCAAGCCACATCCTACACGTTTTGTTCTTATAATCCATCAAATACATCCATCAAACCAACCTCCATAACAATCAACCACAATAATCCTCCTAAATAATTCACGAGAATAATCAACTAGAATAATCCAGCACGGTAACATATATTTATCTAATAAAAGATCCTTAAAAATCAACCACCACAATAAAACACAACAATAACCCTCCATAATAATCCACCACAATAATCCTCCATAATAATCCAACACAATAATCCTTCAAAATAATTAACCAAAACAACCCACCATAATAAACCACCACAATAACCCACCATAATAATCCACCACAATACCCGTCCATAAATATCCACCACAATAACCCTCCAAAACAATCCACTACAATAAAGTTTCAAAATATTCCATCATAATAACCCTCCACAACAATCCACCACAATATCCTTCAATAATAATCCATCACAATAACCTTCACCGTTAATCCATCACAATAACTCTCCATAATAATCCACCACAATAAAACTCCAAATAAATGCTCCACAATAACCTTCCATAATAATCCACCACAATAATCTTCCATAATAATCCAACGCAATAATCCTTCAAAATAAATAACCCAAATAATCCACCATAATAATCCACCACAATAACCTTCACCATTAATCCACCTCAATAGCCCTCCATAATAATCCACCACAATAATCCCCAATAACAATCTACCACAATAATCCTACATAATAATGCACAATAATAACCCATGTTAATTAACCACAATAATCCTTATTAATCACCCACAATAACTCTCTATAATATTCCACCACAATAATCCACCCCAAGAACCCTCCTTAAATCACCACAATAACCCTTCATAATAATCCGTCACAATAAACCTCCATAATAATTCACTACAAAAACCATCCATAATAATCCACCACAATAACCTTCCATATTAATCCATCACAAAAAAAACATAATAATCCACTACAGTAACCCTCAATAATAATCTACTACAATAACCCTCCATAATAATTCATCACAATAGCCCTCCATAATAATCCATCACAATGACCTTGTACAATAATCCAACACAATAACCCTCCATAATAGTTAAATCACAATAACCCATGATAATAATCCACCCCAATAACCACCCATAATAATCCACCACAATAACCCTCCATAATAATTTATCACAATAACCATCTATAATAATCCACAACAATAACCCTCCTTAATAATCCACCACAATAACCCTCCATAATTGTTTTAAACCCATAAATGGGTTCCTTTCAAACTTTACGATTTTACTCAAGTTCAGAAATCCCTAACATTGGTGGAAATGTTGTGTAATGTTTAAGGTAAGGAAATAAAATTATACTTAAAACTATCACTTATTAATATCTACAACTACTACTATTACTGTATGCAACCCACTGACGAGGTCGTCCAGCATGTCACTAGCCCTCAGGCTAGCTTACTCCAACAATGACGTACTCAGCGCTCCATTAGGCCTCTGGCTAGCATACTCCAACTGGGACGTCCTCAGGACTCCACTAGCCCTCTGGCTAGCACCCTCCAACAGTGAAGACTTCCAAGGTCGACCTTTGTATTACTTCACACTGCTTCGCTGCCTCTGCTTGACTGACCAGTCACCGGCACCTCATCACCTCCCAGAACAGCAATAGAAGATGGAAAACTGATATTAATGGGAGGGTCATCTGTTTAACTCGGAACCTGGATCATAGATGGCACCGAGGTCTGTCACACCTCTTCCTTAAAAAAATAGTTTTTACCCCTGTTACAATACAATACAAACAATCCAAATAAATACAAACTACTCAACAACTACACCAAACAATCACATACGGGATAATGCATCAGCTACAATATCATCTATCCATTTAATATGTAAAATCTGCATTGAAAATTGTTGCAGATACAAACTCTTGTAAGCCTTAAATTGTAAGCCAATATGTACATCTTCAACTTCTTCCACAAGTGCACCTTTTCTCTCATCTTTCACAGGTTCTTCTTCATTAACAGTTTCTTCAGCAGGAATTGATTCTCTGGCCTCCTAAGCATGAATATGACCTTCGGGTTTGTCATCAATGCTAAGCATTTCTGGTTTAATTTCCCTCAAAACCGGTTTCTCTTCGTGAGGTGGAACCTCAACAAAGACTTTCTTTACATGAAGATATTCCTCCAGAGTTGGGGTCGCTTTTTATAGGCTCATATTCTTCTATATCATGTTGTAAAACTGGTATAGGTGCGGGACCCTCTGGAATTATGTCGTCATCCAAATGTATAATCGGAGTTGGAATTTCTGGGGCTGTAAGTTCCTCCTCTTTCGTCTCTCCATTCGTTTCATGCACCACTAATACATTGTCTTATTAGCCGCCCTGCTTGTCTCGTAGATCGACTAAGATGAATACGACGACCCTCGATAGTGTGACTAGAAACAACAGAAAATTAATCTTTGCGACAATCCCACTGCTATCATTATTGCTAGTGCTTTGGTTCTTGCCACTATTGTTTGCCGGTGGCTTCTCCTTCGTGTCCGAAGTATCATCTTCGTGGTTTTCTGAAGTAACAATCATGCTGAATGGGCCAGTATTCTTGGGATGTTAGAGTTTCAAGATGTTAACATGCACATGCATCTGTTTCTTCTTGCGATCCGGTGTTCCCAGGACATAACTGGTTGCATTTACTTTCCTAATCATAGGGTAGGGACCGTTAAACTTTGCATTGAAACTTCCTCCCATAATTGGAGAATACACTAGCACCTGGTCTCCCACCTTGAAATGTCTGAGTTTTGTTGTAATAACATATTGGTCTTTCATGATCGCTTGGGTACCTACCAAATTATCTCTAGCAAATTGCCAAATGGCAAACTGTCGTCCCGTATGTGACGAGATCCAATCCAACATGTCCATATTACTCTCTGACTCTTCCCGCTGGTCTCTGACCACCTCCAAAGTTCCACGAACAGTATGGCCATATACAAGTTCAAATAGCGACAGGTAAGCGATTCATTTGGAACTGACCTTATAACGTAGAGCAGGAATGGTAGTTCCTCCGCAAAACGTCCAAGCTTACCGATACAATACTTCCTCAGCATCTGCTTCAGAGTTTGATGGAACCTCTCGAGTGCTCCATGGGATTCTGGATGATAGGCACTGGACGTTATGTGGTGAATCCCCAAGTCTAACATCTGTTGATTAAAATATTTGGAAGTAAAGTCGGTTCCCTGATCAGTTTGAATTGTTTTAGTTAGACCCTGTCTTGAGAAGAACTAAATTAGGTGTTCGAACAGTACTTTAGATGTCATTGTCTGAAGAGGAAAAGCTTCAGGATACCTTTTCACTCTGTCCATGATAGTAAATAGATATTGTACCCCAGATGTAGAAGGAGGAAGAGGACCAACAATATCTAAAATAAGGTGTTCAAATGGTTCACCTATTGAGGGTATTGGGTTCAATGGGGCATTGGGAACTGGTTGGCTTATCATACCAACCACCTGATAAACGTGACACGTTTTGCAGTGTTCCCGTACATCGTTCTTCATCCTAGGACAGTAAAAGTTCTTAGCTAGCCTGTGGAAGGTCTTGGAAATTTCTCAATGTCCTGAGTATTCATTATCATGTGCCACTTCAAGCAGTCTCGACCTGAGTGGTGCGGGCACCACTATTTGTTGGTTACTTACTGTCCTCTGACTGAGGAGTTCTCTGCGGGCATCTTCTAAACAATACCTTGTCCTCCTTGAAATATTGAGCTCCTATCTTCTGACCGGAGTCAACAAGGTCGGCCTTGTCTCTCTCCTGCTCTGCAATCAATAACTCCCTGGTCCAATTCTGGTTCTCTGTAATACATTAAAAATTATTACTAAGGCGTTTGATAACCCTTAAGGGTAATCACAGGGGTTAAATAGTTCTTCCAGCCTTAATCGCTCTTTCACCCGAGATCTTGTTTGGACCACATTAGCCACTGGTTCTGCAACAACTATTGGATAACTTATCTCTAGCCCCAATACCAAATCATTAGCCAGGATGACTTCTATTTCTTGTGCTGGAATACTCTCTACCACACCTAATGTACATGGGCCAGTAAAATACATAGACTTCAGATAAACGTCCACCAAGGGAGCAACATACAAAAAGTCTGGGAAGGCTCCTAAAATAACACTTAGCTTCTACTGAACAGGTACACCTTCGGTAGAGCACTTTGCTTTATCAGAGAGTGAGCTGCACCACTGTCTCGCAGAATAACCACTGACTTACTATCCTTACTGCCAGCTACACTTCCAGTTGACGTATAAGGAGCAAACACATATCGTTTCGGAACGTCGTTATCCGACCGTGGTGCACGGGCCTCCTCGGATGATTGTAGGAAATTTACCAACAAAACCTTGTTGTGAATAAATCCACAAGGGCTGTGATGAGGGTTCGAACTTACGCCAAGGATGATCCCAGACACGCCTTAATCGACTGCGCCTATGACATGTTATAAGAATACTCTTTTTTGTGGATTTATTCATTTGATACATCATGCTATTGTGATTTCTTTGTGTATAAAACCATCTTGTTGCAGGTATGACCTACCATCTGCTTGCAAGCCGCAGCCAAATGACCGGCCCGGCCGCATGACCAACACACCACACCTCTCCAACCACTCTTTCATGGACTTACTCTTTTCGGGCTGCCTGGACCCTTCTTTTCTCCACCTTTAAACCCATATCTTCCTTCATATCTTTTTTAGAATATAGTGGACCTTGTTTTGCTTGTTATCATGCAGGAGGCCTTGTGTGTTAATATATATTCGTCTGCCATCACGGCGGCCAATTCCAATGTTTCTACCTGTTGACTTTCTAAACAGGTCTTTAAATCTTCAGACAAGCAATCTTTAAATTCTTCTAGCAGTATCAGTTGCTCCAACTGTTCATTGCTTTCGATTTTCCTAGAATCACACCACTCAAAAAATAATCGTTCCTTTATTCTAGCTAATTCTTTATATGTGTGTTTTACCACTTTATTAAGACTTCTAAATTTTTGTCTTTACGCCTCTGGTATTAACTGATATGCATGCAATACTACCCTCTTTACAGCATCATAATCACCTGAATCCCTCACCGATGACGTTGAGTAGGCAGTTTGGGCTTTTCCGGTCAATACAGACTGAATCATAATTGCCCAATTTTCTTTAGGCCAGTCTAAAGATATGGCTACCTTTTCAAAAGACAAAAAACTTTGATATTTCTTTTTCGTTAAACTTAGGGCGCCATATTAATATTGCGGACTGGTTCACAACTACTATCACTACTATCACGAGTACCACCTAATCATAACACTTCCAGCTCATGATTCCTCTTTTCCCTTCTTTCTTCTCTTTCCCGCTCTTCTCTTCTTTCTTCTCTTTCACACCGTTTCAACTCTATTCCACGATTTATTTCCAGTTCCCTAAGTTTTATCCGTAACATATCGACGTTTAGTCCTCCGTCCAAAATGTCACCTACCCTGGAAACACAAACCGAAACTGTCTCTATTTTCCGCTTGTTACAACTTGTAATAAAGTTGTTACATCTTGGCTTAACGTGTTTATGACGTATTAGAACGTTGTTACAACTTGCTATATTGGTTGTTATAACTGGTAAGGAGGTGTTAAATCTTGTTCGAACATTGTACCAACGTCGTAGTTTCGGTGTGTGTTTGGCGGGTACACCCTCTTCATCGTCCCCTTCACTATCTCTAATTTTCCTATGTACTGCACCATCACGTTTCACGTTTGAATCCACCTTCAAATAGCTGTAAAATTTAGAAAAAATGTCTACAATATTTGGATGGTGGGTGGACCAGATGTATATGGGTGACTGAGTATGGTGACCGGACTTGTCACTATAGCAAACTGGGTGGACCAGCTCTATATGGGTTACTGGGTATGGTGCTATCCCTGTCACTATAGCTGGGTGGTAATCTTCAAGATATTTTACATTTCTCACCAAACTAAGAGTTCCTGGCCCAGTGACAGTGTCAGTAGAGTGGGTTGTGTGCCGTGTAAACTGTAGGTTATTATGGAAGGTTATTGTGGTGGATTATTATTGTGGGTTATTGTGGTGGATTATTATGGTGGGTTATTGTGGTGGATTATTATGATGGGTTAATGTGATGGATTATTATGGTGAGTTATTGTGGTATATCATTATGGAGGGTTATTGTGGTGGATTATTATGGAGGAATATTGTGGTGGATTATTATGGTGGGTTATTGTGGTGGATTATTATGGAGGGTTAATTCAGTGGATTATTAAGGTGGGTTATTGTGGTGGATTATTATGATGGGCTATTGTGGTGGATTATTATGGAGGGTTATTGTGGTGGATTATTATGGTGGGTTATTGTGGTGGATTATTATGGAGAGTTATTGTGGTGGATTATTATGGTGGGTTATTGTGGTGGATTATTATGGAGGGTTATTGTAGTGGATTATTATAGAGGGCTATTGTGATGGATTATTATGGTTGGTTTTTGTGGTGGATTATTATGGTGGGTTACTTTGGTGGATTATTATTTTGGGTTAGTGTGGTGGATTATTATGATGGGTTATTGTGGTGGATTATTATGGTGGGTTATTGTGGTTGATTATTATGGTGGGTTATTGTGGTGGATTATTATGGAGGGATATTGTGGTGGATTATTATGATGTGTTATTGTTGTGAATTATTATGGAGGGTTATTTTGGTGGATTGTTATTTAGGGTTAGTGTGGTGGATTATTATGGTGGGTTATTGTGGTGGATTAGTATGGAGGGTTATTGTGGTGGATTATTATGGTGGGTTATTGTGGTGGATTATTATGGAGGGTTATTGTAGTGGATTATTATGGAGGGCTATTGTGATGGATTATTATGGTTGGTTTTTGTGGTGGATTATTATGGTGGGTTATTGTGGTGGATTATTATTTAGGGTTAGTGTGGTGGATTATTATGAAGAGTTATTGTGGTGGATTATTATGGTGTGTTATTTTGATGGATTATTTTGGAGGGTTATTGTTGTGGATTATTATGGAGGGTTATTGTGGTAGATTATTATGATATGTAATTGTTGTGGATTATTGTGGAGTTTTATTTTGGTATATTATTTTGGAGGGTTATTGTAATGAAAATTACTGAGGGATATTGAGGTGGATTGTTTTGGATGGTAATAGTGATAGAGTATTGTGGTGGATTTTTATGGATGACAATAGTTGTGGATTATTTTAGAGGGTTTTGGTTTGGGATTATTATTGAGGGTGGTTTATTCTGTTTGAATATTCTCGTGGATTATTATGAAGTTTTTTTGTGGATTATTATGGAAGATTATTTTGGTGGATTATTCTTGTGGAATATTGTGGTGGAATATTTGAGACGGTTAGTGTAATGGTTTAATACCGATGGCTACTCTGGTGAATTATTTGTTTTTTAAGACGGGTCACCTGAGGAGGTGAATAAAATACTGGATTGATGACTTTATTAATAAGGAAGAGTCATGGTCAGTGTGTGGAGTCACCTGCTGGGGTCACGACGGTCCTCAGGTCAGTGTGTGGGGTCACCCGCTGGGGTCACGACGGTCCTCAGGTCACTGTGTGGGGGGTCACCTGCTGGGGTCACGACGGTCCTCAGGTCAGTGTGTGGGGTCACCTGCTGGGGTCACGACGGTCCTCAGGTCATTGTGTGGGGTCACCTGCTGGGGTCCCGACGGTCCTCAGGTCAGTGTGTGGGGTCACCCGCTGGGGTCACGACGGTCCTCAGGTCAGTGTGTGGGGTCACGACGGCCCTCAGGTCAGTGTGTGGGGTCACCTGCTGGGGTAAAGACGGTCTCAGGTCGACCCCATAAAACAAACAGTCTTCCTTTTATCTGACGTCAACAGTTTAATATAAATTCCCAAAACACGTAATAAACTCAGCAACCGACACAAACGCATGAAACATAAAGTCACCTTAGAAATTTGGCTTCAATAAAAATTTTAAAAGTGACTAAGAGCAAAATATGTATTTGTGTTTTAAAAAGAAACTAAACACATAGGTTATTATTCTGGAATATTATTACAACATGCTATGATTGTAGGTATTACTGCAAGTTATTATTAAAACAGGTCCTTCTTGTAGCTTTTTAATGTATGTTATATATGCAGGTAGTTATACCAGAAAGCTGTTCATTCGGGATATTAAGATTGAATAGTGAGGCAGGTTATTATAACAGGTCACTAGGGCTAGTTTAACAACTGATTGTTAAGTCTGATCATTTACACAAACTGATTGTTGTGGTTGGTTATTACATCAGACTATAACGAAAACCTTATTAGGCTAGTTAAGACAGGTTATTGACGCGGGGAATTGCGAGGAGCTAGTTATACACGGTGTTACAGCATGTTTTTGTATTATATAATTTCTTTCTGGATATTACCTGGAATTGTTCGTGTTATTTCTGCCCGCTATTTCGTCATGCTAATTTGTTGTGTTATTACTGTAGGTTATTAAGGCGAGTTATTACGATAAACCTTTAATTTTGTAATTAGTAATGAGTAATTCCAGGTAATATCCAGCACAAATTATAAAACACAAAAACATACTGTAACATCCTGTATAACTAGCTCCTCGTAATTTCCCGCCCCAATAATCCGTCTTAACTAGCATAATAACCTGTTCGTAACAGCCTGATGTAATAACCAAGCACTACAATTAGTGTGTATAAATGACCAGACGTAACAATCAGTTGTTAAACTATCCTTAGTGACCTGTTATAATAACCACCTCAATAATCAATCTCAATATCCTGAATGAACAGCAAACTGGTATAACAACCTGTAATTATAACTTGTACGGAAAAGCTACGAGAAGAGCCTGTTGTAATAATAACTCACAGAAATAACCTAGAGTAATAGTCAGTTGTAATAATATCTCAGAGAAAAACCTATATGTACAGTTTCTTTTTAAAACCCAATTATATATTTTGCTCCTAGTCGTTTTTAATGGTTTTTGAAACCAAACTTCTGAAGTGACTTTATGTTTCATCTCTTTGGGGAATTTACATTGAACTGTTGACTTAAGGTAAAAGGAAGATTGTGAAATATGGAGTCGACCTGAGGACCGTCGTGACCCCAGCAGGGGACTCCACACACTGACCATGACTCTTCCTTATTTATAAAGTCATCAATCCAGTATTTTATTCACCTCCTCAGGTGACCCATCTTAAAAAACAAATAATTCACCAGAGTAGCCATCGGTATTAAACCATTACACTAACCCTCTCAAATACTCCACCACAATATTCCTCCAGTATAATCCACCAAAATAATCTTCCATAATAATCCACAACAAAAAACTAAGTATAAATTATGTGTGTTAGAATTTATATTAATAGTTTGAATAAAGAAATATAACCAATCTTATTTATCAGCCGTACTAAACTTCAGTATTATCCTGCTGTATTAACGGCTTGTAGTGATCTTGGGTAATTACCAATTGTAAATAATAGCAGCAAATACCTGCCGTAATAACCGGAAAAAATTCACGGATGTAATAACCGTCTGTTAAAGTTTGACATATTAACTCGCTCTTATAATCTTCAGTAATTACACATCATAATAACCTAACGTAATACCGCACAGAAATAACATCAGTTATTTCTGTATGTAATATCTTGCAAAAATTATAAAACACAAAACCATGTTGTAACATCCTGTATAACAACTTCCTCATAACTCCTCGCCCCAATAACCTGCCTTAAAATATCCTCCCGTAATAACTTCCCGAAATAACCTTTTCCTAATAGCCTGGTTTAAGCAGCCACAACAACCAGCCTGTGTAAATGATCAGGTTTAACAATCAGTTGTTAAAACTTCCCAAGTGACCTGTTATAATAACCCGCCTCACTAATCAGTATCAATATCAATAAACAGCAAGCCGAAATAACATCATGATCTTATAGCTTGCTCTAAAACCTGCGTAACCTGTTGTAATATACAACCTGCATAGCCTGTTGTAATACATAACCTGCATAGCCTGTTGTAATATACAACCTGCATAGCCTGTTGTAATATACAACCTGCATAGCCTGTTGTAATATACAACCTGCATAGCCTGTTGTAATACATAACCTGCATAGCCTGTTGTAATATACAACCTGCATAGCCTGTTGTAATATACAACCTGCATAGCCTGTTGTAATATGGAACCTGCATAGCCTGTTGTAATATATAACTTGCATAGCCTGTTATAATATAGAACCTGCATAGCATGTTGTAATACATAACCTGCATAGCCTGCTATAATACATAACCTGCTATTATACATAACCTGCATAGCCTGTTGTAATATATAACTTGCATAGCCTGTTATAATATAGAACCTGCATAGCCTGTTGTAATACATAACCTGCACAGCCTGCTATAATACATAACCTGCATAGCCTGCTGTAATACATAACCTGCACAGCCTGCTGTAATATATAACCTGCATAGCCTGTTGTAATATATAACCTGCATAGCCTGTTGTAATATATAACCTGCATAGCCTGTTGTAATATATAACCTGCATAGCCTGTTGTAATATATAACCTGCATAGCCTGTTGTAATATATAACCTGCATAGCCTGTTGTAATATATAACCTGCATAGCCTGTTGTAATACATAACCTGCATAGCCTGCTGTAATACATAACCTGCATAGCCTATTGTAATAATATGTAGTATTAATAATTTATAGAAAAAGCCTGTTGTTATAATAATATTAACCTACAGAAATAGTCTGTTGTAATAATAACCTTCAGTAATCACCGACAATAACTGCCTGTTGCGATAATACCTCGCAGCTATAACAAACAACAATAGCCTGTTGTAATAATACCTGCAGTGGTAAAATACAATATAACCTCTTGTGATAATAACCCTGCTGTAAAACATACAATTATTGCCTGTTTTTATAATAACTTGCAGTAATAACCTGCAATAAAAGCCAGTTGTAATAATAAACCATAGAAATTTCACAATAAAATATTATATTATTATCATTTAAACCCCAGTTAACATCTTTTGCTCTTAGTTGCTTTTCATTGTTATTGAAGCCAATCTTCGGAGGTGACTTTATGTTTCATCTGTTGTTCAGGACTTTATTCAATATGTTCAGTTGCTGAGTTTATTACGTGTTTTGGGAAATATAATAAGATGTTGACTTAAGGTAAAATGAAGATTGGAGTGATACCGGGTCGACCTGACGACCGTCGGGACCCCAGCGGGTGACCCCACACACTGACCATGACTCTTCCTGATTAGTTAAGACTCACAAAGTATTATATAGCAGCCCGTCCTCCAAAGGTCTCCCAACGTCAAGAAACTGTCGTACTAAAGTCCCATTATCCTAACCTACCAGAGGACCCAAAACAGAAAAAGGGAGAGTATGAAATTTTCACGACCCTCTACCATGTTCTAGTACGACAATTTTTGGCCTTAGGTAGAGTATACGTCAAAATGCGCCGTTCTATTTGGAGGACGGGTTGTATATAGACCTTCACCTCAACACTAAGTGACACTAAGAACATTTATCTGAAGGAAGTGATAACCATTAAGGAGTGAAAACTGCCCTCATGTACTTATGAGAAAAGTCTAAATAACTTAATAATTCATAGAATGAAAACGTTGACTCGTGTCAAGACTGTTATGACCTCTGGGTCATCAGAGGTCACCAGTGTGTTTACTTATGTTGGCATTAATCAGCGGTTGCACTGTAGATATCACGTGAGCATGTATAATTTGTAGCTCGTTTACCACGTAGTCATGTATACTGTAGAGCTGACCTGACAGCCACGTGGTCATGTATACTGTAGAGCTGACCTGACAGCCAAGTGTTCATGAGAAGCTGCTGGTCTTGCAACCAAAAGGTCATATATTTTGTGGAATTGGCTTCTCTGGCAACGAGATGGTCATGTATACTCTGGAGATGTTAACCTAGTAACGATGTTGACATGTATACTCTGGAGATGTTAACCTAATAATGATATATATATATATATATATATATATATATATATATATATATATATATATATATATATATATATATATATATATATATATATATATCTATCTATATATATATATATATATATATATATATATATATATATATATATATATATATATATATATATATATGTATATATATATCATTACTAGGTTAACATCTCCAGAGTATACATGTCAACATCGTTGACATGTATTCCATTCCTTCTGTAGATGTATGTAATATACGAAAGTACTTAAGGAAATTCCTGTTTCATTTTCCTCCGTGGTCTGACATTGTCACATTCTTAATCACGTGTTTATTTTCGTGATATATACACACACACACACACATTATATATATATATATATATATATATATATATATATATATATATATATATATATATATATATATATATATATATATATATATATATATATATATATATATATGTATGTCGTACCTAGTAGCCAGAACGTACTTCTCAGCCCCAATAACACTAGGCCCGATTTGCCTAATTTTTACGAAACGCGCTCAAGTGTCGCGTCAGACTAGAAATAAAAATGAATTTTGGAGAATTGATTTTTGAATTACCACCAGTGAAAAGAAATGTACTAAAGATTGAGAAAATTCGTGTTAGAATTATTAATCTTACTTTTTCGGTCGTATTTAATAATATATATATATATATATATATATATATATATATATATATATATATATATATATATATATATATATATATATATATATATATATATATATATATATATATATATATATTTACCTCCAACAGTAAAAAGAAATGTACGAAAGATTGAGAAAATTCGTGTTAGAATTATTAATCTTACTTTTTCGGTCATATTTAATAATATATATATATATATATATATATATATATATATATATATATATATATATATATATATATATATATATATATATATATATATATATATATATATATATATATATATATATATATATATTTACCTCCAACAGTAAAAAGAAATGTACGAAAGATTGAGAAAATTCGTGTTAGAATTATTAATCTTACTTTTTCGGTACAGGGTTAAAACCTCAACATAACAAGCAAATGTTAAATCCTGCGGTTGGTGATGCTGCACAAGATCTTCTTATGGAACTCACAAGGTTCGTCAACATGTGTCTGGCTGGTGAGATACCTGAGGTCATCAGGCCTCTCTTTTTTGGTGCCTCCCTCTGTGCTCTCAAAAAGAAGGACGAAGGAATCAGGCCAATCGCTGTTGGCAACACTCTCCGACGCCTGATTGCCAAGGCTGCTACGAGGGTTGTCAGCCAGCAAGCGGCTGAATTGCTGAAACCAATCCAGCTAGGATTTGGAATCCCCCAAGGCTGTGAAGCGGCTGCCCATGCAGCACGAGCATACATCACAAACATTTCTGATGAAAAGGCCCTGCTCAAACTGGACTTTAAGAATGCCTTCAACATGGTAAGAAGAGATGCAGTACTTTGTGCCGTACATCGCCATTTCCGGCCCCTCTACCCGTTCATACTATCGTGCTACAGTGGCGAGTCAAAACTGCTCTTTGGTGAACATGAAATCAGATCATGTGAAGGTGTTCAGCAAGGTGATCCTCTTGCTCCCCTTCTTTTCTGCTTAGTCTTAAAAGAAATCACCGAAAGCTTGTCCAGCGAGTTCAACATCTGGTTTTTGGATGATGGCACTATAGCTGGCACCGTAGACCACCTCTTGTCAGATATCAGGAAAATAAGGGAGCAAGAAGTAAGCCTGGGTCTCGTCCTGAACCCTTCCAAGTGTGAAGTAGTCTCCTCCAACCCAGACATCGTAGCTAGAATAAGGTCTGCCTTGCCTGGAGCCCATGTCATTAGGGCCGAGAACAGCACCCTCCTTGGAGCTCCCCTCGGGTCTAACGCCATTGAGGAGATCCTCGACAAGAAAATCGCAGACCTTAGGAGGATGGAAGACAGAATAGGTGACATCGATGCCCACGATGCTTTTTATCTCCTCACCAAATGCCTATCCCTTCCGAGGCTAACCTACTTTCTGAGGTGCGCCCCATCTTACAACAACCCAAAGCTTGACGAGTATGACCTCCTACTGAAGACCATGCTGGAAAAAGTTGTTAACCTCTCCCTCAACGAATGCCAGTGGAAACAAGCCACTCTTCCTGTCAGGCTCGGTGGCTTGGGTGTCCGCACCGCCACCCAAATTGCTGTCCCAGCCTTCCTGTCTTCCTCCTCAGCATCAGATGACCTGGTTAAGGAAATTCTACCTGACACCCTGAGTGATGTAGCGGGGATACAGGACCCCCACTACACGGAATGCGACACGAAATGGGGTGCCATGACAGACCCAGCACTCAGACCAGCCATGCCGAAAGCCAAGAAACAATCCAGTTGGGACAGCCCCATTGTAGACAAAGAAGCCACAGCTTTGCTGGAGGCAGCAACAACCCCCAGTGATCGTGCACGCCTCACAGCTGTGCAGGCTCCCCATGCAGGGGACTTCCTTCTGGCAGTCCCTATGTCTGCGACAGGCACACGTCTTGATCCGCAGGAGCTCCGTATTGCAGTCGCTCTCCGCCTTGCTGCCCCTATCCACACTGTTCACAGGTGTATTTGCGGCGAGGCAGATGCTGACGAATATGGATTGCATGGCCTGCACTGTGGAAAATCGGGTGGTTGGCACACTAGACACGACGAAGTCAACGACATCATTAAAAGAAGCCTTGCCTCTGCTCAGTGTCCAGCGGAGAGAGAGCCCCGCAACCTACTGAACCGTGACTCTGTTAGCTTTGCCGGCCGACCAGACGGAATCACACTGCGTCCGTGGAAGGGTGGCAGGCAGTTAGCATGGGACTATACTTGCGTATCCACCCTGGCAACGACATACATCACCCTCTCTGCCGGCACGGCGGGAGCCGCAGCGACACACAGAGAAAAACAAAAGTCAGTCAAGTACAGGCAATTAGATCAAAGGTACAATTTCGTTCCAATAGGGTCTGAGACCCTAGGCCCATGGGGTGAGAGTGCAAGAAGGTTTCTTAAGGATCTTGGTTCCAAGCTCATTGACACCACAAGAGACCCTAGAGCAGCAAGTTTTCTCTTTCAGCGCCTCAGTGTCGCGATCCAGAGGGGAAATGCCCGCTGCATCCTCGGTTCCTGCCCGGCGTCGGAGGAGTTCGAGGAAATCTACAGCCTCTAGGAAGCGAACTTTTTCTTGTGTCCTCTTAATGTTTATTTTTTGTATAAAATCAGATATGTAACTGTATAACCTTGCATAATAAAGTGTACATCATAATAAATAAAAAAAAGGGGGTGGTAGGAGAAGTGAACACTCTTTCGTATTCAGAGTTAAATGTCAAGTTTTTCCCTGAGTGCTCTGTGTTCCCTTCTCTGAGGCTGTGGGTCCCTATAATTGCACCAGTGGTGGTACCCCCCTATATATATATATATATATATATATATATATATATATATAAATATATATATATATATATATATATATATATATATATATATATATATATATATATATTATATATGTATATATATATATATATATTATTAAATATGACCGAAAAAGTAGGTTTAAAAATTATAACACGAATTTTCTCAATCTTTCGTACATTTCTTTTCACTGTAGGAGGTAAATCAAAAATCAATTCTCCAAAATTCATTTTTATTTCTAGTCTAGACTAGAAATAAAAATGAATTTTGGAGAATTGATTTTCGATTTACCTCCAACAGTGAAAAAAAATGTACGAAAGATTGAGAAAATTCGTGTTACAATTATTAATCTTACTTTTTCGGTCATATTTAATAATATATGTCTACAGGAAAGACTGCTACCAAAATATACTAATATATATATATATACTAATATATATATATATATATATATATATTGTGACGATAATCTCCTTCAAGAGATTGAGCCTGCTCTTCCCTCCAAAAATACGTCTTCACAATTATATAAAAAGACTATGGAAGAAATGTCCAACAACGACACCAGCACCAGCAAGGCTTGCAAGGGTGAGCAGAAACGTATGCAGCCCGCCACCTGTTCGGACCCAAATCACCAAACTACCCGTTGATCGCTACGGCTCCGCTGATTGGTCGCCGGTCTGGCTGCACCTGCACTCGCCCCCCAATACTACCCGATGTCTGGGGTCGCCCCAACATCAGTCTTCAGAATGTTCCGTGCTTTCGTAGCCAGCACTCCTCCCAGCTAGACGTTAGCGTGTACTGAGAGAGGTGGTGGCTTTAAGCCAATATTCCAGCACCTCCCACTTAACTGTTGTGTTGCACTTCTTGTTATTTTGCCTTAACGTAACTTTCATTGTGTCATTTAAGTATTCTTATTATTTTGATTCATTGATTTTATTATACATATTTGTTTGTGCATTATTTTCATGTTTTGATTTATTTAACGTAATTAAAATTTCATTGTTAAAGTTTACTTGTGTTTTGTGTGTCTTCTCCTTACCTTACCACAGACGAAGTTCCAGTTTTTCTATTTTTTTTTATAACTATGTGACGAGGCCATACCCCTAGCCTTAAACAGCCGAACACCAACGCGTTACCGTCACAAGTTATATGGGGGCCTGTCCGGGATCTTCACTCAGGTACTGGTGCCAAGTGGTAATTTATGGTAAGCGTATTTAACTCTGTTAACGTAGCTTTACTATTTTTCATTCAATTTCATTTTTTATAAGGTGCGGTGTATTGTGCATTACGAGAGTAACATATAGTGAAGGTGAGACAACTTTGGATTACGTGGTGACTGTAGGCCTCAGTCATACTCTTAATTGGTCATCTCTCCCTCCATGTTATTACTCGTATTTACCATCTATGTCCCTTGAATATTTCTCATTCTGACAGATCATCATATTGGTACCCTGGTACTGTGGTCTGCCCCGGGTCAAGAGTACCCAATCTTCTGCAATCTGACTGTAGGAGGACAAAGAGGGCCATAGTTCCTCTAGCTCGAACTTTAGTTGCTGAATTGGGACCTCAGCAGCAGTTCTCGTCACCAGTTGACACCTCGCACCCCTACACGTCAGTCAGAGATGATGATACATACAACGGTAGGGAATTAGCTTATTTTTTCAGAGCACAAAAGTTCGCTAATTCTGTAAGTATCATATTAAATTCAGTAGGAAAAACTTGCTTTATGTCCTATAGAGACTTGGCAAGGTATGCCTACATCCTTGGACTACCAATTTTACTTTTGAAGCATTTAACTGTTTCATTTGTTTTCGAAACTTTGTTTCATTTGTTAGTAGGATTTTCTTGCCCTTATTCTCTTACATGAGTACCGGGTACAAGATTTCCTGCGCCCTTGATTTAATTTAATCATTTAATATCTTTCACTTAACGTTAATTGTTAAAGATCACACAGGATAGGTACCAGTTGCCACGTTGTCCTGTTTCTGACATTTCATTATTGAACATTCGTGTACCTTTATTTGCTAATTTCACCATGTTTCGTCTCCAAACTTTCCGTGCAAATCCAGCAGGTGAAATAGGGACTTTGAGTCGTGCCAAGAGGACTGAACTACAAACTCTTGCACATGAGTATCAACTAGAAGTTCCCTACCAAGCCAACAAAAATGACCTACACAACCTGTTGCTGGATTACTATTTAGAGCAAGGTAAGATAGACTCTGAAACTCATGAAACTTACTATATTGCAGATAAAACTGATTTGGCAACGCTGAAACTCAAACTAGAGCTGGCCAAGATTGAACGTGAGCAGCAAAGGGAAGCCCTCGAACAACAAGAACGAGCTGCTGCCATACGAAGAGAGGAACAAGAACGAGAAATCACCCTCAGAGAACGTGAAGCTGCCTTGAGGAGAGAAGAACACGAACGTGGACTCGCCCTCCAGGAACGTGAGGTTGCACTACTCCAGGAGCGGGAACGAGTACAGCTTGAAACCAAACGACGCGAGTTGGAGATGCAACGCGAACATGACAAGCAACAAGCGACTCTGGCTCTAGAGTGTCGTCAACGGGAATACACGTTGGAAACTTCACACCTCGCTCAACGCCAGCAAGCTACTGCCAATCTTCCCGTCAGTTTTAATATATCACATGCAAGTAAGTTAATGCCATCCTTTGTAGAAGCAGAAGTTGATGTGTTCTTTACCACCTTTGAAACCCTTGCTAATCAACTCAGTTGGCCTGTCGACCAATGGGCCACACTTCTCAGAGTCCATCTTACAGGTAGAGCTGCAGTCACACTCAGTACTTTGGCGTCTGAGAATGACTACTACACTCTGAAACAAGCAGTGTTGGACGCCTACCTCCTCTCTACTGAAAGTTATAGAAGGAAATTTCGTGACCACCTGAAGGCAAGTACCACTACCTTCCTTGAGTTTGCTAACACGAAACGGAGGTATTTCATGAAATGGCTGGAAGCAGCACATGTCTCTACTTTTACAGAACTCGTCAACCTGATGCTTGTTGAAGAATTCTTGAGACGTGTGCCGCCTCCTGTCCGCCTCTACTTAGCAGATAAAGAAGAAACCGACTACCTGAAGTGTGCTAAGTCGGCTGACACTTACAGCCTCATCCACCGGCTGACACCTGAACCATCCTCCAGTAAGAAGTCGTGGTACAGTTACGAGAAGGTGAGCCCCGATCAAGCTGGTTCACAACTGTACTGCAAGTATTGTAGACTCTATGGACATACCATAGACAAGTGTGGTAAGTCTCAATACAAGGGAACCACTGACCAACAACGACCCAAACCAACTCCTCCTAAGTCCGGTAAGCCTGTGATGAATGTTGGTGTTGATGTTAATGATCTTTCTCTTTTCAGTAACCACCTGTATACTGGAACTGTCTCTGCCAACGGTTCAAAACCGGAGGGACGTTTCAAATTGAAGATCTTGAGGGACACAGCGGCTCTACAATCGATCATCTTGAAGTCGGCTGTGCCCAACATAGTCTACACCGGGGAAACGGTCTTCATCACTGACCTCACTGCTACTACTCCATACCCTCTCGCCAGAGTCCACCTGGATTGTCCCTACGTGAACGGGGAAGTCCAAGTCGCCGTCAGGGAAAAGCCTTTTCCCATGCCTGGAGTGCAACTTCTCCTAGGCAACGACTTGGCAGAAGACCTGCAACCAACCAACCTGATCGTCATGGACAAACCCCAGGTGTGTAACTCTGTGCCAAGTAACCCTATTCTTGAGTATGTTCCAGCAGAGGTTCAAGAGAGTGAAGTTTCTCCTCCGGTTCTCGTGACCACCCGTGCACAAGCCGCACGTCCACAGCCAGCTGACTCTACTGCTACCGCTGTCCCTCAAGACCCTCAGAAACTACCCCCGCATCTGACCAAGTTGGAGTTCCGTAAGTTGCAGAGGGAAGATCTTACTTTAACACCATTGTTTTTCCAGGCTGAGACTCAACCCGACAGTATTCCTGGGTTCTTCCTAGAGAACGACTTGCTCTACCGCCGATATAGACCCAGTAAACTGAAGGAGGAGGACGATTGGGCCAACACCGAACAACTTGTGATTCCCACCAGCCTGCGGCCCACTATTCTACACCTGGCCCACGGATCATTCTCCCACTACGGCTTCAACAAGACTTACCATGGGATTCGTCAAGACTACTACTGGCCAGGTATGGTAAATAACGTCAAACAGTACGTAAAACAGTGTCATACATGTCAGATGGCAGGCAAACCGAACGTCTCCCTTCCCAGAGCACCACTGATTCCCATACAGGTGCCTGCGGAACCTTTCCACAGACTCATAATAGACTGTGTTGGTCCTTTACCTCGGACCAGTTCAGGTAACGCCTACATCCTAACCATCCTGTGTCCTACCACCAGATTTCCCATAGCAGTTCCAGTGAAGAACATCACGGCTGCTACGGTTATCAAACATCTATTGAAGATCTTCACTCAATACGGATTTCCCAGGGAGATTCAAAGTGACTGTGGCACCAACTTCACCAGTGATCTCTTCAAAAGGACACTGGAGGAGTTCAACATCAAACAGGTATTGTCCAGCCCCTATCATCCTGCTTCACAGGGTTCTCTTGAACGTAGTCATCAGACCATCAAAGCACTCTTGAAAAAGTTTTGTAGTGAAACCTCAAAGGATTGGGATAAGCAGATTGACCTAATAATGTGTATTTTCAGAAGTCTCCCCAATGAGTCCCTAGGAGTATCTCCTTATGAGATGCTCTACGGCCGTAAGTGCCGTACTCCCCTTAAGGCTTTCAAAGACTCTCTCAGAGATGCCACCTTCAGTGAGCATCAGAATGTGCCCCAGTTTCTTCAAAACCTTCAACACATTCTAGAGAGAGTCCACCGCTTTGCTCATGATAATCTATTGAAAGCCCAGGTGAGAATGAAGACTCATTACGACCAGACCAGCAAAGTAAGAAAATTCAAGCCGGGAGACTTCGTCCTTGCTTATTTCCCTATCCCAGGTTCACCTTTACAAAACAGATTTTCAGGACCCTACTGCGTCAAAGAGTGCAGAAGCAACAACACATACGTCATAGAGACTCCAGATAGGCGGCGGAAGACCCAGCTGTGCCACGTCAACCTCCTGAAGCAATATAAGGGTACTCCTCCCACTGTCTTGATTAATTGTTCTACCTTCACAGAACCCTACATCCACAGTGAGACCATCCCGGCTTCTTCTCCCGAAAGCACTGACAAGGAGTCGGCGCTTTCTAATTCCAAAATCCTTAATGATCTTCCCAAATGCTTTCAGGATAATACTCGTGCTCCTATGCCCTCTTCTAATTCCACTCTCACCTCGTCAGATAAGCCCTACATCCTCCATGTCGACGCCAATGGTACCGACGATGGTGGTGTCGTGATGCAGCAACGAGGCGAGAAGAATACACCTGTCAGCGACTACTGCTACAAGGAACGACGGAACAATTGGCAAGGAGCTACTCTTCCTCATCCTGAAGCTTCAGCACTTCACTCCACACCTGAAAAGTGCTCGGTCCACCATCAACACGGACCACACCACCCTACACCTCCTGCAGCACGCCCACTTCTCATCTCAACGTCTTCTACTATGGGCTTGCTAACTGCAGAAATTCAACCTGGAGACACGCTATACCAAGAGTCTGACAACATCTTAGCCCATGATCTCTCCAGAGTTTATGAAGTAGAAGCAACTCCATCTAATACTCCACCACATAACGACGTACTTCTTCCAGAACCGCAGGCTTCGGGGGAGAGTTGTGACGATAATCTCCTTCAAGAGATTGAGCCTGCTCTTCCCTCCAAAAATACGTCTTCACAATTATATAAAAAGACTATGGAAGAAATGTCCAACAACGACACCAGCACCAGCAAGGCTTGCAAGGGTGAGCAGAAACGTATGCAGCCCGCCACCTGTTCGGACCCAAATCACCAAACTACCCGTTGATCGCTACGGCTCCGCTGATTGGTCGCCGGTCTGGCTGCACCTGCACTCGCCCCCCAATACTACCCGATGTCTGGGGTCGCCCCAACATCAGTCTTCAGAATGTTCCGTGCTTTCGTAGCCAGCACTCCTCCCAGCTAGACGTTAGCGTGTACTGAGAGAGGTGGTGGCTTTAAGCCAATATTCCAGCACCTCCCACTTAACTGTTGTGTTGCACTTCTTGTTATTTTGCCTTAACGTAACTTTCATTGTGTCATTTAAGTATTCTTATTATTTTGATTCATTGATTTTATTATACATATTTGTTTGTGCATTATTTTCATGTTTTGATTTATTTAACGTAATTAAAATTTCATTGTTAAAGTTTACTTGTGTTTTGTGTGTCTTCTCCTTACCTTACCACAGACGAAGTTCCAGTTTTTCTATTTTTTTTTATAACTATGTGACGAGGCCATACCCCTAGCCTTAAACAGCCGAACACCAACGCGTTACCGTCACAATATATATATATATATATATATATATATATATATATATATATATATATATATATATATATATATATATATATATATATATATATATTTATATGCTTCTGGACGATATCCATAAGCTAGAAGACAACAAAAAAGTCATCACCACTGACACACTTCAAGCTGAACTACTTGCAGAAGCAGGGAAAAAACGAGGAACATATTCATCTACAATCTTAACCCCACGACTCAAAGAAGCAGCGAAACAACTAAAAAATCTGAAAGACGTAACAATAAGAAAAGCCGACAAAACAGCAGCATATGTATTGATTCCTACCCATGAATACATGAACAAAATTAGCGACATCCTAAGTGACGACTCCAAATTTCAACGAATTACGAGGAACCCCGTAGAAGACCTTAAGCGGAAAGTAAACAAAACAATTACAGCAATCAACGCAAAGAAAGGTAGTGTGCATTTCAATAAACTTCAAGGCGACTATGGCTTAGGATATGCCTACGGCAATGTTAAGACGCATAAACCAGGTAACCCACTACGCCCTATAATCAGCCAAATACCAACCCCAACTTATCACCTGGCAAAGAAACTCAATGAACTCCTAACTCCATACACTCCAAGTAAGTTTAGTCTACAATCATCAGCAGATTTCCTAGAATTGATCAAATCTACCCAGCCCGATGGAATCATCGCTTCCCTGGACGTTGAATCCCTTTTTACCAACGTCCCAGTCGACACAACCATAGGAATGATACTGGACAGAGTATACAGAGACGAGAGCACCCCCAAATTAGACATACCTGAGCCACACTTGAAAAGTCTTCTCGAAGCATGACAAAGGAAGCCCCTTTCATCAGCCCACAAGGAGACATGTATTTACAAATAGACGGAGTAGCAATGGGCTTCCCCTTAGGAGTTTTATTTGCTAATTTTTATATGGGAACCATCGAAGATAGGGTCTTCAGTAGCAGACAAAAACCAACTGTATACTGCCGTTATGTAGATGACATATTCGTAATAGTAAAAGACTCAGATGAACTAATTGACCTAAAAAGACACCTAGAGAGAGAGTCAGTACTCCGATTTACACATGAAAATAGTGAAAATAACAGTCTGCCATTCTTGGATGTACTAATAACATAAACAGGAACCTCTTTAAGCACCAACGTATATACCAAGCCCACCAACATAGGATTATGCCTGAACGGTAGAAGTGAGTGCCCCCAAAGATACAAAGCCAGTGTTCTCAATGCTTATATTCGTCGAGCGCTTACCCACTGCTCTGAATGGAGCAACGTGAGTAGAGAGTTTGAAAGAGTAACTCAGGTATTGGTGAACAACGGATATAGCAACGCGGAAATAAACGCTGCTATAAGAAGACACTTGGACCGTTGGTATAATTCAGAACCTAGAACAGAAACCACAACACCCCCAATAAAATTATATTACAAATCAACCATGCACAGTGAACATATAAAAGAGGAAAGAATAATGAAAGAAATAATCCGTAAAGGAGTAAAAAGCACTACTCCTAACCAAAACATAAACCTGATAATATTCTACAAAACCAAGAAGACTTCCGAACTCCTTATCAAAAACAGCCCGAAGCCGACGGAGAACCCTCTACAGCAGTCAAGCGTTGTATACATGTACACTTGCCCCCACGAAGGATGTAACCTTCAATGTAAGTACATAGGTATGACGTCGACCAAGCTGACGAGGCGTTTGACATGCCATCTTCAATCTGGTGCCCCTAGGAATCACATGAGACAAGCCCATGACATTACTCTAACAAGAGAAATGTTGAACAAGAATACTTGCATAATAGACAAAACCCAAGATTCAAGAAGATTACAAATTCTTGAGGCAATTCACATAAGAATAGAGCGACCTACCATGAACACCCAAATCACGGAACTATTTACTCTACCCACCATGAGAGTAAGGACAAGACAAGAACATATCGATGCCAACACAGAAGACAATGTCCAACATAACAGGCCAATTACACTGGATTAATCTTTGTGTTTAGATAGGAGATGCCTCGTATGGGCCAATAAGCCTTCTGCAGCCCCTATGTTTATCCCTTATGTATCCCCCCATGTTTTCACCTTCATTGTATTATCACCTGACCTAATGCGGGTATAAAATCAACTAGTATTGTAAGATCTGTTCACTTGAGAATGAACCATGGAGGTTCGAAACGTCGTGCAAATTATACAAATAAGTGTAATACACTCTATAGTAAATCACTTCTTTTCTTCACCTTAAAAGCACGAAAATGAGTTTTGGAGAACTCCTATTTCAATTAAGCCCTGATGCTAAGAAAATAGTTAGAGGGATAGAAGCCCTAAACCCGAAAATAATAAATACAGAATATGCGGTCATATTCAATGAAACATGTTTGAAAGAAAACCTGCTGCCAGTATACACCAATATATATATATATATATATATATATATATATATATATATATATATATATATATATATATATATATATATATATATATATATATATATATATATGTATGACACTTGGACCGTTGGTATAATTCAGAACCTAGAACAGAAACCACAACACCCCCAATAAAATTATATTACAAATCAACCATGCACAGTGAACATATAAAAGAGGAAAGAATGATGAAAGAAATAATCCGTAAAGGAGTAAAAAGCACTACTCCTAACCAAAACATAAACCTGATAATATTCTACAAAACCAAGAAGACTTCCGAACTCCTTATCAAAAACAGCCCGAAGCCGACGGAGAACCCTCTACAGCAGTCAAGCGTTGTATACATGTACACTTGCCCCCACGAAGGATATAACTTTCAATGTAAGTACATAGGTATGACGTCGACCAAGCTGACGAGGCGTTTGACATGCCATCTTCAATCCGGTGCCCCTAGGAATCACATGAGACAAGCCCATGACATTACTCTAACAAGAGAAATGTTGAACAAGAATACCTGCATAATAGACAAAACCCAAGATGCAAGAAGATTACAAATTCTTGAGGCAATTCACATAAGAATAGAGCGACCTACCATGAACACCCAAATCACGGAACTATTTACTCTACCCACCATGAGAGTAAGGACAAGACAAGAACATATCGATGCCAACACAGAAGACAATGTCCAACATAACAGGCCAATTACACTGGATTAATCTTTGTGTTTAGATAGGAGATGCCTCGTATGGGCCAATAAGCCTTCTGCAGCCTCTATGTTTCACCTCACATTTATCCCTTATGTATCCCCCCATGTTTTCACCTTTATTGTATTATCACCTGACCCAGTGCGGGTATAAAATCAACTAGTATTGTAAGATCTGTTCACTTGAGAATGAACCATGGAGGTTCGAAACGTTGTGCAAATTATATAAATAAGTGTAATACACTCTATAGTAAATCACTTCTTTTCTTCACCTTAAAAGTACGAAAATGAGTTTTGGAGAACTCCTATTTCAATTAAGCCCTGATGCTAAGAAAATAGTTAGAGGGATAGAAGCCCTAAACCAGAAAATAATATATATATATATATATATATATATATATATATATATATATATATATATATATTACATATATATATATATATATATATATATATATATATATATATATATATATATATATATATATATATTGGTGTATACTGGCAGCAGGTTTTCTTTCAAACATGTTTCATTGAATATGACTGCATATTCTGTATTTATTATTTTCTGGTTTAGGGCTTCTATCCCTCTAACTATTTTCTTAGCATCAGGGCTTAATTGGAATAGGAGTTCTCCAAAACTCATTTTCGTACTTTTAAGGTGAAGAAAAGAAGTGATTTACTATAGAGTGTATTACACTTATTTGTATAATTTGCACGACGTTTCGAACCTCCATGGTTCATTCTCAAGTGAACAATCTTACAATACTAGTTGATTTTATACCCGCATTAGGTCAGGTGATAATACAATGAAGGTGAAAAACATGGGGGGATACATAAGGGATAAACATAGGGGCTGCAGAAGGCTTATTGGCCCATACGAGGCATCTCCTATCTAAACACAAAGATTAATCCAGTGTAATTGGCCTGTTATGTTGGACATTGTCTTCTGTGTTGGCATCGATATGTTCTTGTCTTGTCCTTACTCTCATGGTGGGTAGAGTAAATAGTTCCGTGATTTGGGTGTTCATGGTAGGTCGCTCTATTCTTATGTGAATTGCCTCAAGAATTTGTAATCTTCTTGAATCTTGGGTTTTGTCTATTATGCAAATTTTTGTCTATTATTGCATAATAGACAAAACCCAAGATTCAAGAAGATTACAAATTCTTGAGGCAATTCACATAAGAATAGAGCGACCTACCATGAACACCCAAATCACGAAACTATTTACTCTACCCACCATGAGAGTAAGGACAAGACAAGAACATATCGATGCCAACACAGAAGACAATGTCCAACATAACAGGCCAATTACACTGGATTAATCTTTGTGTTTAGATAGGAGATGCCTCGTATGGGCCAATAAGCCTTCTGCAGCCCCTATGTTTATCCCTTATGTATCCCCCCATGTTTTTCACCTTCATTGTATTATCACCTGACCTAATGCGGGTATAAAATCAACTAGTATTGTAAGATTGTTCACTTGAGAATGAACCATGGAGGTTCGAAACGTCGTGCAAATTATACAAATAAGTGTAATACACTCTATAGTAAATCACTTCTTTTCTTCACCTTAAAAGTACGAAAATGAGTTTTGGAGAACTCCTATTCTAATTAAGCCCTGATGCTAAGAAAATAGTTAGAGGGTTAGAAGCCCTAAACCAGAAAATAATAAATACAGAATATGCGGTCATATTCAATGAAACATATATATATATATATATATATATATATATATATATATATATATATATATATATATATATATATATATATATATATATATATATATATATATATATAGGGAAGGGAGTACCACCTCTAGCTGGAAGAAGGGGGACCCATAGCCTCGGAGGAAACCACGCATAACGCATTAGAGGGAATGTTTAGATCCCCTCCAATACAGTTTCTGTGTGCTTTTCTCCTACCACCCCCTTCCTTAAATATTTTTTGTGCTTTATTATGCATTTGATGGTTACAAGATATACATGGGTTGATATAAAAATAATAATGCAAAAAGGTGCTTAAAGGTTATGAATCTCTTGAAAAACACAACAATGGGAAACATTGATGAATGTCACAGACGGGTTCGATCATTGTTGCAAGTCAAACACTTCTTCGAATTCCTCTGAAGTTGGACTAGTGCCCAAGACGCAACAGGCATTTCCCCTCTGAATCGCAACACTGAGGCGCTGGAACAAGAAACTTTTTGCTCTCTGGTCTTTTGTAGCGCTGATCAATTTGTCCCCCAATTCCTTCAGGAACTTCAATGCACATTTTCCCCACGAACCGAGGGTCTCCGAGCCGATCGGAACAAAGCTGTAGCAGTGTGCTAGACCTCTGTATTTAATAATTTTCTGCGATTCCCTGAAAGAAGCAGCACCACCGCTTTCACGTGTGCTGTAGTGGAGGTAGGTACTGGCCAGTGTGGCAGCGCACGTGTAGTCCCATACCACTTGGTAGCAAGGTGACCCCATCAGGGCGCTTCTGAGGGTCGTAAGGTCTGGATAAGTGTGGTTCTCTTTGTGCCGGGCAGCGGGCTGTGGCGAGGCTCCTCTTGATGATGTCGTTGACTTCTTCATGTCTTGCAATTTTACCCTGTGATTTACGACATACCAGACCATGACGACCATATTGGTCTGCCATCGCAGTTCCGCAGATGCACCTATGTTCGGTGAGGATGGGGGCGGCAAGGCGAAGGGCAACTCCAATGCGGAGAGCGTCATGACTGAGGCGAGTTCCCAGGGCTGCATTGGGCACAGCAAATAAAAAATATATATATATATATATGTCGTACCTAGTAGCCAGAACTCACTTCTCAGCCTACTATTCAAGGCCCGATTTGCCTAATAAGCCAAGTTTTCCTGAATTAATATATTTACTATAATTTTTTTCTTATGAAATGATAAAGCAACCCTTTTCTCTATGTATGAGGTCAATTTTTTTTTATTGGAGTTAAAATTAACGTAGATATATGACCGAACCTAACCAACCCTACCTAACCTAACCTAACCTATATTTATAGGTAAGGTTAGGTTAGGTAGCCAAAAAAAGCTAGGTTAGGTTAGGTTAGGTAGGTTAGGTAGACGAAAAAACATTAATTCATGAAAACTTGGCTTATTAGGCAAATCGGGCCTTGAATAGTAGGCTGAGAAGTGCGTTCTGGCTATTAGGTACGACATATATATATATATATATGTATATATATATATATATATATATATATATATATATATATATATATATATATATATATATATGTATATATATATATATACATATATATATATATATATATATGTATATATATATATATATATATATATACATATATATATATTATATATATATATATATATATATATATATATATATATATATATATATATATATATATATATATATATATATATATTTCCCTCTAATGCGTTATGCGTGGTTTCCTCCGAGGCTATGGGTCCCCCTTCTTCCAGCTAGAGGTGGTACTCCCTTCTATATAAAAAAAAAATATATATATATATATATATATATATATATATATATATATATATATATATATAATTTTTTAAGCTGGACACGAGTTCTCTCACATTGACAGTGGCTTGACGAAAAATGCAGACTGACCCCACACTCATCTGGTGCCCTCGGGAAGTGGAGATGTTTGGGGTGTATATATATCTCGAACTCTCTACTTCTTTTGTAGGGTCTGATGGTGTAGTGGGTTAAAGCATACTAGTTATGCCAGCTACTGGAAGGTAGTTGTGCTTTCTCAGGGGTGACTGTGTCCTGTACCACACATGACACTGGCCTTAAGCCTTGAAATGCTTTTAACCTATTAATGTGCACTACTAAAACTTTGGAAGGGTCATGCAGACTTTTAATTTTAAAGGTCAACTCAGAGCGTCTGCAAACAACTTCAAAACAACCTTCAAAATGATGAGCTAAAGTAGCTTTCACTCTGAATTTCAAAACAAGAACAAGATAACCTGGCTGAAAACATCTCAACTTCACCCTGAACTTCTTGTCATGGTGTTGTTTCATCTTAAACTGCGACTTCTTCAGATGCTCACTCGCGACGTTTTGGTACTTCTTTAACTTTTACTGGATCTCACTCAACAACCGACTTCCATCAGGGAGAGAAACGTTTCCCATCATCCTCTCACGCAGCAACTGGATTGGGCTTCTCACTTGATGTCCGAAAACTAATTAGAAAGGAGAAAACCCCATCGAATGCTATCAACCATTTCGAGCTGCAAATAATATAAAGGGTAAGTCCTCATCCCAATTTTGTCTGGAGTCTTCGCCAACCGTCCGTAACATCTGCGTCATGATCTGGTGAAATCTCTCCAAGACACCTTGACTCTGTGGATGATAAGTACTGGACACACGATGTTCTATATTGTACTTCACACAAAATCTTATGAACTTTGCAGAACGGAAGTTACTACCGTTGTCCGACTGGAACACTCGAGGTAGTCCAAACAAAGTACAAAACTTTATCAAATGATGAATGACTGTCTTTGCTCTAATGTTACGTACAGGGTAAGCTTCTGGGAACTTGGATGTGGCACACATTATTAAGGTTATCAAAAATTCATGACCTGACTTGGTCCGATTCAAAGGGCCTACACAATCGATAATGATGTGGGAAAAAGGTTCACCTGGAACTACAATTGGATGCAGGGGAGCTTTAGGTACACTTTGATTAGGTTTACCCACCATTTTACAGGTTACCCACTGGTTACAGTGTTTACCAATATCCTTCTTAAGACTGGGCCAATAAACATACTTAGTTACTTGATACAACATTCGACTGATCCCTTGGTGATCACTTAATGGATCGTCGTGGGCAGATGATAGGACTTGTTCACGGTATGCTTTGGGGACCACAAGCTGGGTAACACTCTCACAGTCCTCTGAAGAGGGAGATAACTTAGATCTCCATCGTCTCATCTGCATCTGATCTCTGAGGAAGTATCCAACATAATCTGCCAAAGCATCCTCTTCCTAAACAGCTTCAGAAAACATGCATGTACAGTAGGGTCATTCTGTTGAAGTTGGGCTAAAGTGTGGGACTTTACATCAAAAATAGGGGAAGAGGTAGTAACAGGAGTTACAACTTCATTACATAGCACAACTACTTCAACTGCACTATCCTCATCCAAACGAGCTATAAAAGTGTCAGTCAAGTTGATTTCTGGTTCTAACGTTGGAGGTTTTTCCTCCGGTCGTAAGGTTGGAAACATCACTCTGGGACTTGGCGACTTGAGATCTGGTGACTGCGTAGGCTGGATACACTTCGGGAACAATCTCACTCGTTTCTGAGAGAACTCTACCTGAGTGACTGAACATGATGGGGAGATGACTGTTTATCAAGGTGCCAGCAATGTCATTTCCTAGAATTATATCAACACCAGGTATGGGTAACTTATCACACACACCTACAGTACATAGCCCAGGAGTATTTGGGGGATTAAATGAATACCTGGGGATCATCAGGGGAACACGTTGCACCACCCCAAGTATACTCTGTTTCAGCATTACTTGGTCCAGTTCAACCTTCTTGACCTTGGACAACATACTGGAAGTAATCAACGTTAACGACACACCAGTGTTCCTAAACATAATTACAGGAACCCACTTGCCAACAATTCCAACTATTTTAGCATTAATCATAAATGGGTCAAAATCAGCAAGCCACTGTGGCTTACCTTTACAATATGTCTCGGAATTATGACCCTGCCTTCTTTTACTCACCACCAAGGCGCTTGGTCGTAATTCCGGATGTAACCTGAAACAATGACGGACATGTTCTTTCTTGTGGCAGTAATTACATTGTTTTACATCAGCCGAACTGGTGGAACCTGATGTGACTCTACTAGGGTTAACAGTACCCTTAGATTTACTAGATCCCTGGTCTGCCCTGGCTGTGATAGCAGTCTTAGCAATATAATGACTACTCTTTGTCCTCTCAGAATTATCCTGCTCAAAGTGAATGCCTTAGATGCCATATGATAGTTGTTATACGGTATCTTATTTATCATCTCATGTTCATCTGCCAAAGTAGCTAAATTATGAACATCCTTGTAAGAACGTTTACATGTGGCTAGTGACATGGTCAACTTTACACGCAAACAAGACAAACGTTCTTCTACTAGGATGAGTTGCTTAAGGGACAAAAAATCATGAGTATTTTTTCTATAAAGCCACTTGTCAAAGATTGACTCTTTTACTCGAGCAAAATCTGTATCTATCTGATCAGGTGCACGCTTGAGACCTCTAAACTTTTGTCTTTGAGCCTCTGCATTGAGTTCATATGCTTGCAAGATTCTCTTTTTCACTGTGGGGTAGTGAAAGCTGCCTTCAAAAGGGAGAGAGGCAAAAATCGCTTGTGCCTTCCCGCGCAACTAACCTTGTATAATGGCCACCCAAGACTCCTCTGGCCATTTCAAACTAGTAGCTAATTTTGACAAATACAAGAAAAACAATTTAGGGTCCTTCTCACCAAGTTTGGGTAATACAAACCCTTTATGGAAGTAAAGTTCACTACTGTGACTACTATTTGAATTTCCCTTAGAACCCTTACTACTGGCAGCGGCGGCAACTTCTAGCTTTTTCTCCTGAAGCCTAATCTGCACCGCAGCTTTCTGCTGCTTAATTAACTATTGCTTGGTTTCTTCTTCTCCTCTGAGTCTAGCTACCTCTAACTCAGCTTCTCTCTGCTTAGTTTCTTCTACACACTTAAACCTCTCTAACTTAACTTGCCTTAGGGGCTTATTACGGGTAAAGTAAAAGTTGTTCAATTGGTTTATAAATTTATTTGTGAAATGGTTATAGAAAGGGCTGCAACTGGTCCAAGTTTCAGCATCACACCCTAAACAGAAAACGAGAAAAAAAATACACAACGTATTATGCAACGAATTTTCAACTATTAAAAAAATGTCAGGGAACACATGTGTCAACTAAAATCATTTCTATAACACTCAGATATTAAAATTAGCATATAATAAAGGATTGGTGTGAGCAGTTTTATAAAAAAGTGTTTAGTGCAATAATATAATTATTCAAAGTTACCCTTCCAAAAATATGCAATATATGATGTTTATAAAATCAACAAAGGGACTTTGGACTAAAATGTCTACATCGGTTTATAGAAGCACAAACTCTACATATAAGGTGTAATTTGCATGAAAATAGATTAATAAATGAAAGCTATGACGTACCTTGAAGTTGTAAATTACTTACCTGAGTAAAATAAGATCAAAGTTTGGCACCTGTAGCTGAGCTTTGATGTCTATCGATTTCGTTCATAATTGGCACCCTTGCAGATAGGCATCCGTTGAGCAAGGTGTGCAAGTTCCATGCAAATCCCCTGATAACAATCGAAAAAAAAATTGAAAAAAATTGTAAAAAAAAAAAAAAAAAAAAAAAATTATGTATGTGTATAATATATATATATATATATATATATATATATATATATATATATATATATATATATATATATATATTTATTATATATATATATATATATATATATATTTATTATATATATATATATATATATATATATATATTTATTATATATATATATATATATATATTTATTATATATATATATATATTTATTATATATATATATATATTTATTATATATATATATATATATATATTTATATATATATATATATATATATATATATATATATATATATTTATATATATATATATATTTATTATATATATATATATATATATATATATTTATATATATATATATATATTTATTATATATATATATATATATATATATATATATACATATATATATATATATATATTTATATATATATATATATATATATTTATTATATATATATATGTCGTACCTAGTAGCCAGAATGCACTTTTCGGCCTACTATGCAAGGCCCGATTTGCCTAATAAGCCAAGTTTTCCTGAATTAATATATTTTCTCTAATTTTTTTCTTATGAATTGATAAAGCTACCCATTTCATTATGTATGAGGTCAATTTTTTTTTATTGGAGTTAAAATTAACGTAGATATATGACCGAACCTAACCAACCCTACCTAACCTAACCTAACCTATCTTTATAGGTTAGGTTAGGTTAGGTAGCCGAAAAAGTTAGGTTAGGTTAGGTAGGTTAGGTAGTCAAAAGTAACTTAATTCATGAAAACTTGGCTTATTAGGCAAATCGGGCCTTGCATAGTAGGCCAAGAAGTGCGTTCTGGCTACTAGGTACGACATATATATATATATATATATATATATATATATATATATATATATATATATATATATATATATATATATATATATATATATATATATATATATATATATATATATATATATATATATATCCTGCACATATATATTACAATTATTATCAAATATCAAATTATAACACTAAAACATACAAACCTATTGAAATTGGTCCGAATTGTGGGTCCTCAAGGTGGCACTGCATTGGGCACTAGTAGGCACTTGCATGATTGCTGGATCACCTTCCTCAGGAGCCTGTCTCGGCTTGTTGGAGGGAGGGAGGTCTAGGAAGGTGTGTGAGGAGGGTCTAGGAGGGTTGAGGAAGGTTGAGGAAGGTGTGTGAGGAAGATTGAGGAGGTGTCGGTGCGCCACCATCTCTCACTGGATATTACTCTTCTTCGCGCTAAAGCGGCTTTCTTTTACTGATAAAGACGGCGACCGAGTGCCAGATTTGCTGCTCTTATCTTCTGGCACTATCTCTTTATAAGAGTTTATGCAGTAGACGCAACAATGCGCTATTCCAGGAACGATAATGGAGCGCACATCGACGCAATCCACACTCAATCGGACACACGAGGTGACTGAGGGCTGGGACCTCCCAATGGCCCCACCACGGATGATAAGGTTGCCAATGAGTGTATATTTACTCCTTATCCATACAGAGATATTTACGACGTTATTACGAAAAATTTGACGTTTAGATCATATGACGCAATACCTTTGGCGCGCCACAGCCGCGGGGCACCGGATTCTGACCAATTACGCATGGAAATGTACCATAAATACGTCAATTTACATCGTAAAATAATTCTGATTGCACCAGAGTGTTGCCAGAACTACGTAGTATTTTCATAAATATTTCACGATATTACGATTTTCTCGAATTTTTCGTGAAATAAGCCCCCTTAGCTGAAGTTCTAACTCCTGCCTTCTCAGTCTGGCAGTACTCTCAACCTCATCAGGGTATTCCTCTAATACCTCATCACTCAACATGTCATCTTCTACTAGATGCAAAAAAATGATTTGCAATAACTTAGCTTTAGTCAATCTGGGTGCTGTTACCTATCGTTCCTTACGGCTCATGACCCTACAACAGCCAAACTTTAAGTGTCTAGGGTTACTACAACTGCTGTTGTCCAAAGCGGGTCACCAGTGTAACCCCCTAATAAGTACTAAGCAATTTGGTAAAATTTTCCCTTAGTACTGAAGAAATATATATAAATTATAATATATATATTCAATATAATCAATACAGTATAATGTCAAGCACAGATGGTCAAGTTAACTTATACAACCAAACCAAAAAGTATTGTCTCTCACATAATATAATATATAAAAAATATGGCACAACATGAATGTTACAGACTTAACTCTACAAAGATGTTATCTCTCCTGGCCCGTATCAGCTACTAACTCTCGCGCGCCGTCTCTACCCATAATTCTCTCCTCCTCTGCCTCATCCAGGATGAGGGATGGAAAATACAGACTTTTTAATATTTAAAACTAATTGAACAACCACTTGTTCTCAAAATATACAAGAATGCAAATAAAATATAATAGTTACTTCCAAAATATATAAGTTGCAATGCCACCTGCTTAATTACAGTAAATTAACACAAAATTTAAAAAGTAAAAGTGACATCTGGAACTCCCATAACTGAACAGGTCCAGCAATTCTAATTTCCCGAATATAACAGGTATTAGACGTGTGAAGAGCAACCACGCTCCTGTCCCCACTGACATTGCCACACCACAAGATAATTTACAAAAATATAATATGTGTACCTATACAGGTAATGATATAATGGAACAAAATAAGTTTATTTAAATTTATATACGTATCCAGCTAGGAGTACGTAAGACTTCAACCTCCAAGAAAAAAAAAATGCAATAGATTGAAGATCAATGGCATTTTTTCCGAAGTAAAATGTATGACACTTGAAATTTATGGTATTAATTACACCAAACATGTAAAAGTAATAAGAACACATTTCTGGACAAAAATGAAAACACTCCAAATATATTCTTACAGGAACTCATAAATTTCAGTCTTATGACTATGTTCTACATATGTGTCACTGGAGTATGCAAATTTATCTCTCCAGGGAACTATATCATTTATTTCACTTTGTTTCAGATCATAGTTCACACACCTATCAACAACATTATCATGAATAGAATTGTCAATAAAGGTAGCTGCTTTCACACAGTTATCACGGCAATTTATCTCTCTATCGGTTTCTACCATTTCTCTAAGATCAGTCCCGTATTTCCATGTGATCCCTTTTCCACATGGTGAATTTTTCCAAGACAGACTCCATTTTCCATTACTCCCTTTTTCTGGAGCTGAACTGCTTAATTGAAGCTGACTGGATGTACAGTAGATTTGGGACTTCTCCTGGGTATGCTCTGACAAAGTCGTCTGCTCCTCATCACTCTTGATCCTCTGTGGAACACATACTCTCGCCCAATGGATACTAAAATTAGAGAAATTAGCATTAAACCTCACAATTATGTATAAAACTTTCCCATTCATAGAACCTTCCGAAACACAACACACCGACTTAGCAAACCTTTGACCTTCAAACCAAGAAATACAACCCAAGATAAGTGCAAAGGCTACCTGATCGAACTGACTCAGATGATCCATAAGGAACACAGAAGTCAATTTCCTCATAACTCTGTCATAACGATCAGTGAAAGAAAACAGGCATATGCCTAGGCACCATATCTCAATCATAACTCCGAAGACAAGTTCACACCTCCTGATGGTGAACTTGAACACAACACACACTTTCATGAACCTTCTAGTCTTCCAAAAGACTAAATAAAACATGCCGAAAACTTAGCAACCCTCACCATCACTTCCCAAGTGATTTACGTCTGATGACAAACAATCAACCAAGAAGTTTAAGGGTCTTAACATCTTGAAGAGGCACAGCAGATTACCTGGGAAACACCCAAGGACAATCTGTAACCCTTCACAATGATTAACTCTAGGTAGGATAACCTTATCCCCCAACTTGAAACACACACCTGGAGCCTCAAACATCTGCTCCCCAGTATGAATAAATCCTTCACCATCACTATGACTCTGAAAGTCAACTCCAATATGACTCTGAAAGTCAACACAACACTTGAGTGGAACATACACTTTTATCACTCGTGCATCAAAATAACCTGGATCTGAATATAGAGACACTGCTCTAGTATAACTCACCACTTCCTCAGAACTACTAGATGCACAACCTACTTGAGTAAACTCTCTTTGCTCAACCACAAGGCTGGACCAAGATGTCCCACAGTCCATTACTTCACAAGAAAATGGCTCCTGCAGAATAAAAGTAGATTTCAACATCCTACACACACGGACTCATTTTACACAATGACAAATACTTACTCCACATGGAATAAGAATCACAACCCATAAAACTCCGCAACTTAGATCCAAATGATACTTTACCACTCTCAATGGTTTTACCAAAATTTCCTCCCATGACTTCTGGAGCTGCTCGGAGTACTGTCTGTTCACAATCAATAACACTACCAAGCTGGGTCACATCCTCACAGACAACTGAAGAGGGAGGCTCAAGGGGTCTCCATCTACTCGACAGAAGCTGCTCCTCTGGCTGCTTTCCCACACTCTCCAGAACTGGATCTACAGTACAGACTGTCTCCTTGCTTCTCTCTGAAATCTTAGGGTCCGTTCTACTCAATGCACATAAATTAAGGGAATTTGAAGCGAGCGGGCAAGTAACAGGTAGTTTGACCTCCTCCCCTATACTATCACCTTGACTAGGGTGAGGCGGGGCCTCTACAACAGACTTTCTCTCGACAACCGATTCTAAACTTGGAGTGAGCGGGAATACTTCTGCCAACCCGACATCTTGTCCTAAACTATTCACTTGGCTGGAATACAATAGAGTCGTGGCTTTTAAGTTTCTCTCAACTCCTGGCACAACGTCCGTAGTGAGCGGGCAAGACAATGGTACATGGACATCCTTTCCCAATTTATTGGAATAAAGCAGAGTCATAGTATCAGGCTTACTCTCAACAACTAGGTCGGCCACACAGGAATCTGGAACATCCACATCCCACTTCTCCACTGAAGGGGTACTGGTTACTGGAACAAATGCTTGAGTAACAACATCAGAACTGATAACTGGATTTATAATAGTACTGACATCAGCACAGGTAGAATGGACAAAACCATCTACTCCAACAGGTTGTTCATTCATGGAACTAATTTCAGCACAGGCAGAATAAACATGGTCTGCAACGGGCTGTTTACACAAACGGGGATCAATCTCACCCACAACATGATTTATGGCCACATCATTACCCAATATAACATCCACACCTGGGATGGGCAACTGTGTACTAACACCCACAGTGCATAAACTTGGTGTAATGGTGGATCTGAAATTAATGTCTATTAGAGGTACAGTTTTACATCCTGCAACACTCTGAAGAACTACAAACTTTCCAGTCTCTCTCTTTTCAACCTCAGAAAGAATACTGGATGAAATTATGGTTTGGGAAGCACCTGTATCACGAACAATAACCACTGGCTTCCACTTCCCATTAATACACAAAACTTCACCTGAAGACATATATGGTGAATACTGTTTCACCCAATTGGGGTTTACAGTTACATGTTTATTAGTAAATTTATTTTGCACACCTCTACAATAAATGAGACCAGTTGGTCGTAACACAGGGTGCAATATAAAACATGAATTAATTCCATGGCCTTTTCTCTTACAATGGGAACAGGACCTTACAGTGGACACACCTGTGGAACCAACTGTAGGTTTAGAAGTAACCTTATTATTATTTGACATTCCTGACAAGGAAGTAGCAGGGTTAGGTTTTGTAAGAGAAGAGCTCATGGGAGTAACTGGAGCACTAGGACTGGATGGATTCTGATAAGGAGTTCAGTGAGCATTATAATTTACTCTACGACTAGACTTAGGTGAAGTGGCCATAAACTGGGCCTTAGTCAACAACTCATGCTCATCCGCGAGCTTTGACAGCTCATAAATGTCTGTTACATTCTTTTGTTCTGCCATAAAAGTAGACAACTTGTCTGGGGGACATGACAATACTTCTTCCATGATAAGAAGATTCTTTAGAGCATCAAACTCAGTTACTGAAAGTGACTTTAACCATCTGTTGCAAAAATTCGTCTTCTGACGAGTAAAATCTGCTATTGTCTGATCACTTACCCTCCTTAGGTTCCGAAACTTTTGCCTGTGTGCCTCTGGATTTAATTGATATGCATTTAAGATGCTTTTCTTTACAAATTCATAATCAAAGCTATGAGCGTCAGGTAGGGATGTAAAAACCTCCTGACTACGCCCCTTAAATTGAGACTGAATGATTGCTACCCATTGATCCCTTGGCCAGTTCATACTGATTGCAATCTTATAATAATGTGCAAAGAAAACCTCAGGATCCTCCTCCTTAAACTTGGGTAACTATATATACTTATTCATCCTTATGGGATTATTATCACTATTTGTTGAAACATTACTAGTATTTCCATGCCCAGCTGCCATACGCTGTGTTTCAAGCCTGAAGTTAGTGTCAGCCATTTGTTGTTGAATCTCTAATTGTTGCTTCTTTGTGGCTTCTAGTTGCAACTCAATTAAACCTCTCTGGTTTTGTGCCACAATTTCTAAACGCCTAGTCTCAAGCTCCCTCTGCTGAGCTTCAGCCTCTAATAGTTGCTGTTCCTTTTGAGCATCAAGCTCTCTTTGACGAGCTTCCAACTCAAGACGCTTTAACGTCATCTGATCACTCGACTCCTCTCTTAACTCCTACAGAATTTCTTCGTCTAACTCTCCATTCCCAACAAAATGCGTCACAATGACTTTCACACTTTGGGCTTTAACCATTCTATTGTTGGCGGTCAAATCCAACTGATTTGCCATTTGTATCAACTCAGACTTTTTTAGGCTCTTAATTCCCTCAAAGTCTGGATTGGCCAACAACGACACCACTGGATTCTCCATCGTTACTAACACTTGGCACTTGATTCACAACAATAATTGATGGCACACAACAACAATGGCACTGCATTACACTTCACTGTAAAATTGTCACAACACTGAAAATTCGCTTGGCCTCACTGCACAAACAAAATATATAAGATGACTTACCTTAAAATCGTGAAGCGTTGTTACTTGGCACACAGGAAGGCTTGATTGGCACATGAATAGTTCTTAAGAAACACACAGACACCTAACACACTGGTACCTAGGAAGGCAAAGTTAGATTAGCACAGTCTAGTTTAAGTGGGAACAATATCTCCCGGCACAGGCCCCCATAACTCTTGTTACCTATCGTTCCTTACGGCTCATGACCCTACAACAGCCAAACTTTAAATGTCTAGGGTTACTACAACTGCTGTTGTCCAAAGCGGGTCACCAGTGTAACCCCCTAATAAGTACTAAGCAATTTGGTAAAATTTTCCCTTAGGACTGAAGAAATATATATAAATTATAATATATATATTCAATATAATCAATACAGTATAATATCAAGCACAGATGGTCAAGTTAACTTATACAACCAAACCAAAAAGTATTGTCTCTCACATAATATAATATATAAAAAATATGGCACAACATGAATGTTACAGACTTAACTCTACAAAGATGTTATCTCTCCTGGCCCGAATCAGCTACTAACTCTCGCGCGCCGTCTCTACCCATAATTCTCTCCCCCTCTGCCTCATCCAGGATGAGGGATGGAAAATACAGACTTTTTAATATTTAAAACTAATTGAACAACCACTTGTTCTCAAAATATACAAGAATGCAAATAAAATATAATAGTTACTTCCAAAATATATAAGTTACAATGCCACCTGCTTAATTACAGTAAATTAACACAATATATAAAAAGTAAATGTGACATCTGGAACTCCCATAACTGAATAGGTCCAGCAATTCTACTTTCTCGAATCTAACAGGTATTAGACGTGTGAAGAGCAACCGCGCTCCTGTCCCCACTGACATTGCCACACACGATAATTTACAAAAATATAATATGTGTACATGTACAGGTAATGATATAATGGAACAAAATAAGTTTATTTAAATTTATATACCTATCCAGCTAGGAGTACGTAACAGGTGCCACATCTAACTCTAGGGGTTTTCCCATACAAATCAGCACTGATTTAGTTAAGGTCTTAATCTTATCCACTGATGGATTCTTCAAAATCTCTTTTACTACTTGCTCCATCTTAATTAATTAATAAGATACTTTCTACAAACATTAGTATTACCAAAATAAGAATATACTAGACTAGTATGCCCCACAGTCACGGCAAAAATAGAACACTTACCTCTGTCGTTCAGCGTTGCAATTGCAGTATTAACTAGGTTCACATAGGACTGCAAGCTGAATTATACCCACAGACACAAGTTATCAAGACGTCTTCTACAAATGCTACCGGAACATTCACTTCGAAAAGGCACAACGAATTAGAAAATAAGTATGGATCAGTCTAAACGTGTCATACACAATATTAATCTTGAACACTAGGATTACAACAATAATAGTCCTGAACACAGGAGTTACATCATAATGATCCTGAACACAGGAGTTACCTGATTGAGATCATGGACAGAGCCCCCATTTAAAATGTTATGGGCCCCCACTTAATATTATGGGGGTAGTGAACCTGCAGCATCACTGGAAAACATAGCCTGGTCAAATATCAATAGGTGACTAGGGAATTCAAAAGTTAGCAAAATCATTCCAGTTTACTGGGCATAAAAGATAAGTCACCATAACATCATTAGACAACTACAATCTCTATTACTCACATTCTTTTACTTTATCCAGTTTCTTAAATCTTTGCATAATCATCAACAGGACTCAAAACTGCATACACTCAGCACAAGCTGACACCAGGCTCTATCCTGGAACAGTGGGACACTAGTGCCTATTATGCTGATAATACCAATACAGGATGGTGGTGTCACAATCGTTAACAAATTGAGATTTAGGAATCAATATCATACATAGCACAATGACATCACTTTAGATCCTCAGGTACCCACCACAATAATATATTTAAAACACCTACCACCTTGTATAAATGATGTACAATGGTAGAAATGATCCATGGTAAACACTATTGCTTAACATCAAATATCCTAGTAGTCAATTAACACAAATAAGGCCACTAAACCCGGACCAGGACGACAACACATCCCCCCGACCAGGAAGTTCAAAGAGTAATGACCCTCAAGGAGGCAAGCAGGCCGGGAGTGACACTGATTCCATCATCTACAAGACAGTTGACTCATCTTTCAAGTATCTCAAGATCATATACAGACATTTCTCAGAAATTAACCTCTAATTAATACAATAACTAAACCAAGGTTGCAATACTCATCCTTACATAATAATACATATCAATAAATCAATTCATTAAAGATTATATCATGATATATAAATATGTCCACAGGGAATTCATATTAGCAAGTACATCGTAACACTGGCTGGAGTTGGTACGCAAGAAGGGGAGAGGGGAGGGGAGGAGGGTTAAGGGAGGATTTCAAGACGTTATCGGTCAGCCGTTATACATAAGTATACATGAATACAATATAAAGCATCATATACCAAAATAAGTAACAAAACCTTGTCTTTGTGGTATACATCTCACAGTACCAGAATATAAATTGCTGTCATGACAAAAGGACAATGCAATGAACAATAATGAAATGGATATTTCACAGAATACATGAGGGTAATACATCAGAGGCCTAAATGAAAACATTCTGCATCATAATACCCATAGCACGTCCTATACAGCAATACGTAGCATTCCATATAATAAGCACACAATGATGTTTTCCAAGCTACATGACATTAGGCTACTGATGTTCACTACACTTCCAATATATATCCACAAATATATGGCATACAGCTTTGGTATTGAAATATAATATGCATATGTATATTTGGCATACATTGGCAATACACAATTATTTCTAACCTATTGTCAAAAAGAGATTAAATAAATAATATAATATTTGTGATACTAGGCTAATCAGCCAAGATATCACTATACAGTTTGAACACATCATACACCAGCCACAGTATGATCATACTAGTGTATGTGTGGTCATAACAATCTGCAGTTCTAATTTCAACTTCTCCATATGAAATTGCATCTCTTCACTTTAACATTACACCTGAAGCTCGAGCTGAAATCTTTCAAAACTCCTGTTCCTGCTACTGCTGCTACTCCTACTACCCCTACTTGATTATTGGGACCTCACTTCATCTTGTCCATCATCTTCCTTTCCACTTCCAGCTCCTTTCTGGGCTCCTTGTTCTGTCACTTCGTTCTTAGCTCTCAACTGCCTAAGGATTTTATCCTTCATTCCGGCTACTTTAGATGGTGCTACGAACCCGACATCCTCATCGGAGCAGGGAGTAGTGACTTCAGTGCCATCTGTTAGTCTGCTCTCTAACCCCACAGTATCGGACGTCATATGGACGACGCCATCTAGTGGTGACAGCTTGATTCCAGTAAATGGCTCAAGATTCTTGCCTTGGTTAACAAGTGAGGTCGTAGTGGGTGACCTCTGGTGATATGGCGATTCAAGACCAGCGCCATCTGATGTGCTACGAACATAATGTCAATACTCGAGGGAGTAAGTGTTGCTTCCTGGTTTCTCCAGGACCCAATAACTGATGACGTGTCTGTGTCTACAGAGGTGACGTGGGACAACAGTGGTACTGAGGACGGCAGCCTACCTTGGGCAGCCTAAACTCTCCCAACTTAGTCCCGCCTGACGACTAAGTGAGCCGCCGCCGACCAGGAGTAGTGTAGTTTCTGCTAGTGAAGTAGCAGTGGAAGAATTCGGCGTATCCCGGGACTGGCTAAGGGAAGAGACGACCGACAGTGACGCAGTGACGCCTGTTGAGGAGCGTTACTACCCCCTTCGCTAGAGGCTCCTGCCAGGGGTGCAATACCTCTGTATTTGTCTGTATAGTGGCGCCAATCAGCGCGTGGGTGAGGTTCTCTGCCAGCACTTGGGTGGAGAGTGGTTGTGGGCAGAGAATCACCTCGTGATACTGCCGGTAGGTTGGCCCACGACAAAGGTTGACTCGCCAGAGTTTCCCAGTACTGTGGCCAGTAAGATTGGGAACGGTACTGTGTTGGAGAAACACGAAGATTGACGAAGGCTGCATTGTGTTAGCATCGTGGAGTGCTCAGTGTCCTATGGTAGAGAGACACCTGTATATACATCAAAGTGTAGTAATATTTCATTTTTATGTTTCTATTTAAGGTGATGGGAATATATTGATAAAGGAATCAGTGTTGTGTGTTGTGTACTTCCCCCCCCCCCCTTTTATTTATTGAATACCTAGTCAACTCCTTGAAAGCCACTACCGACTTGGGGTCGGATACTATCACTTAGGTTCATCCATCTAGAACCCGGTTACGACCCATAGTAGCCGTAACAGATGACTTCACCTTCATGCCACATTTCTCAGCTATCTGCTTCAACTGCTCTTTGGTGCCATCTTTCAAATCTTCAGGCTTGTCTGACTCTTCAAATATCTGCACCTTCTCCCTCCTGCCCAGTGGGTCTTCCCGAGAGAGAGAGAGAGAGAGAGAATATACCTTTGGTCACATGGGCTACCTACTGCTGCAATGGGTGTGTCAGTCCCACCTCCAGGACTCGAACCGTAGGTGTGTCAATCCAATATCTCCCGGACAGGTCCCCAATTTATTCTATCAGGGTGTGGAGGGGTTTGGGAGAGGTTTCTTTACACATACAATGAAACTTGGTTATTAAAACCAACCTGATATTAGCTAACTGTTGAACAGATCCCAACCACTTCCTGACAGAACAAACAGCCGATCTCAGCAGTCACACTCCTGCTACCGTCGGTCGACCAGCAATGCACACTAGAGTGCTTGCTATTATTTAGATCACCCTGGTAAGTGTCTGGTTCTGGGAGAGGGGTTCAGCGTCACCTTTATTCAGCGGTATGGTTCACACTGCTAAGTTTTCATGAGTACACACCTGCTCTTCAGCCGTCCTGACTTCCTGCACTCTCCTTACTGCGGGATGATCTCTCAATTTCCCTTAGTTATAGTCCATTATCACCCGGGTTATAGCCGTGTCTTTCTCTCTCTAGACAGGAAGCCTCATCCAGGACAAGAGCAAAAACCAGATAACAAATATAACATTTAATACGATAAAACATACAAAATACACATACAGGAAAAGTTATAAAACAATACAATCTCTTAGGCTGCTATCAACTGATAACACTCAGATACCGCCTTATGTCTTCAACCTATAATTATATCAGGCTGCTACTCAAACATCGGCTTACAACCTTGTGCTCACTTCACTGCTTTAGGCTGCAATACATGACAACAAAAATATTCACATATTTCCTACTCTATATAAACAACAATTTCTCACCTTGCACTGTGCCTTTCATGCCAAAACGCAATGAAGCACTCCCTTAAACATCAAGGTCCATGTGATCTTCTGTTCCACCACTCGAGGTCCCCTACGACAATCATCATCTGGGTCCTCCAAATATTCGGTAAGGTACTCCTGCAGTTCCTCCAATCAGCTGCAATGAAGTCCTCCTTAAATGTCAGTAAAGCTCTCTCTCCAAACGCATCACACAAACGACGTGTAGCTCTACACCACTCGAAGCTTCATTATGTTTCTGGAGTTCCATTCCTCAACTTGAAGTCCTGCACCACCTTGCAGTTCAGGTCCCACAATGAGTTCCAGCTCACACTTAGAGTTCAGCATACACTACTCCTCTGGTACGAAGTTCTCACTAACTTCTCCCAGACATCAGTTGCAGTTCTCCCGAACAAACGTTGCAGTTCTCCAACACAAACGTTGCAGTCCTCCCACACTAACCTGCAAATCCATCAGCATGATATTATAAATGTTTTCCTAACAATAAATATAAAATAAACCATGAAAATAAATGATAAATGATAAAAAATAAAATAAACTACTATTTATTAGTTTTCACAGAAAATAAAACTCCTCCGTCCGACATCTCTTTAAACACTATTGCATCACCGCCACGGTCCTCCCTGCGTCCCCACTATGGTGGGCAGGACCACTTGGGAACATGTCCAGACATGTTGCTGGCCACCTCCCCCACTCAGTAAGCGCTTGACCTTCGACGAGGGCGGACGTATCACTCATCCCTCCAGCATATTTTTCAATCTCGACTCTCTTATTTTAACTTACTAGCTCAATGACATATATGTACTATATATATAAATATTTGCCATGATCGCTGGGCACACGATCTAGCCCAGGCAACCACTGTAACAACTGTTATATTAGCTTACCTCAGAATTTGTATCTCGGGGGCACTTAGCTGCAGAGCTCCAAGATGTCATACTATAAGACATCCAACAAAGTTTCTTTAAAACGGCCTCACAGCTCTTCTTCTTCTGACTTGAGTACATTAAGTCGTCCAACAGTGTAACACATAAAGGCCTGCTTGATTCCCTCTTCTTGAAGGAGCACACAGTTAGGGTTCCTCCTACTGCCAGGAGCTCAATAAAGGGCAACTCTCTCTCACGACTTTAATGACTCAAGTAAGGTCACGACGTCCTGCTAACCTCACGTCATGTCACCAAAGTATCGACATCTCATTCCATATCGCTTATTTACATGCTCATCCTCTGCTCATATTTTTTAAATTATTCCCTGACGTTTATTATATATTTAATAAATACATCTTTCCTCTGACCTCTCAATCAGGTCCAAAAGTCCAAATAACTCCCTGGGGTAGACTCGTTTCCACCTAGTCTACATGGGGTCATAACGCATTTCACTATAGCAAGATGGAAAGACTGTCTGTATATGGACTCTGGATATGGAGCTGAGCTGTCACTATAGCAAGATGGAAAGACTGACTCTATATGGGAGCTGGGTATGGTGCTGGCCTGTCACTATAGCAAGATGGAAAGACTGACTCTATATGGGAGCTGGGTATGGTGCTGGCCTGTCACTATAGCAAGATGGAAAGACTGACTCTATATGGGAGCTGGGTATGGTGCTGGCCTGTCACTATAGCAAGATGGAAAGACTGACTCTATATGGGAGCTGGGTATGGTGCAATGCCTGTCACTATAGCAAGCTTTGTGCCCCAGTTATATATCGGTGTCTGGGTATGGTAATAAACCTGTCACTATAGCAGGCTGGGTGGCCCAGGTGTATATAGGTGCCTGGGTATGGTGCCAGTTCTGTCACTATAGAAAGCTGTGAGGCCCAGTTGAATAGGGGTGCCTGGGTATTATCCAGACCTTGTCACTACAGCAAGCTGGATGACCCAGCTGTATATGGGTGCCTAGATATGATGACAGGCCTGTCACTATAGAAAGCTCGGCGTCCCAGCTGTATATTATTGCCTGGGTATGGTGCTAGGCTCTCACTATAGCTGTATAGGCTATATATAAACAGGTTCTCACTGGGTGGCCATGCTGTATGTAGGTGCCTAGAAATGGGGTCAAGCCTTTCAATATATCAAACTGGGGGGACCAGCTCTATATGGGTGCCTGGGTATGGTGTCACTATAGCTGGGTGGCCATCTTCCCGATATTTTACATTTCTTAACAAACAAAGAGTTCCTGGCCCAGTGTCAGTGTCAGTAGAGTGGGTTGTGTGCCGTGTAAACTGTAGGTTATTATGGAGGGTTATTGTGGTGGATTATTATGGTGGGTTATTGTGGTGGATTATTATGGTGGGTTATTGTGGTGGATTATTATGGAGGGTTATTGTGGTGGGTTATTGTGGTGGAATTTTACAGAGGGTAATTATGGTGGTATATTATGGACGGTTATTGTGGTGGATTATTATAGAGGGTTATTGAGGTAGATTATTCAGGAAGGTTATAGTGGTTGATTATTTTGGAGGGTTATTGTAGTCAATTATCATAATGGGTTATTGTGATGGGTTATTATGAAGAGTTATTATGGTGGATAATTATAGACGGTTACTGTGGTGGAATATTAAGAACGGTTATTGTGGTGGAATATTATGGAGGGTCATTGTGGTTGCTTATTAAAGATGGTTATTGTGGTGGATAATTATGGATGGTTATTGTGGTGGCTTATTATGGAGGGTTAATGACTATAATATAGGGTTATTTTGGTGAATTATTATAGATGGTCATTATGGTAGATTATTATGGGAAATTTTATGGAGGGTTAATGTAGTGGATTATCATAATGGGTTATAGTGATGGATTATTATGAAGAATTATTGTGGTAGACAATTATAGATGGTTATTGTGGTGGAATATTATGAACAGTTATTTTGCTGGTTATTCTGGTGGATTTATATGGATGGATATTGTGATGGACTATTATGGGGGGTTCTTGTGATGGATTATTATGGTGGGTTATTATGGTGGATTAGTATAGAGGATTTTTGTGGTTGATTAAAAAGGGTTACTTTGGTGGATTATTAAAGGTTCATTGTGGTGGAATAATATTGAGGGTTATTGTGGTGAATTGTTACTGAGGATTATTGTTTTGGATTATTATGGAGGATTATTGTGGTGGATTATTATGGCGAGTTATTGTGATAGAATATTTGGAATGGTTATTGTGCTGGATTGTTTTGGAGGGTTATTGTGGTGGTTTGTTTTGGAGAGTTATTGTGGTGGATTTTTATGGTGGGTTATTGTGGTGGATTTTTATGGTGGGTTATTGTGGTGGATTTTTATGGTGGGTTATTGTTGTGGATTTTTTAAAGGGTGATTGTGGTGGATTATTATGGAGGATTGTTGAGGAGGATTACTATGGAGGGTTATTGTGGTAGAATATTATGTTGGGTTATTGAGGTGAACTATTATGGGGAGGCATTGTGGTGGATAATTTTTGAGAGATATTGTGGTTGATCATTTTGGAGGGTTATTGTGGTGGAATAATTTGGAGGTGAATTGTAGTTGACTATTATGGTGGGTTATTGAGGTGAATTATTATAGAGAGTTATTGCAGAAGAATTTTATGGAGGGTTATTGTTGTGGATTATTGTAGTGAATTATTCTGAAAGATCTTTCATTTAAATAATATATACTGTTATCGTGGTGGATTACTCTAGTGGATAATTCTCGTGGAATATTAGCGACGCGTATTATGATGTTTTATTATTGAGGGTTACTTTTGTGGATTATTATGAATGCTTATTGTGGTGGATTATTATGGAGTATTATTGTGGAGGATTATGATGGTGGGTTATTGTGGTGGATTATTATGGAGTATTATTGTGGAGGATTATGATGGTGGGTTATTGTGGTGGATTATTATGGAGTATTATTGTGGAGGATTATGATGGTGGGTTATTGTGGTGGATTATTATGGAGTATTCTTGTGGATGATTATGATGGTGGGTTATTGTGGTGGATTATTACGAAGGGTTATTGTGGAGGATTATGATGGTGGGTTATTGTGGTGGATTATTACGAAGGGTTATTGTGGAGGATTATGATGGTGGGTTATTGTGGTGGATTATTACGAAGGGTTATTCTTGTTGAATATTATGAAGAGTTAGTCTGGTGGAATATTAAAGGTTCGTTGTGGTGGAATATTATGTGGATTTTTTTAAGAATCTTTTATTGGATTAATATATAATATTATCGAAGTAGATTATTATGGTGGATTATTCTCGTGGATGATTAGGAAGGTTACTGTGGTTGATTATTATGGAGGGTGATTTTGATGGACTATGTTAGAGGTTTATTGTAATGGATAAACATTGGGGGATATTGAGGTGGATTATTATGGAGATTTATAGTGGTGATTGTAGAGGGATTTTGTGTTGGATTATTATAGAGGATTATCGTGGTGGATTTTTCTGGTTGATTATTCTTGTGGATTATTATAGAGGGTGATTGTGGTTGATTATTTTGGAACGATATTGTAGTTGATTATTATTGAGGGTTTTTGGGGGTGGTTTAATACGGATTGCTATTGTAGTGAATCATTGGGTTGTTCATTTGAGGAGGTGATAAAAATATTGGGTTGAGGACTTTATTAATAAGGAAGAGTCATGGTCAGTGTGGGGTCACCCCCTGGGGTCATGATGGTCCTCAGGTCGACCCCATGCAACTTAGCAACCTTCCTTTTACATCAAGTCAACAGTTTAATAAAAATTCCCCAAACATGTAATGAACTCAGCAACCGATATAAAGAGATGAAACATAAAATCACCTCAGAGGTTTGACTTCAATAACATTTAAAAGCGACTGAGAACAAAATATATAATTGGGGTTTAAAAAGAAACAGAACATATAGGGTATTGCTTCGGGATATTATTACAACAATCTATTATTATAGGTTATTACAGTCAGTTATTATTACAACAGGCTCTTCTCGGAGCATTTTAGTGCAAGTTATAATTGTATGTTGCTATACCAGCTTGTTGTTCATTCAATATATTGAGACGCCATTAGGCATAGTTTAACAACTGATTCTAATGTCTGTTCATTTACACAAACTGATTGTAGTGCTTTGTTATTACTTCAGGCTATTACGAAAAGGTTATTAGGCTAGTTAAGACGGGTTATTGAGACGGGGAATTACGAGGAGCTAGTTATACAGGGTTTTACAGCATGTTTTGTGTTATAATTTGTGCTGGATATTACCTGGAATTATTCGTGTTATTTCTGCTCGTATTACGTCATGCAATTATGATGTGTTATTATTTTGGGTTATTAAGGCTAGGTTATAATGGCAAACTTTTTGCAAAATATTATTACTTCTGGTTATTACTGCAGGTTATTGCTGTTATTTTTTACAGATGGTAATTACCTGAGATCACTACGAGCGGTTATTACAGCAGGATAATACTGCAATATCTTACGGCTAATTATTAAGACTTTATTTTACTATATTCACGCTTTTAATATAAATCCCAAATTCCCGTAATAAGTTTTATAATAGACACAAAGAGCTGCATCATGATGTCAGGTTACAATTTGTTCTCATAATATCTCTAATGAAATATTATTATTTATTAATTAAAAAATAAAAGCGAGTTACATAAACATATTTCTCTTGAGAAAGATTATTTCGGAAGAGTATTACTGCAAGTTATCATTAAAGGCTGCTATTGTAGTAATTATGATAAGCAATTTCTGCAGGCTGTTACAACGAAATATTGCCAAAGGCAAAACCAGCAAGAGTTTTACAAGTTATTTGGGAAGATAATTACTGCTACCAATAACTTCTAGTTATTAGTTATGTTATAGGAACAGGTTATAAGGTCTGAAGGTCTGATAATGTTCGCAGGTTGTTAGACTGACAACTCCACAGTATACCTGAGAATGTGACTGCCAGACGAGGGCTTCTACAGGTTACATGAACATGTGGTTGCCAGGTAAACCAACATCACAGTGTACCTGACCTCTTGGTTTACCAGACAAGTAGTTCCACAATATTGAGAACTTCGTGGTTGCCAGACATGCCAGCTTCACTGAGTACAAAACAATGTAGTTCTCAGACAAACAGCTTTGCAGTATACATTAAAACATCATTACTAGGTTAACATCTCCAGAGTATACATGACAAGATCATTACTAGGTTAACATCTCCAGAGTATACATGACAACCTCGTTGCCAGACAAGCCAATTCCACAAAATATATAAACTTTTGCTTCTGATGACCTCGTGACTGTCAGGTCAGCTCTACAGTATATATAAATACGTGGCTGCAAGGTCAGTTCCACAGTATACTGTACATGACTACGTGGTGAGCGAGCTACAAAGTATACATGATCACGTGATATCTACAGTGCAACCATTGATTAATGCCAACATAAGTAAACACACTGGTGACCTCTGATGACCCAGAGGTCATAACAGTCTTGACACGAGTCAACGTTTTCATTCTTAAAATAACAGGAGTCTTGTATTAAGACTTTTCTCATAAGTACTTGAGGGCAGTTTTCACTCCTTAATGGTTATCACTTCCTTCAGATAAAGGTTCTTAGTGTCACTTAGTGTTGAGGTGAAGGTCTATATACAACCCGTCCTCCAAATAGAACGTCGTATTTTGACGTATTCATCTACCTAAGGCCAAAATTGTCGTACTGGAAAATGGTAGCGGCTCGCGAAATGTTCATACACTCCCTTCTTCTGTTTTGGGTTCTCTGGTAGGTTAGGATAATGGTACTTTAGTACAACAGTTTTTTGACGTTGGGAAACCGTAGGACGGACTGTTATATAATACTTCGTGAGTCTTGACTAATCTGGAAGAGTCATGGTCAGAGTGTGGGGTCACCCGCTGGGGTAACGACGGTCCTCAGGTCGACCCCATAATCCATAACATATCATCCTTTTACCTTAAGTGAACATTTTAATATATTTTCCCAAAACACGTAATAAACTCAGCAACCGAACATGTTGAATAAAGTCCTGAACAACAGATGAAACATAAAGTCACCTCCGAAGTTTGGCTTCAATAACAACTAGAAGCGACTCAAAATAAAAGATATAACTCGGGGTTTAAATGATTCTTAATATAATATTTTATTGCAAAATATCTACTGCTTATTTTTACAACAAGCTATTATTATAGGTGATTTGTGAAGGTTATTATTACAAAAGGCTGTTATTGTAGGTTATTACTAATGGTTATTATTACAAAAGGCTGTTATTGTAGGTTATTACTAATGATTATTATTACTACAGGCTTTTGCTGTAGGTTATTACTGCAAGTTATTGTTACAACAGGCAATTATTGTTGGGTTTTAGTGCAGGTTATAAGGGCAGGTTGTTATTTCGGCTTGCTGTATATCGATATTGGTGCTGATTAGTGGAGCGGATTATTATAACATATTACTAGGGAAGTTTTAACAACTTGTTGTTAAGTCTGATCATTTACGCAGACTGGTTGTAGTGGCTGGTTACACCGGGTTATTAGGGAGAGGTTATTTCAGGAAGTTATTACTGGATGATATTAAGGCAGGTTATTGGGGCGTGGAGCTATGAGGAAGTTGTTATACAGGGTGAAACAAGTTGTTTTCGAGTTGTATTTTTTCTGCAAGATATTATGTGCAGAAATAAATAGCTTTGATGTTATTTCTGTACCTTATTGCTTCAGATTATTATGATTTGTTATTACTTGAGATTATTAGGGCGAGTTATTATGTAATACTTTTGCAGAAGGTTATTACTCTTGGTTATTACGTCCAGTTATTACTTCAGTTTACTACTTCCGGTGATTACTTCTGGTTATTACTGCAGGTATTTGCCTTTTTTTTACAAATGGTAATAACCTGAGATCACAACGAGCGGTTATTACAGCAGGATAATACTACAGTTTCCTACGGCTGGTAATAAAGATTGGTTATTTATCTTTATTCAAACTATTAATATAAATTCCTAACACAGGTAATTGATACACCTCACCTTCGGTGACTAAATTACTGGGGTGGTGACTTTATTAATAAGGAAGAGTCATGGTCAGTGTGTGGGGTCACCCTCTGGGGTCACGACGGTCCTCAGGTCAGTGTGTGGGGTCACCCTCTGGGGCCACGACGGTCCTCAGGTCAGTGTATGGGGTCACCCGCTGGGGTCACGACGGTCCTCAGGTCAGTGTGTGGGGTCACCCGCTGGGGTCACGACGGTCCTCAGGTCAGTGTGTGGGGTCACCCGCTGGGGTCACGACAGTCCTCAGGTCAGTGTGTGGGGTCACCCGCTGGGGTCACGACAGTCCTCAGATCAGTGTGTGGGGTCACCCGCTGAGGTCACGACAGTCCTCAGATCAGTGTGTGGTGTCACCCGCTGGGGTCACGACAGTCCTCAGATCAGTGTGTGGTGTCACCCGCTGGGGTCACGACAGTCCTCAGATCAGTGTGTGGGGTCACCCGCTGGGGTCACGACAGTCCTCAGATCAGTGTGTGGGGTCACCCGCTGGGGTCACGACAGTCCTCAGATCAGTGTGTGGGGTCACCCGCTGGGGTCACGACAGTCCTCAGATCAGTGTGTGGGGTCACCCGCTGGGGTCACGACAGTCCTCAGATCAGTGTGTGGGGTCACCCGCTGGGGTCACGTCAGTCATCAGATCAGTGTGTGGGGTCACCCGCTGGGGTCACGACAGTCCTCAGATCAGTGTGTGGGGTCACCCGCTGGGGTCACGACAGTCCTCAGATCAGTGTGTGGGGTCACCCGCTGGGGTCACGACAGTCCTCAGATCAGTGTGTGGGGTCACCCGCTGGGGTCACGACAGTCCTCAGATCAGTGTGTGGGGTCACCCGCTGGGGTCACGACAGTCATCAGATCAGTGTGTGGGGTCACCCGCTGGGGTCACGACAGTCCTCAGATCAGTGTGTGGGGTCACCCGCTGGGGTCACGACGGTCCTCAGATCAGTGTGTGGGGTCACCCGCTGGGGTCACGACAGTCCTCAGGTCAGTGTGTGGGGTCACCCACCGTTTTTTTTATTTGATTACCGCCGGAGGCGGCTTGTTTATTGTGCACCCTATTCTCATCCTGTGAGCGGTAGCGCAAAAAGCATTACAGAGGGCACAAAAGGTCATTTATCAGACCTCATCTTAGATTATTACATACAAAATTTCATCTATCCTTCACACCTTATTTTAACAATGTCAGATAGTTACAGAAAAAGTTATATTTCAAGAGCAATATATTTACAGTAAGTCATTGTACATTAATGGTAGGTCTTATCGCTAATACATAATTATTTTTTTTTTTTGAGATATATACAAGAGTTGTTACATTCTTGTACAGCCACTAGTACGCGTAGCGTTTCGGGCAGGTCCCTGGAATACGATCCCCTGCCGCGAAGAATCGTTTTTTCATCCAAGTACACATTTTACTGTTGCGTTAAACAGAGGCTACAGTTAAGGAATTGCGCCCAGTAAATCCTCCCCAGCCAGGATACGAACCCATGACATAGCGCTCGCGGAACGCCAGGCGAGTGTCTTACCACTACACCACGGAGACTCACAGACGTTGACACAGCTCGAAAAAGACTTGGCTACAAGTGTCTTTGGCAATTCGGCTTGTATAGGGATCCACTAATCAGCACCAATATCGATATACAGCAAGCAGAAATAATAACCTGAACTAAAATCCAACAATAATTCTTTGAGCAATGGAGATATTACAGTCATTGGGGAGCTGCTGTTTAATATTAGACTTCACAATACACTACTTGTTTCTTAATCTCATTTATCGTTTATCCAATGGAAGGGAAATATGGATACAGTGCAAGGATTTCAGGTATTTTATCCTTGGTGATAAGGTAGGTTGCCATATCTTACAGCGTGAGCTTATATTTATCTCCAAATGGCTCAATTTTACTACAATCCAAGATATAGTGTTCGAGTGTGTGTCCCTGTCTTTGTCCACACACTTTACACTTTACTTTATCTAGATCCCTATACAAGCCGAATTGCCAAAGACACTTGTAGCCAAGTCTTTTTCGAGCTGTGTCAACGTCTGTTAGTCTACTGACTTTGTTACTTGCCCCATACACATGTTTTACTTCACACATTTCATTGTTATAAACAATGGACCTGCTAGTTCCAGTTTGTACTGTTCTGCTTTCTTCAAATCTATCCAGGAGTTCTCGTCTAATGACACTTTTAAGGGACCAATTTGATTACTCAAGATTCCGTTCAATATTGTCTTTATTTATTGCAACCTTAGCATGGGCGTCAATTTTATCATGTTCTTGCAGGCCAATGTGAGAAGGAATCCACAACATTTTTATATTTACCTTTTTTTGCTAAGTATGCTTATATATCTATGTCTGGCTTCTGAGATAAGCACGTCATTACTTGATTGCAAACTGTTTATTTGCTAATAGTGAGGAAAGAAGTCGGAAATAATTAAGGTGTCTACTTCAGTGTTGTCAATAATTTCGAGTGCTAACAGTATTGCTACCAACTCAGCTTGCATTGTGGATACCAAGTTACTAATTCTTATTTTCCTTTAAATTGTGCTGCCATCGGGCTGATGAGCAATAACAGCACTTCCTGCCCTCCCTGTAGCTGTATTGAGTGATCCGTCAGTGCATATGGTCTGTGCGATGTTGTTTTCCGTTTATATAATGTGAATGTGTTCTATGGTACTTAATTTAGCAGCAAGCTGAGCATGAGGATTGTTTGTGATTAGTTTCTTGGTGGGGTATGCAGGGGTCAGGATGTCAAAATGTATTATCTGGCAGGGTGGAAGAAAGTGCTGAACTCTTTTATCAGAATATACTTCGTGCATTTCCATCATTTTAATATGAGTGGCTGTTCTTTGACTCCATTTAGACTCGCTGGATTCATTACGTATGTGTTCTAACAGTTCAACTGATACAATGTTGTTTTTGTTATGACGCAGAAGCTTTAATACCACCATAAGATTTTAATACCACCATAAGATTTTAATACCACCATAAGATTTTAATACCACCATAAGATTTATTTCAAATATTCAATCTCGTATGCTAAGTATATTTAACTCTTTCCGCATATTGAGAACTTTGGTAGCTATAGGACAGCCAAGTATAATTTTGCATTTTTTTCAGTCTATCAATAATTTTGCAATTTTGCAGGACTAAAGCTGGTGCATGATAGTCTATCAGAGACCTTATATATGCTAAGTACATCATTTTTGCTATTCTAATATTAACACCGTATTTAGAGCTGTACCTCACTACAGTTCCGAGAGCCTTGAGTCTGTCTCTACATTGTTGATGTAACCTATTGACTACAGTTGAGGTACAAAGGACAGAGACACCAAGGTATTTGAAAGAAGAGACATAGTCTATTGGTACGTTATCTATCTTAAATTTTCGTGGTTCACTTTAGCGGTTGCTAATTTGTCTGTTATATACCTTAGTTTTAGCAGCGTTGATTGCACGACCAAGGCATTCACAAGCTGATTATGAATACAATTTAAGATTGTTTGCATTTCACGGTGGGTTTTAGTATGTACAAGGATGGCATCTGCATAGCTGATAGTGATGTTTGTCGGACTAGTTGGGATTGATTTAAGTAAGGCATTAATTAGGACATTAAACAAGGTAGGACTTAGTACTCCTCCTTGTGGGGTGCCTAGTTACATTAATTTTAGTTTCACTTTTGTAGCCTTGGAACAGTGCAGAGGACTTCCGGTTGGTAAGATAGCCCCATATCCATTGTAATAAATGTCCCCCTATATCCATTCTCGCTAATTCATACATAATCACTGCTCTATTAGCAATATCAAAGACATTTTTTAAATCAAGAAATGTTGTGTACTTGTGCCTTTTATTGCCATGAACAGTAAGAAAGGTTGTGATGCAGTTGTGTACACTTTTACCATGTGTGAAACCATTGATATCAGGTGACATGTGCTCTTTAACTCTATACAATAATCTATTAATCACCATTCTCTCAAAGGTTTTACACATGCAAATGGTCAGTGAGATGGGACGAAAAGCATCAGGATGGCCAGGCTTTGGTACAGGTACCGTAAGACTGGTGGTCCATGATACAGGCAACTGCCCAGTGACACAACTCGCATTAAACAATGGTAATAATGGGTTACCGGGAACACGATGTAGGAGTCTTAGAATATCATAGGTGATGCCGTCCTCACCAAGAGCAGTGCTACTGCCCCTGGAGAGGGTTTCATCCAATTCATAATCTGTGTATGGAACATCACATTCATCATGTTGCTTGCTCAACATGAAATTTATGAGAGCATTTCTGTCTGTGGACCTCGCCTGCAATTTCTCCCTAGTGCTAGCTGGTAACATTTCAAGGCTGGAAACCTGAGCCCATTTTGTAATTAACTGAATGGCTTTCTGTAGTGGTTTGGGTGTGAAACTTGTCTATTATTTGTACCAATAATTTTGTTTATGCCTTTCCAGTCTTTGCCCAGGGGAGTATGCAGGTTAAGTCCTACCTAAGGCTCATAAACCTGGTGCCCATTTTCGTTCTATTATTTCTTCAAGGGGCTCTGTCGGATAACCTTTTGTCTCCTGACTTACTAAAACTCTGACGCCTTACTTTGGCTATTTTTCTCTTGCACACCTTTGTCACTCTCAGAACTTCATAGAAAGACTGCGCCTGTAGCCTTCCTGTACGATGCTTAGTCTTGATGTCGACTCTCTGTTTACTAATGTATCCCTAAATGACGTTCTCTCTTTTCTTAGACAGTAGGCGACTGAGAGCCTTCTTTCTCTCCCGCTTCCCACTGTCGTTTTCCTCTAATTCGTCAGACTCTGTGTTGACTCTAACTCATTCTCTTTCAACGGTAAATACTTCTCAAACTTTCAGTGTAGTTTTAGGTTCCCGCTCTCTCTCTCATGTTCTTGCCAATCACTACATAGAATTCTTTGAAACTGTTCTTCTTCCTACTATTGATACTAATCCCTCTCTCTGGCTTCGCTATGTTGATGACATTTTTGCTTTATGGCCTCATGACTTTAGTCTTTTCCAGCCTTTCCTCTCCTCTCTTAACAATCTGGCTCCCTCCATCCATTTTAAAGTTGAGTAGGAATCCAATTCCCTCCTTCTTTTTCTTGACGTTCACAGCTCTGTGTTCGAGTTCTCTTTCTCTATCTATCGCAAACCCATGTATAGTGGCATGTACATTCACTTCTTTTCCTACCATCCTCCTTTTGTTAAGAAAAGTGTCCTCGTCTCTCTCTTCCTACGCGCTCAACGCATCAGCGACCCTCAGTTTCTTGATTCTGAAATTTCCTTTATCTATAAATCTTTCTCTCGCCCTGGTTACCTTTACATTTTATCAACAGTGCCTATTCTCAAGCTAAACTAAATTTCGTTCATCCTAAACCTGCTTCCAGACCTTTTAGCACTGTGCTCTGCCTTCCCTTCATATCTGATCTCAAAACTCTTACTAATACCCTTCGTCCTCTTGGCATAAAGCTCGCCTTTCGACAAACACTCACCGTAGTTATCTGGTTCACACCTCTCCTGCTTCTATGCTGCTGGTGTCTACTCTATTTCCTGTTCGTCTTGTCCTCTTCAGTACTTCGGGGAAACTGGCTGCACACTTAATGGCACACTTAAGGAACACAAAAAAGTGCTAAGTCTGCAGACATTAACAATGCTCTCTTCTGTCATGTTAGGGATTCTGGTCATCCTATTGATTGGTCTTCTTCTAAAATAATCTTTCCTGCCTCTACACAGACGCCGTCTTGTCGAATCGGCTCTGATACACAACCTACCCAACATGAACCTTAGTCCTGGCTTTGTTGCTGTTAACTTCCCTTTCACAGAATATATACAAATGCTCTAAACTTTCTAACAAACGTGACCTAACATGAGCCTACCCTTCATTTTCTCTCTTTCTTACTTTTTTCTGTTTTATTTTTCTTTCTCTTGTTTCTCTCACGTTCCCATTCTTACTCCTATTATTATACCCTATATTACACCTTACCTTCCCTACCTTTTGCCTTGCTCTTTTCTTCCTCTAAGATTTCCGTCTCCTCACCTCTCTTGCTCTACTTAATGCCTTTGCCTCCCTCGTTCACCAGGACTGAAAGATATATCAATATCCCAGGATAACTAGGTTTCCATTGACCAATTGCACAAGTCAGCATCAGAGACATTTCAATTCTAGTCAGAAATCATATCAATGCCACGGCAATCACAGACCTGCCTGTGTTGAGAACGTCGAAATTATGGGTGTTAATCTCACTATGAGGAACTCAATGCTATCTATCTTAAATATATACAGGAGCCATAGAGAGCACGACATGGATCTCTCTGCAATCTTTGAAATAGCAGTCACTACACCTATTATCATCTCTGGTGACTTCAACGCTCATAGTGAATTACTACGTGATTCACCAAGAACCGACGCCAACGCAAGACATATTGAACCCCTTTTCGATGAAGTGCCGGAAATCAGTCTGCTTAACTCGACGGAACCAACCCACACTGGTGGGGGAAAGTTGGATCTCACGTTTGTTTCCACCAGTATTTATGAGTTGTGTCATTGGTCAGTTGATCATGTTCTGACCAGTGACCACTTTGCTACAAAAACAGTTATTAATATAACTCTACCTCCCAGACCTCCAGCTCCCGAGCCCGGATGGGACTTTATCAAAGCAGATTGGATGAACTTTCAGGAATCTCTCGAAACTTGGCACCAAAACTACACTCCTCCTGACAACACCGAAAAATATTTAGTAAATGCAATACATAGAGCAGCGAATCACGCCATCCCGAAGAGGAAAACAATTACCCAACAACACAGGGGACCATTGGTATTACTGTGATAGGATCAAAGAGCTACATAACAGACTAAATTGTACATGAAAGAATTTCAGAATAGATAGAACTGAAGCTAATTTAAGACTTCTTAAAGCTGTCCGAGAACATGTGCACGAAGAAACAGCAAAATTCAGAGAAGAAAAATGGCTAGAGTGGTGTGCCAAGCTAAATCAGCATACATCCTTGGGCGACATCTGGAAGAAGATCAACAAGGCCAAAGGAAAATCGCCTCCTGCTCCGTCACATTATGTTCATCCAGAGCAAGAAGCAGAAACGTTAGCAAATCTATTTGCTTCAAGAGCCAGTTCCCCTCAACTTCCTCAAGCAACTCGGACTCTCCAACAAAGACTTCAAGCAGCAAGATGGACCAAAATAGATGATGCTTTAGCCTTATCTGACGAACTAGACCAACCTTTCAATCTTAAAGAACTCAGAGGAGCTACAAAGAAAACTAAAAACACAGCTCCAGGCGAGGACAAAATCACTTAAAACATGCTGGCCAAGCTAGGAGAAAAGGGTGAAGAAGCCTTCTTGAATCTCATCAACAGAGTATGGATGACAAGAACTCGATCACTCTCTTGGAAGAGTGCAATTATAGTTCCCATTCCAAAATCTAAAAACCCAGGAAATCCAAGACCGATCTCATTAACAAGCTGTCTGGCCAAACTGCGGAAACAATGGCTCTTAATCGAATTGAATGGAAAGCCAATCCACTGCACTAAAATATGTTTGCTTACAGAAAAGGTGTTGGCACCACAGAATGCCTTACCTCCCTCCTGGATCATATCAATGACAAACCTGGAATCCTTACTTTTATGAAAGGACACGCTCTTGCCTTTGCCAAAGGAAGCCTACTTAACCAAGAAGCTAAAGTCAAATTCCAAGGAAAAATATCGTCCTCAAAGAGGCTGGAAAATGGAACTCCGCAGGGAGGAATACTAAGCCCCTTCCTCTTCAACTGTCTCATGGAACAATTCATGAAGCTCAAGCTACCAAAAGCCAAACTTCTTAACTACGCAGACGACTTTGTGGTCATCATCAATGACAAAGGCGCAAGGAACCATGCACAAAAATGCCTAGATATTATCAGCAAGGAAGCGGAACGCATAGCAGTGAAAATAAACAGCAATAAAACCAAAGCAACGGCCGTTAAAATGAGAACTCAAGACATCAGACTCGCAATACAAGGACATGAAATTGAGTGGGGTTACCTCTTTTCAATAACTAGGAGTTATAATAGACAGTCAGTTGAAATTCACTCAAGAAATTGAATATCTTCGGCTAAGTTGTAAAGCCAGAAACTCAGCTTTGCGAACCTTTACAAGTCTTAGAGAGGGTGCATCTCTACCAGTACTCAAAATGTACTACGTTTAAGCAGTTAGGTCACTCATTGACTATGGTGCTCCTAGTCTTGCATCCCTCAGTGATAACCAATGGGAGAAACTGGAAGTGTCTCAAAATGATGCCCTCAGAACAATACTGGGAGCACCTATATGGACGCGTCGAGAGAATTTAAGAATGGAAACCAACTTACCAGCCTTAGAAAACAGGATCAAACAAAGGATAGCTACAATAACAGCAAAATTTGTTGGAACCACCGCCAGACTGTCAATCAAAGACAGCATACATAGATCGCTTCTGAGGAACCTTTCAATGTAGAACAATTGCATGGACGGGTAATCTAGTGAAGATTCTAGAGAAAGCGGACTTGAAATGTACCATTAAAAACAAAAGAGAAGATAGACCATATGAACACTTTCGGCAGCCTCCTCCATGGGAAGAATCGAGTCTAAAGATCATCATTGAAGGATTACCAGTTAAAAAAATCAGCATGTGACTTGCAGAGGCTGGAATAAGTCACAGAAAGACAAATGGAAACCTGGAAAAATCTCAATACCTACAACGACTCACATCTTCACAGACGGATCAGTTGATCAAGAAAAAGGTTCTGCTGGGACAGCAGTTTACACTAACAACCATGAAGCTTACTGGAGCATGAATAGTAGGTGCTCAACATTGCAAACAGAATTATATGCCATGAAGGAGGCCATAAACTATACAATTGAGCCAAATTTACATGATTTTATCATTCATTCCGACTCTAAATCTTCGCTCTAGGGTTTGTTATCCAATCAACACAGAGATAATATAAAACTCGTCACAGAAATCCAAAATATAGGAAAAGTAGCCCATAATCTAGGGGCTGTCAATAACCCTAAATTGGATACCAAGTCACATTGGCATAGATGGTAATGAAAAGGCAGACTCACTAGCAAAAAATGCCACTGGTCTACCTGTTGAACAGGTAAAGGTTTTTTACATATTAAGGAGCAAATCAAGAAGAAAAATACTCCCAATTATCAAAAGTCGCCACAAAGCCAAAGTATCGGAAGGAAGATCCACTGCAATATGGTACGAATAAGCCACTGGGAACTACTCTTTCAAGCCTGACAAATAGATATCCAGAAACATTGCAATAGCCATACACAGACTAAAACTTGGTTACAAGTATTGTGGGAGGTAATAAGCCCAATAGTTAAAGAGTGTCATATCTGTGGAACAGAAGCAGAGGGGCCACTATTACACTACTTACTGGAATGCGAAGCTACTGAAGCCCTGCGCATCAAACTCAACATTAAACCAACGACAGCAGCTTTATTAGATGCACATTCCACAGCGACTACAATGATTAGAAAAACCGTTGAAGAATGGGACTCACTAGTGAACATTCTGCACCTACATCCGCCACCAAGATAATGCAGGCGTTGAGTCACAATAACGTGGCTGAAGTAAGTTGACCAGACCACACACTAGAAGTTGAAGGGACGACGACGTTTCGGTCCGTCCTGGACCATTCTCAAGCCGATTGTGATTAGGAGGTAGGGACAGGCAATAAATAGGCAAGAGAGAGCTGAGGAGGAAAGTAAGGTGTAGGGGATAGTAGTAATAATGAGAAATGCAGAAGGTCTATTGACCCATACAAGGCAACTCCTATTATAACAACCGAAGGAGATAGTAATAGGAATAAGAAGAGGATAGCAAGGGAGCGTAGGAGAAGACCATGAACAGAAAAAGGGAGAAGGGAGAAAGTGAAAGAGAAAGAAAGATAAATGGAAGGGGTAAGCTTATGTTAAGTCACGTTTGTTAGAAAGATTTGAAGAAAGGCCTTCAAACGGCCTTTTCGCGCCTTTGAATCTTCCCTTCTTGCCACCAAGCGTCGAAAGAACCAGCTCAGGTTTCTTAAAGACTGTCTTGCTGAGCAAGTTCTCCCTCTTTCTTTATCTCACTTTCTCCAGTTCAACACTTCGGGATCTCCTTTCCCTGAACATGCCCGCCTTCTTCTTCAAGAACTTATTCATGCCACCTCCTTGCAAGTTGACGAGGCTTTTCTTGCTGTTCTTCAACAGCAACGCTTTCTGTCCTCTTCTCTTCCCAGTGATCTATGCAATATCATTTTTCCAATTGCATTTGACACTGCTCACGTCTCCTCTTCCCACCACTCCTCCACACTACACAACAAACTTCAACGCCTGATCTCCAACAGTCCTTGGGCCAAATACTCTCTCTCTCTGACTGTGTTACCAACCTTTCGTCCTACTCTCTTTCTAAGCACCAGCAAGAACTTCTTGGTCTTGGTCTGTCTTTTGCTACTTCCCCTGGTCCACGCTGTGGCATTGATCTCATTAGTTCCTTTGACAGGTTTGTCAATTCTAACTCTAGTACTCTTTCGGGCCTGTCTGCCTTTAGAGGGGCCCTTATCCCCGTTCTTGACAGCTTGTTTTCTAAAAATAACCACCTTCTTCGTCGCTTCCAGCTTGCCCTTGCCTCCCTAAAATCTAACAACTCTATTCTTATCCTTCCTTCCGACAAAGGCAATTCGGTGGTTGTCCTTGACCGTGAGGACTACCTCCGAAAAGCAGATGTCTTGCTCTCTGACTCTCGCACTTATGCTCCTCTGACTTCTAACCCTTTGGATCGCCTCAAAACTTCCTTTAACCGCAAACTAAGACAGCTCTCTAGTCTTTGCCCTCCTGACTTTGATCTCATTAAACGTTTCCGTGTCATCTGCCCTTCTCTTCCTTATTTCTATGGTCTTCCTAAGACTCATAAACCTGGTGTTCCTCTTCGTCCTATCATTTCTTCACGGGGCTCTGTCAGCTATCCTCTTGCCTCCTGGCTCGCTAAAACCCTGACACCTTACCTTGGCACTTTTTCCCCTGCCCACCTTCGTCACTCTCAGGACTTCATAGAAAGACTGCGCCTGCAACCCTCTTGTAAGATGCTTAGTCTTGATGTCGACTCTCTGTTCACTAATGTTCCGCTCGATGACGTTCTCTCTTTCCTTAGACAGAAGGCGTCAGAGGGTCTCCTTCCTCTCCCGCTTCCCACTGACGTTTTCCTCGATCTCATTAGACTCTGTGTTGAATCTAACTCTTTCTCTTTCAACGGTAAATATTACACTCAAACTTTCGGTGTCGCTATGGGTTCCCCTCTCTCCCCTGTTCTTGCTAATTTCTACATGGAATACTTCGAAACTGTTCTTCTACCTTCTATTGATACTCGTCCCTCTCTCTGGCTTCGCTATGTTGATGACATTACTTTCACCTTACACCTTACTTTCCTCCTCAGCTCTCTCTTGCCTATTTATTGTCTGTCCCTACCTCCTAATCACAATCGACTTGAGAATGGTCCAGGACGGACCGAAACGTCGTCGTCCCTTCAACTTCTAGTGTGTGGTCTGGTCAACCAAGATAATGTTATTAAAACAAGACTAAAACAGAAGCGAAAATGAAACAGGGAAAAAGGAGGAAACCCCACCACCATTTAATACTTTGACCCATATATCAGAGTAACAAGGTTGTCACGAATAACCAAACTCAATTACGGGCTCACCATAGCCCTTGCTACATGGACATTTCGTTCTGAGTAGCTAAATCTAAAACAACAACAACCTCATTTCATCACAATCGACTTGATAATGGTCCAGGACGAACCGAAATGTCGTAGTTCTTCACTTTCTAGTGTGTGGTTTGGTCAACATTTTTTAAGCCTGTTGTTATAATAACCCAAAGTAAAAAGCAATAACACCAACGCCAAAATAATATATAATATATATAATACAAAACAAAATCCAATAATATCCTGTTGTAACAATAACCCGTACAAATTTCGCAATAAAATATTTTTTGAGCATCTGTCGTTGTTTGAGATTCATCTGAACTGATCCACAAGGGCAATTACGAGGATTCCAACCTACGTCCGAGAGCATCCCAGACGCTGCCTTAATCGACTGAGCTACGACATGGTCAAAAGAGTTGAAACCGAAGTTCTACAGGACTTACTGGATCCTGCAGTCTCTCCGAAACCGAAGTAGAACTTCGGTTTCATCTCTTTTGACCATGTCGTAGCTCAGTCGATTACGGCAGCATCTGGGATGCTCTTGGACGCAAGTTCGAATCCTCGTAACAACCCTTGTGGATTTGTTCACTTGATGCATCACGTTATTGTGATTTCTGTGTGTAATTGAGATTCATCTACTTGGAACAGAAAGTTCCAAACAGCATGGGCTATGGTGAGCCCGTAGTGGACTTTATATATTAAGACTCATTTAAACCCCCAGTTATGTCTTTTATTCTGGGTCGCTTCTAATTGTTATTGAAGGCAAATTTATGAAGTGACTTTATGTTTCATATGTTGTTCAGGACTTTATTCAACATGTTCAGTGGCTGAGTTTATTACGTGTTTTGGGAAATTATATTAAAATGTTGACTTAAGGTAAAAGGAAGAGTCTGTAGTAGGTCGACCTGAGGACCGTCGTGACCCCAGCGGGTGACCCCACACACTGACCATGACTCTTCCTGATTAGTCAAGACTCACAAAGTATTATATAGCAGCCCGTCCTCCTAAGGTTTCACAACGTCAAGAAACTGTCGTACTAAAGTCCCATTATCCTAACCTACCAGAGGACCCAAAACAGAAAACCAAAGAGTATGAAAATTTCGCGAGCCGCTATCATTTTCTAGTAAACGTTTTGACCTTAGGTAGAGTATACGTCAAAATGCGACGTTCTATTAGGAGGACGGGTTGTATATAGACCTTCACCTCAACACTAAGTGACACTAAGAACCTTTATCTGAAGGAAGTGATAACCATAACCTGTGATAACCAGGGGAGCCGGTCGGCCGAGCGGACAGCACGCGGGACTTGTGATCCTGTGGTCCTGGCTTCGATCCCAGGCGCCAGCGAGAAACAATGGGCAGAGTTTCTTTCACCCTATGCCCTTGTTACCTAGCAGTAAATTAGGGACCTGGGTGTTAGTCAGCTGTCACGGGCTGCTTCCTGGGGGTGGAGGCCTGGTCGAGGACCGGGCCGCGGGGACACTAAAAAAGCCCCGAAATCATCTCAAGATAACCTCAAGATAACCATTAAGGAGTGAAACTGCCCTCAAGTATTTATGAGAAAAGTCTTAATACAAGACAAGCAGGATAATACAGCAGTTTCTTACAACTGATAATTACTATTGATTATTTTTCTTTATTCAAACTATAAATAAAAATTCCCAACACACGTTGTAAATTAAAACAACCCACAAGGAGCTGCAACATGATGCAACATTATACAATATGAAGCAACATGATGCAACATTATACAATATGAAGCAACATGATGCAACATTATACAATATGAAGCAACATGATGCCAAAATACAATTTGTACTCATAATATCTCCCATGGAAAATATTATTCCTTATCCAATAACAAATAAAAGTGGGTTGCACTAACGTATACTACTTTTGGGACAGATTATTTCGGAAGGTTATTACTGCAAGTTATCATTGAAGTTTGTTATTGTAGTAACTATGATAAGTAATTTCTGTAGGTTGTTACAGCAAAATAGTGCCAAAGGCAAAACCAGCAAGAATTTTACAAGTTACTTGGTCAGATAATTACTGTATAACTTCTAATTATTAGTTATGTTATAGGAACAGGTTATAAGGTCTGGTTATGTTCGCAGGTTTTTAGACTGACAACTCTACAGTATACCTGAGAATGTGACTGCCAGACGAGGGCTTCTACAGGTTACATGAACTGTATGGAACATACAGCTCACCAGGTGTTCACCAGGTGTACACTAGGTGTACTGGTGTACACCAGTACACCTGGTGTGTACTAGGTACACTGTGGTTGCCAGGTAAACCAACATCACAGTGTACCTGACCTCTTGGTTTACCAGACAAGCAGTTTCACAATATTGAGAACTTCGTGGTTGCCAGACATGCCAGCTTCACTGTGTATAAAACAATGTAGGTTTCAGACAAGCAGCTTTGCAGTATACATGAAAACATCGTTACTAGGTTAACATCCCCAGAGTATACATGACAACATCGTTAGTAGGTTAACATCCCCAGAGCATACATGACCACCTCGTTGCCAGACAAGACAATACCACAAAATAAATAACCTTAAAGTTGCAAGACCAGCAGCTTCTCATGACCCCGTGGCTGTCATGTCAGCTCTACTGTATACATGACTATGTGGCTGTCAGGTCAGCTTTACTGTATACATGACTATGTGGTAAGCGAATTGCAATTTAGTTAGCAATTCGTGGTAAGCCAGCTACAAAGTATACATGATCACGTGATATCTACAGTGTAACCGTTGATTAATGCCAAGATAAGTAAACACACTGGTGACCTCTGATGACCCAGAGGTCATAACAGTCTTGACACGAGTCAACGTTTTCATTCTTAAAATAACAGGAGTCTTGTATTAAGACTTTTCTCACAAGTACTTGAGGGCATTTTTCACTCTTTAATGGTTATCACTTCCTTCAGATAACGGTTCTTAGTGACACTTAGTGTTGAGGTGAAGGTCTATATACAACCCGTCCTCCAAATAGAACGTCGCATTTTGACGTAAACTCTACCTAAGGTCAAAACTTTTACTAGAAAATGGAAGCGGCTCAAGAAATTTTCATACTCTTTGGTTTTCTGTTTTGGGTCCTCTGGTAGGTTAGGATAATGAGACTTTAATATGACAGTTTCTTGACGTTGGGAGACCTTAAGTGGATGGGCTGCAATATAATACTTTGCAAGTCTTAATAATTAATCAGGAAGAGTCGTGATCAGTGTGTGGGGTCACCCGCCGGGGTCACGACGGTCCTCAGGTCGACACCAAAAAACTAAATCTTCCTTTTACCTGAAGTTAACATGTTAATATAATTCGCCAAACACGCTATAAACTCAGTAACCGTCATAAACAGATGAAGTATAAAGTCAGCTCAGAAGTTTGGTTTCAGTAACAATTAAAAGCGACTATAAGCGAAAGATATAACTGGGGTTTAAAGAAACTGAGCATATAGGTTATTATTCTAAGATACTATTACAACAGGTTAAAATTGTAGGTTATTGCTGTGAGTTATTATTACATAAGACTATTTACGTAGACTTTTAGTGCAAGTTATAATTGCAGGTTGTTATACCAGCTTGCTGTTCATTAAGGATATTGACACTGATTGTTGAGTTGGGTTGTTATTATCAGGTTACTAGGGATAGTTTAACAACTGATTGTTACGTCTGATCATTTATACAAACTGATTGTTGTTGCTGGTCAACAACAATCAGGCTATTATGAAAAGGTTATTAGCTAGTTAAGACGGGTTATTGAGGCGTGGAATTACGAGGAGCTAGTTACAGGCTAACTGGCTAGTTACAGGATAGTTACTTGTAACAGGGAGTTACAGCAGGTTTTTGTGTTTTTAATTTGTGCAATATTACATGGTTATTCGTATTATTTCTGCTCGCTTTTACGTCAGACTTTTATGATGTGTTATTGCTGTAGGTTATTACGAGTGGGGCGAGTTATTACGGCAAAACTTTTGCAAAAGGTTATTATTTCTGGTTATTACTTCCGGTTATTTCTGGTATTCTTTACAGTTTGTAATTACCTGAGATCACTACGAGCGGTTATTACAGCAGGATAATACTGCAATTTCTTACAGCTGATAATTATGATTGGTTATTTTACATTATTCAAATTATTAATACAAGTTCCTAACACACGTAATACGTTTTAAAACAGACACAAGGAGTTGCATCATGATGCACCGTGATGGTACATGATGCAACATGATACATCATGTTGCAACATGATTGCATCATGATGACGCAACATGATGCAACATTATACAACGTGACGCAACATGATGCTGTAACGGGAGGCCCGCCTGAATGTCTCCCTTCTGCTTTTTTTTCCCGCCGTTAATTAACGAATCTGATGTTCACCAGAGTCCTACTGTACCTTCAGTTTTGCCCTCGCGACCTGGGCGTTTTATCGCCTACACATCACGACACGAGAACGCTGTACCTTGTTACTAGCAAAACTCTGAGACCCTCTTGTAAACAAAGTACTGAATTTGGGAATAATATGCATATATTATATTACTCTAAGCAGAAAGTTGTTCTTGTAAACTGGATTTGAGACACTCTTAAAGATTTATGTGGACCAAGTATTAGAGTGGAGTTAATGAGGTTTTTAATGTTTAATGCTGACATAAATGCAAGAAAATTTGCAAGATACAAAATACAATAATTTCTTGTATCTTGCAAGACGCAAGATACAATAATTATGCTACTATCTGATTACTTTTTTTGTGTGTGGATAGGCAGGCAGGAAGGTTACTCAGTAGCCAAATATTGAAGTACTCGCGAGGCAGGATCAAGTATAACATTTGGGGTTTACGGCTCATGCTCGGTGATGATATGGAAAATTTTTTTACTGAGAATTATATAAAATATATATAAATGTAATAATTTCTCCTGTAAATTAATGTAAATATAATCTCTAAAATTGTAAATCCTTTAAAGAAAAATAAGTATAACATTTAGGGGTTTAAAGTTCATACGAGGAAAAAAATAGTCTCCCTAATTGATTGTGGGAACGGGTCAATCAATTGCATCTAAACCGACGACTGTGGTTCCCCAGTTATGTGATCGGGAGGATTGTGTAACGTACGATTATGTTACGTTGTTGGGTAGATTAGATACACAGTGTTCAGTGAGTTTCATATTTATTTAGTAGTTTTGATTACAGTAGTCGGTTGTTGGCATTGTCGTAGAAGTTCAGACGGAGCTTGGAGTAGAGCAGAGAGCTGAGTGAGGAATCGCGGAGCTCTATTGGGGAATCGTGAGTGTCTGAGCTCATGGAGAGCGAGAGCATTGTAGCTTGATGCGGTTGTAGTCTGCTGTCTGCTCTGTGTCGAAGCTTGTAGCGTCTTGGGGTCGATTAGAACTGTACATGCCGAGTGCTACATCTTGATTTATATTGTATTTTATTAAATAGAGATAAAAAAAACATTCTTGAGGTTGAAGAGGTGAGGTAAATCCAAAATGTCTGTACTGGAGTTATCTGAATCACTGTGGAAATTGTACTGTTGGCTATTCTTGTTGTTGTTGTTATAGATTCAGCTACTCGGAACAAGTTCCAAGCAGCACGGACTTACCTGGCACAGGAGCGGGGCAAGTAGCACGGGCTATGTTGAGCCCGTAGTGGACTTACCTGTCACAGGAGCGGGGCAAGTAGCACAGGCTATGTTGAGCCCGTAGTGGACTTACCTGGCACAGGAGCGGGGCAAGTAGCACGGGCTATGTTGAGCCCGTAGTGGACTTACCTGGCACAGGAGCGGGGCAAGTAGCACGGGCTATGTTGAGCCCGTAGTGGACTTACCTGGCACAGGAGCGGTGCTGTGTCTCCTGGCTATTCGATTGATTGATTGATTGATGAAGATTAAGCCACCCAAAAGGTGGCACGAGCATGAATAGCCCGTAAGTGGTGGCCCTTTTGAGCCATTACCAGTATCAAGAGCTGATACTGGAGATCTGTGGAGGTGCGACTGCACCCTGCGTGACGGGAGATGTCTCCCGTCCCTGGCTATTCGATTGATTGATGAAGATTAAGCCACCCAAAAGGTGGCACGGGCACGAATAGCTCGTAAGTGGTAGCCCTTTTGAGCCATTACCAGTATCAATAGATGATTCTGCTTGAGGTTATCTTGAGATGATTTCGGGGCTTTAGTGTCCCCGCGGCCCGGTCCTCGACCAGGCCTCCTCCCCCAGGAAGCAGCCCGTGACAGCTGTCTAACACCCAGGTACCTATTTTACTGCTAGGTAACAGGGGCATAGGGTGAAAGAAACTCTGCCCATTGTTTCTCGCCGGCGCCCGGGATCGAACCCGGGACCACAGGATCACAAGTCCAGCGTGCTGTCCGCTCGGCCGACCGGCTCCCTATACTGGATTATCCCTATGATACTGGAGATCTGTGGAGGTGCGGCTGCACCCTGCGTGACAGGAGATGTCTCCCGTCCTTGGCTATTCTCGATTGATTGATTGATAAAGATTAAGCCACCCAAGAGGTGGCACGGGCATGAATAGCCCGTAAGTGGTACAATTTTTTTTTCAGTAATTCTTTTCAGTATTCTGAGGTTGCATTTAATCGTCAAGCAGTTATCGCAGGGTAGGATACTGCTTCACAGTCTTTATGAGGGTGTCCAGCTGCTGGACACCTTTGTTGACCAGGGAGAGTGGCTGTGTTGATGGCTTCAGGGTGGCCACTGCAAGATTTAGGAACTCTTAAAGCTCTTTTAAGGTCGTTAGTTGCTTCACATTCCAGAAGATAGTGAAGTAATGGCTTTTCCGTGACAGTTTGGCAGAAGATGCACTCTCTCTGTCGGGGTTCACCAATCTCCCAGTTGCATCTGTAACCAAGACGTAGTCTATATAACCTAACTGCTATTTCCCTGTGGATTCCTTTTGGGATATTTAACCTTCCTAATTTGGTTGCCTGAAGATACCATGTTGCAGATGGCGAACCTTCAGCTATTCTCTGGTGTAGGTAGGCTTTGTTGAGGTGTGAGAGTTTTTTGGTGATGATGTTTTTTATGTTCTCTATAACGAACGGCTTCTCTAATGGTTTTGTTGAAGACATCATAAAAAAGAAGGGGTGAAATGCCATGCAACCTCTAAAGAGTCAACTAACACAATTTAGTTAGCAATTATTCCAATTTTAGTTCCAATTTAGCAATTTCATCAGCTTTCTCATTTAATGGGATTCCAATATGGGATGGGATCCAGTTTAAGGTTATGTTGAGTCCTTTGCCTTTAGCGACTGTTCCAAGATACAAAATGGTGGTAATTATTTCCACGTTATTTTTCCACGGTTTTTGTCCTAGTATTTGAAGTGCAGCTTTTGAGTCTGTGTGTATGATTGCATTTTGAGTGTTTTGTGCAATCACATATGTGAATGCCTGTTGTCTGGCAAACAGCTCAGTTTGGGTGATGATACTAGTCCTCCCAGTCTCCAATATGTCTGTACGCTGGCCGTGCAAAGAGCATCGCTAGCACTCTCATATTCTGTGTCAACCGATTCGTCTGTGAAGATGTGGGTGGCTCCTGCTACTGCAATGCTATACATTTGCTCTTCTATTATGCGCCTTAGGATTGTTGGATCATAGGCAGCCTTTTTCATTGGGAGACTTTCTATTACTATTTTGAAAGTAGGCTCTTCCCACGGCGCGGAAGGAGTGTAATTTGGGTGTGGTTGATCACCCTCTCTATCAAGAATCATGTTTTTTAACTGTAGTCTGTTTAGAACTTTTCCTCCTCTTGCAGCCCAAGAGTTTCCATTGTTTTGGCCTAGTCCAACCACCAAGGCCTGCCGTACTGGGATTGATCAAAAGAAATAATTATCTTACTGATAATTGTAGCTGTCCTTTGTGATATTCTTTCTTGTAGAGAGGGCAAACCCGTCTCCAGTCTAAGAGTTTCAAGCCTGGTCCACATGGGGGCTCCCAGTGCAGCTCTCATAGCATTGTTTTTGGGCAACTTCAAGCTTTTTCCACTGTTGGTGTGATAGATTTGTGAGTGCAGGTGCGGCATAATCGATCACTGATCTGACTGCCTGTATATAGTATGTGCGAAGGACTTGCAGATTGGCTCCTCCAGAGAGGGAGGTTAGCGACCTGAGGATTGTCGTCCGGGCCGCAGTTCGCTCTCTCAAGTAAGTGACCTCAGCATTAAAATTCATGAGTGTGTCCAGGATTATTCCTAGATACTGATAGGTGTCCACCCATTCAATTGGTTGACCCTGTACTGTGAGTTGGATGTTGGGCTTCGCTATTTTTTATGGGCATGGCTTTTGACTTTGAGGGGTTGAGTTTGATCCCAATCTGTTTTGCCTCTTTACTGATGCAGTCTAAGCATTTGGGTGCAAGGCGCGCCGCATCCCTTCCTTTTATGATGATGACAAAGTTGTCCGCGTAGTTTAGCAGCCTGCAGTGATGTGGAAGTTTCAACCTCATTATTCTTTCCATTGAACAGTTGAAGAGAAGAGGGCTGAGAATACCTTCTTGCGGTGTACCATTTTCATGTCTTTTGTACTCAGAGACTGTGCATGAAGTTTTTCTCTTGCTTCTCTGTTTATGAGACCAGGAGAGCAGGTTGCCTCTGACCTCTTTGTCAATGAGGCAGCAGAGAATAGCTGAGGCGCTAGCCAGTTCAAAGGCTTTTTCGAGGTCCAGGAATATCAGCATTCTGGTCTGTCATTCAAGTGGGCTAACAGAGATGTAATACATACCACTGTGCCAACCCCTCTTCTATAGGCATACATATCATGGTGCAGTTTAGGCATTTTCCACTCCAGTCTGTTGAGTGCCATTCTGTCAGTCGTCTTGGCTGCACAGTTTTGGAGAGAGATGGGCCTGGGATTAGCTGGATCTTTGGGTTTTGGGATCGGCACTATGTCTACTCTATTCCAAGCAGAAGGTCTAGTTTGAGAAGTCCAGGCAAAATTAATTAACCTTAGGTATTCAGCGTCTCCCTCTGGGCCGAGGTTTCTAATAATTTTATAGGTTATTTTGTCGGCTCCAGGGGATGTATCCTTGGAGTTTTTCTTAGCCCGATTGAGCTCATCCAGTGTGAAGGGGGCATTAGTGTCAGAGACTTCTTCACATGCTGTAAGGATTCTGTGCCACCTTTCTTCCTCTAGTCCGGTCTGTACTGCTAATACATCTGGTGGAAGTTGATTGCTGGCTGCTCTCTCTGCAAACCTGGTTGCCAGTACTTCGGCTTCCTGTTGAGGATCCTTGGGGTGTGGAGCTTTAGGTGTTTTATTCCCTTTGGCCCGGTGAATTTGCTGCCACATTTCTCCGAGAGAGGTGTGTTCATTCAGGTGTGAACACCATTCCAGCCACTTTTGTTCTTTTATTTGTCTGGTCTCTCGATGCACATGTTCCTTGACCTCACAAAGTAAGGTCTTGTTGTGGTCACTTGGCTGCTTTTTGTATAGCTTTCTTGTTCTGTTGAGTCTATGGTTGAGTTCTTTGACACGTTCGCAATAGTATCAATGATCTTTATGGTGTCCGGTGGACTGTTTTTTCGGTGGGATTGAGTGGTTGGCTGCCACTTTGAATTGCTTTGACAAATTCTTGTTCTGCCTGATTAATATCTTTGGGAAGATCATAGTTTCTAAGCCACTCTGAAATGAGGTTTTGAAATCGGTCCCAGTTTGCTAAAGCAAAGTTCCAGACTTCAGATGGAGGCGGAGGTGGGGTGGGTAGGTCTAACTTAAGATCAATTTGGACCCCATAGTGGTCGCTTGTGAGTGTGGCTCAACTGACCATGTTGCTGCATCTCTTAGGGAGGCTGAAACGAAGGTTAGGTCTAATCTGCCTCCTTGGATGTGGGTAGGTTCATTCTTGTTTAGGATTTGGATTTTTGGAAGCTAGTCTAAAAGATGTGCAATGTGAAGGTCGGCTTCATTTGTTGTGTTCGAGCCCAGTGCCAATCGATGATGGGCATTAAAATCTCCACAAATGATTGTGTTTGTTGTTGTCGCGTGTCCAAATAACACAGAGAGATCCATTTCGGCTTGTGGAGACCTGTACACATTGAACACTTCAAGTTTGTCGTGTCTTAGCTCAATGGTGACTCCCATTACCTCTGTCCCTGCTCCACAATTGGGTGGGCTGGTTATGGACTTGGTGATCAGGTCACATATTTTACATAGATTGCACATCCCCTGGATTGCCCATTGATCGATGGAAGGAAGAAGCCTCGATAGCCTGCGATTTTTAGGTTCTAATCCGGCTCGAAGCAAGCTCTCCTGTAGTATCAGGATGTCTATGCCCTTGGTTGCTGCTATGCATTGCAAGTGTTGCAATTTAGTGCGCAGTCCTTGCGCATTCCATTGCAGGATCTTTAGACCTCTAGGTACTTGGAATTTGCTGATAATTCTGTGGTATCCATGGAGTCTGATGAACACGCCATGTAAGTTACAATTCGTGTATAGGTTCTTAGTGGACCTGAAATTGACTCATCAATGTCGCTCTCCGACGAGCTGGACTCTATCTGCTTTTTAGGGGGGTGTCTCCTGCCCTGCTGTCTTGAAGGTAAGGATATTACATTTTCGAATTTCTTGAGCTTGTGCTCAATTGTCTTCCGAGTCTCTGTGGTTTGCTTGATTCCATGTGATGACAGCAGACTTTCGATCCATTCGGTGACCAAAGTTTTGAGCATTGGCCAGAGAGCGTCCAGTTCTGTGGGAGCACTATTTAATGTTGTGCAGGTTTGGGGCCTGGTAGCTTTTAGACCTTTCTCAGTGGTAACTTTAACACTGGAATTGTTACTCCTATTGGCCCCAGTGTGCTTATTGGATGAAATGGGAGGGCGACTGCTTTGAACATGATTCTTGTGTCCTCCATCTTTCTTTTTGTCCTGTACGGAGGTCTTCACACCTTTCACCATGGCCGATGGTGAAAGGCCGTGTGCCCCCTCTACCTGAATGGGTAGATCCCACGCGGTTTTAGTGGGCAGGGGACCTGGTATTAGTTTTAGTGGGGGCTTCGGCTCTGCTGTAGACGTGGTGGGGTTCGTTTGAAGTCTTTTGAGCCTTTCAGGGCATTTCAAGTTCCAGGCGTGATGTGCCTTGGAGCAATGGTTATTCTCATATCGCTTGCTTATATATGGTGACTAGACCTCAGCTCCCTCCAACAGGATGAAAAGAGTATTACCTGTAATTGGAGAAGGGATTGTAGCTTTTGTAATTAGTGGTATTTAGTTATGCCATTAAGATAATGAGAGACTGGAGCGAGTATAATATTTACTTGCTACAATTGAATCTACTTTAAAGTGTGGACTAACTCAACTCAAGGAGCTTATATATATTTTAAATAGACTAAGGGAAGCTTGCAAAGTTCACAGGTTTGCTCAACAAACCATGGATCGTGGATTCACTTATACAGGAACATATAAAAATGGGAAACTCACTCAACACAACTTAATTCAATCACAAGTTTAATTAAACATAAAAGATACAGATTTTACAAAGAATGATCACTTGCTACTGAGGCACTTATGACGATTACATTAACTGGAGACTTCACTACAAGAAAAGCCACTTTACCTTACATGCCAAGACCCCTGGTCAGATGTTGAGACCCTGTCTCAGGGAGGGACCTGTCTTGCCCAGCTGATGCCCCAAACCACACTGACTCCTTGTCCTTGACTCAACTTCCAGCAGCTGCCCAAGATTACTCCGCCAGTCTCACTCACTGCCAGACTAGCTATCCTGGTTAATTGACAAAGATAATCATATTCAAACTGGTGGTAATTATAGAGACACTTAACAGGATTAATTACTTATACCCATTTTGAATTTCCTTGGAATTTACCGAATTTCAATGAGTTATTAACAAAATGATAGGTACTTATTTTCCACATGCTTGGATGTTCCTCTAACTGGGATGAGGTCACACGGCGCATCAGAAAGTAGTTCTTATTCTAAATGAATTCTCTGTCCCTTTTCCCTAACCCTTGTTACTTTTAAAAGGAGCCTATACATTTCCTCGCTTACTGCAGCTCTTGATCCCAGTCTCAGATATATAATATTCTCAAAACTAAGCAATAACCTTGCACATGATAAATTAACTAAGATGGCGTCTGGGAAGAGAGGAAGGGTGAAGGTGGGGGGTGAGATGCAAGCTTGATGGGGAGAGGGGAGGGGTGTTCCACTTGCATCATGACCTGGGTCAGCTTTGTAAGTTCCCCAAGTTACTCTTTATTATAAATGATGTTAAATTAACATAGGTGCTTAGGCAAGGTTACTTATACTACTTTAATATGTCGATTACTTTAATACATGCATTTCTATACCTTAGTTTAGTGAGTTAAACACAACGTGTTTGGCAAATCTGACTAATCCGCTGCCGTAATCCCTTGGGGAATCCTTTCTGAAAATTCAGGTAGACAGCACCACTGACTCCCATCCTAGATCGTGTCCCCCGTATGATACCATATAATACAAGCTCTATAAGCTTCTTAACCAGCTTAGCTTGTTACAATGCAACATGAAGCAACTTGATGCCAGGTTACAATTTATGCTCATAATATCGCACATGAAAAATATTATTCCCTATTCAGTAAAAAATTAAAATGGGTTGCATAAAATATATTTTTTTTTAAAAGATTTTTCGGAAGGATATTACTGAGAGTTATCATTGAAGGCTGTTATTGTAGTAATTAAAATATGCAATTTCTGCAGGCTGATGCTGCAAAATATTGCCAAAGGTAAAACCAGCATGAATTTTACAAGTTATTTGGGCAGATAATTACTGCTGGTTATAACTTCTAGTTATTAGTTATGTTATAGGAACAGGTCATAAGGTCTGGTTATGTTTGCTGGTTGTTAGATTGACAAGTAAGTAAGTAATTATCAAAAGAAGGCACCAAACCGGGAAGGCTATGTAGCACCATCAAATGTGCAGGATAATCAGAGGGCGCTAAATATCACCAAGGATGCCAATATGAAAACAGAAATGCAAAAGGCGAACAATATCAAAATTATCCGAGTCACCAAGAATACGATCGAAAGACAAGCGACCGCGGGGACGGTCGAAAAACAAGACACATGCTCGTCCCAGAAGTCAGGACATTCAACAAGGATATGCACTACCGTAAGAGGGACAATGCAATTAGGACAATAAGGAGCAGGGCGGCGCTCCATCAAGTGACCATGAGTTAAGAGAGTATGGACAATGCGCAACCTCGCCAGAGCCGGTTTCAATCGCCGGTTACGGTGGAAGGAGGACGGCCACAAGGACACACAACTTTTTAGAGTACGTAGTTTGTTACCAGTAACAGACGACCAATAAGCTTGCCAACGGGTCAGGATGGAGGAATGGGTAACCGGGTAAAAGTCTGAATAAGGAATACCTTTACGAGAGATGGGACAAGAGCGGACAGCTTCCCTGATGGCAGCATCCGCACGCTCATTTAAAGAGACACCAATATGGCTGGGAACCCAACAAAACTTAACCAACTTACATTTACTGTGAACAAGAAACAGCCAATGCTGGATCTCGACAACCACTGGATGAACCGGATTAAAGGACCCGAGAGCCATGAGAGCACTACGAGAGTCAACAACAACTACAAAGGAAGATTGACAACGAGAAAGCAGGAGACGAAGAGTATAGAGAATATCATAAAGCTCTGCTGTGAAGATGCTAGTCTCCGGTGGTAAGCAACACATATAAGTGCAATCAGGAAAAACAACAGAGTAGCTAATACCGTCCGCAGACTTAGATTAATCGGTGAATACTGAAACGGAGTGGGAGTAAGAAGAAAAGTGCTCAAGGAAAAGGCGTTTTAGAACCGTAGGAGGGGTAAAAGCTTTAATGATGTGGGTCAAGGATGTACAAAACTGCGGAAGGGGGACTCTCCACGGGGGCAAAGAAGGAACAACACGAGGAGAAAAATTAGAAATACGAACGGAAAGAGACAACCCGTTCTCGCAAATTCGTAAAGTCAATATTGACTTATTAACTACGTGCATAGGTGATATACTAAACATAATAGATACCCTTAAAAAGATTCATAGATAACACCAACCTTACCTAACCTTGTTAGTATCTTAAGATAAGCATCTTATTGCTTCGTAATTACAATTATTACTTAACCTATACCTATTATAGGTTAGGTAATAATTGTAATTACGAAGCAATAAGATGCTTATCTTAACATACTAAGTAGGTTAGGTAAGGTCGGTGTTTTCTATGAATCTTTTTAAGGGTATCTATTATGTTAAGTATGTCACCTATGCACATATTTAATAAGTCAATATTGACTTATTAAATTTGCGAGAACGGGTTGAAAGAGAATCCTGTAAGCGAGATAACCGGACAGGAGGGAGGTGGTGAAGAGGAACAGGAACTGCAGAAGGGGTAAAAGTTAAAGCACGACTGAGGCGAGAGGAAGGATGTTGCAAGGACTGCGTAAGATAGCGAAGACAGTAGCGATCACGGCAGTCTTGGAGAGATAAGAAACCAGTGTCAACATACAAGCTGAGGATGGGAGTCGAACGAAAGGCACCAGAACTGAGGTGCAACCCAGTATCGTGCAAAGCATCAAGACGGCGAAGAGTAGAAGGAGAAGCAGACGAGTAAGCAGGACGAGTACAGTAAAATCTGTATCTGTATCTGTATCTAACCATAATCGAGCTTAGGCAGGACGAGAGAGGAATGTAAAGCAAGGAGAGTGCGCCTATCCGCCCCCAAGAAGTATGGGACTACACCCGAAGGAGCGTAAGGGCCTTAGAGCACTCAACACTGAGGTAAGAGATATGGGGAGACCAAGACAAACGAGTGTCAAAGAATAACCCCAAAAGCTTCGCGGAATCTTTGTACTCAAGGGGATGACCATAAAGTGACAAAGAGGGACGAAGAACGACCCGAACTTGAAGCCATGATTGGTGACCCAAGACGACACGGCATCAATCGCAAGTTGAAGCCGGCGCTGAAGGAGAGGTGAATCATCACTCTGACAGCAAACGGTAAGATCATCGACATAGAGAGCGGAGAAGACGCCTGAAGGAAGAGAGGAAAGAAGACCATTGAAAGCAACAAGAAAAAGAGTAGTGCTCAGAACACTACCCTAGGGCACACCTTCGTTATGTAACAAGAGAGCTGTACATAATAGTACAACATGAACATCATAACAGCATGAACAAGCCACGTGGAGGATGAACGTGGCACCACAGGCGTGGTGCCAGTCAGGCGGTGGCAGACTATGGAAAAGTTACACCTCTGTACAAGTTAACCATAGGGACAGGTCAACGGTCACCGAGTCCGGTAACTCAGGGTGGTGGCAGTAACTCATACGAAGGCTGTGACTACGAATATTTCTATCTTTCTATCTCACTCTTCCTCATTAGTTTTTCCCTCTCCCTCACTAGGTTCTCACTTTCCCTCACTAGGTTCTCACTCTCCCTCCCTGGCTCTCGTTCTCGCTCTGCCCCCCCCCCCCCTCTTTCTCTCTCTCTCCTTTGTTTAGTGGTTTACGTCCTCATATGACGTGCCGAGTATTAACATCATATATGATCGATATAGCATACATTATTACCCTTAGAAGGAGCGGATATTGCACGGTTATTTCAGTGGTAGTATAGGTAGTGCACGGTCGAGATATTACAATGGTGGCTTAGCGGTGGTGAACATTGTTTTACAGTGTTCAGTCTCACGCGTCTTGTGTTGTTTGATGTAGCTATTAAGTAGTTTTAAGTGGTGGTTCTGTTCATATTATCGCGATTGACTGATTTACTTCAATTGACCACGATAATCTGAGTTGTACTGGTATTGTACACCATGCTAGTGGGTACTAGTGTGTAAGTTTGTCTCACGTGTAGGGACGCCTGGCGTTTGAAGTCTGGTCACAGGGTGTGGCAACAAGTCTTGAGCTGTGGACCCGCGAGAGTAGCGAGGGAAATAGTTCTGGGTCACGTGATGTGACTGTAGGTTTAAGGCGTAAGAGTAACCATTAATTAAGCTCTCACGAGCAGTAGTTAAAGTTTACCCGATAGGAAGTACAAATAGTTTCTATCAGTGAATTATTGTTAATGAATAGTGCGTGGGAAATTATGTACTGGTATCGCGTATGAGTAATTGTCTCAACACGGTGCGGGTATTATCAATTATTATCTGTCATAAGAGCAGGCAGATTGAAAACTATTTTAGGTTTTTTTTTTGGTTTAGAAGTGACATTGAAATTACCATCCTTGTTAAGTAAACGGGCTATTTATAACGACGTTGTGAGTTTTTTGCCTTGTTTTCAGTGGATTATTGTTAGTTCCAAAGACTTTTTTTTTTAATTTTTTGTCAACATTTTTGGGTCAGCGCTAGTCCTGTGAACTAGTCGTTCAGACGTAGTTTGTGGCATCATGAGTTCAGATAGGACATTAAGGAGTCAGGGAGGGTTTAGCCAACGGGACCCTCGAGCAGTACGGTGTTCAGAGGATCAGGCTGAGGCCGCACGTGATGAATCAACCCGTTCTCGCAAATTCGTAAAGTCAATATTGATTTATTAAATATGTGCATAGGTGACATACTATACATAATAGATACCCTTAAAAAGATTCATAGAAAACACCGACCTTACCTAACCTTGTTAGTATCTTAAGATAAGCATCTTATTGCTTCGTAATTACAATTATTACTTATTCTATACCTATTATAGGTTAGGTAATAATTGTAATTACGAAGCTATAAGATGCTTATTTTAAGATACTAACAAGGTTAGGTAAGGTCGGTGTTTTCTATGAATCTTTTTAAGGGTATCTATTATGTTAAGTATGTCACCTATGCACATATTTAATAAGTCAATATTGACTTATTAAATTTGCGAGAACGGGTTGGATGAATTAGCCATTACACTGTATAACCCCTCTGATGAAGTTTTTTTTTTTTTTTTTTTTTTTTTTTTTTTTTTTTTTTTTTTTTTTTTTTTTACATGCAAGCATGCGTAAAATTTACAATAAAAACAGAACAAATATAACATAGAACAAAAGTACAAAGCACACATATGTACAAGGACAAAGGAACAAATCAATAGAAGACCAGCCAGAAGGGCTGATCACAAAACAAAAATGCATATACAAACAGAACACAAATATAAACACAGCGTAAGACAAACATAAGGGAAAACCCCAGGACAAAATGCACACAAAACAAGCCTGCTAACACCTCAAACACATACAGAGAGGCCAGAAACATACAAGAATATAGACACTAACAATAAAGAAAACAGATCCGCCATAACAAACGGAAGGCAAAACAAAGTGGCAAAACATAACAAAGAGCACACGCCAACAGCCTGAAGGGCACACAATATGACAAACAAGCGCACACGACATCCACAACCGAACACACAAATGCATAGGAACCGCACACCCCCCCCCCACTAGCCACACAAGAAAACCCACAATACAAACCGGAGCACGCAGGAACCGGGAAACAATACCCACCCCACCCACGCACATATACACACCCCACAACCATGCACACCACAGGCAACACAAAATACATAGAAATCACTTGCGAGAAACAACGTGAGAAATGTACTTCTCCGGGAAAAGATCACGAGGATACTTCGCCTTGTAAGCTTTCCAGACTAGATCTTCAAGGTCGGTAGGGTTTTTGATCCCCCGCTCTCTAGCGGGTATCATAAACTCAGGAACATCTATATCTGGCGGCATCGGCCAATGCCTAAGGTCACTGACGCAAGTCGCATAACGAGGCTGGGGAGCGCCAACCACGCCCTTCGAGGAAGCAGACAACACTGGAGAAGCGGACGAGGGTCGCCGAGCCTGCCACGCCTTCGCCACCGGAGCAGGTGCCGGACGCTGAGACGATAGCACTTCCACGGATACCGCAGGAGACACGGAAGGGACTGCAGGAAACGGAAGAGGCGGCAAGACCGCTGCCGAGGGGCCACAAAACGGGGAACGAGGAAGGGGCCACAAAACATCCAGAGCGAGCATCCTTTCTCAACATCACCACCAGGCCACCCCGCTCACCACCAACTACAGCAGGGGGAACCACCGCCCACGAAGAACCGGAGCCATCCGACGCAGGCAACGCACCTGAAGCAGGACCCTCGGACACCGGACCAGAAGTTGAGGCCGAAACGCCGGCACCGGCATCCTCAGGCAAGTGTACCTCCGCCACCACCGTAGTGTGCACCACATCCGGAGCCACCCCACCGTCAACGGAAGGACGACACTCGTCGAATTCGCCAACTTCAGCCCACGCAGAACAACGCCGGGAACGCTTAGGCTCGGGCCGCACATCATCAGACCCGGAGGCAGACTCAGCGACCCGCGCAGCACCAACAGAGCGAACCGACGCACGCCGCAGTACGGCAGCCTCCTCAACCACACGGGGCACCAGGCCAGGCACAGGAGGGAATGCCGGATCCACCCCAGCTCCCAGCACAGCCGGAACAGACGGCGAGGGCGCAGGGACCGGGACAGACACAGCAGAGGAAGAACTGGAAGACGAGGGGTCCGAGCAAACGGCAGGCGGAAGAGGCACAGGGACACTAGCCGGAGCAGGCGGAGCACTAGGCGAGGACCCAACCTCCGGAGGAGATGCGGTAACAACAGGGGGCGCAACAGGCGGAGCAACAGCTGCTACAGAGGGCACCTCCTCAGCCGAAGAGACGTCCACACCCACCGAATCATCCCCCACAGGAAGGGGCGGAAAATCCTCCTCACTGAAGAGATTCACTGGCGCAACAGCAGGCGCAGAACAGTCAGCAGCCTGATGGCCCAAAAGACCACAACGATAACACGTCCACGGCTGACGGGCGTAAAACACCCGAACGTTGTACCCCATAAGGTGCACAGAGGACGGAATATCTGCCCGGAGTCTCATGCCCAGGGTGCGAATGTTAGACCTCACACCCTTAAGAGGACTAGAAGACACCACGTTCACTCTCACACTAACAACTGCGCCAAACCGGCCGAAATACCGCCGTAGCAGAGCCTCTGGAAACTCCAAGGGAGCCCCATGCACACTGATGTAAGTAAGTGCACCACTTCTATCCGAGAGGGTGACAGTGCCCGCACAATCCGGCAGGGGTAGTGTCTGCCCCCTCGTATCGCCAGAGAAAATAGCGATACGCCACCTCCTCTGCGAACTTCACAATTGCCCTACGGGCCGTTACCAACTCGACCCCATAAATCGCAAACACAGGGACAGAGAGCATTTCACAAGCCAGGGCAATCTCCGGGTAACCAGCCCGCACAGAGAACACTAGTCCCACAGATTGAGCCCGGACGACAGGGGGTAGAGGGACCCCCATCGTAACGCCACGTCAGCACAGGCGAGCAGAGACACACCCGCCCCCAACCAGCCGAAACGGGCAAACAACACCAACTGCTGGAGCGCCGATTCAACACGTCTGCCCCGTACCGAAGCTAGGGCCAGACTCATTCTCTGATGAAGTGGAAGTTGAAATGGGAAACAGATAGGCTATCCAAGTGGATAGCATGGTTCAGGAGTCAGGTGGCGATCCACAAGGTGCAGGTGATGGGGTCACATCAGGCCACATGCTAGGTAGCCTTCCCGTGTCCATTCCTGATACTCAGCAGCCTAATGACAGCACCCCTCCCCTACTTCCCCGCAGACCGACCCCCCAACCCACTAGGGGCGCAGCGGCCTGCAGCTTCCCCACATACCCCTCCCCATCCACCCTCCCCCTCCCACCTTACCTTGCCCAGAAATTAGGAAACGCCTCTCTGAATCCCTATATGTGAACCTTCCGGGAGGGCGCGTACATACGCCTACCCAGGGGTCCACCCAGGGGTCCACTCAGGTAACTGTCCCCACCAATACCACCCCACCTCTTCCCCCTCGCAAACCCAACCTTGGTCAGATTGCCAAACCCTCATTTAACATCCTATGCCTTGCCTAGAACCAACCCCTAGAATCCCCTGCCTCGCACCAACATCATCCTACCCAACCCTACCCCCCCCACCTGACCATCACTATAACCCTACCTTACACCAACCTTTCCCTACCCATTACCAGCCCTTCCCTAACCATTGCCAACATCTACACTCCATGCCCCCTGCGTCTCATGGTATGCGTCAGCCCCCATTTTCGTCATTCTCATTGCCTAGACCAGTGTTGCCAAAACTAATTTGCAAAGAGTTACTGACAAATATAGTGGAACGTAAGCGGAAAATAGACGACTGGCTAGGGCAAGTAGGTTCATGTTTTTCAGCTGCCCAAGATGACTGGGGGAAAATTAATTTAGCAGCGGGAGCTTGTATAGATCCTAATGGTTCAATAATGCAGGACCAGGAGTTTCAATATTTGCAAACATATCCAGAGTTTGTGTTTGCAATAACGAGACGTTATAAAGAGAAAATATCAGAGGAAACAGCTAATAGGTATTTAGCTAGTTTAAAACGAGGCCAGAACGAAACGCTCAAAGATATTGGAACTGGTATATTGCGTAGAGTGCGTAACTTGAGGTATGAATTAGGATACGATGACCTGAGAATTAATCAGAAGGCTAAACAACTGTTGTGTATGTCAATCCCCGGGACACTTGGAGCTCACGTTTCGGCTGCAAGTGTAACGATGGATTACTATAGTTTAATAGAGTACGCTACGGACTTACAGAATATTCAGGGGCGCTATAAGGATACAACTGACACCAGACAATCCTCTTATGCCCAATCGGTAGATACGACCAATAAGCATCGTGTTAAAGAGAGCGTTAGTAACTCTCCTAGCAACCAGAGGGGAGGGCACCATAGAGCAGGTCCGCCTCCTCACTGGTACTACACTTATGACCCCAGGTGTTGGAGTTGTGGCGGACGAGGCCACAAACGAGATGACTGCTCCAATAATAAGGAGGGATTATGAGATAAGGCCCCCAAGGAGGAAGGGCGGCCCACTTTTCAGGTGAGGGTGTGTGGGGAAGAGGTTGACTGCATTCCTGGACACTGGAAGTCTAGTAACCATCATTAAGATGTACTCATTTAGGACCATCAGTCAGGTGCGCCGTAAGGAAGGTGGTGCACAATTAACATCTGTCAATGGTCAACATTTTGACGTTCTTTGAAAATGTATTTTAACTTTTAACATTGAAAAAGAAGAACCTTGTATCGACGAATGTACTGTGGTGGATAATGTAACATTCCCTGGCGATATATTGTTAGGTATGGATTTTTTGAGACGATTTACGTATTCTTTGACATCGGAGAAGGGAGCAAGACACAGTAGGCTACAGTTGGGATCTGTGTCTTTCCCAGTAAAGTTAACTGATCACCCTCCCATAATTGCTTCAGTTCAAAGATCACCTATGTAAACCTTCCTAAACAATTGTTCAAGTCTCTCCAAGACCCTGACAAGAAAACATGTAGTGTACATGCTATACACAGAGAAGTATGTCCATCACGGTCATTTAAGTTTATTAAAGTCGCCGTAGGAAGAAACATTCAACCCGGAAGTACCCTTCAGGTAGCTGGCAGGGTTGATAAGTTGTTGATACCATATACTCTGGTATCTGTACATGACAAAGGGGGAATAATACCAGTGGTCAACCTCTCTCACAAACCTTATCGCTTTAGGATAGGCGATAGTCTGACAGGGAATTGTGGTAAATTTAAAAGAAATAATAGAGCCAGATACCACACAAACATAGTCTATAACAGCGCAATGTAGCGCATTGAACGTAAGAGACTTGGAGTCACACAGTAAGATCGATAAAGAAACCCCAATATCTCCTCAAGATAAGGATATGGTTAATTTCCTTATCCATTATAATCTACAGGGATTAACTCCCTGAGGAGTTAATCCCTGTAGATTATCATGACGGCATCAACTTTGACCTCCTCGTGACTGTGACCGTTGACCTGTCCCTATGGTTAACTTGTACAGAGGTGTAACTTTTCCATAGTCTGGCGCCGCGCCTGTGGGTTCTGTATCCTCCACGTGGCTTGTTCGTGCTGTTATGATGTTCATGTTGTACTACTATGTACTGCTCTATTGTTACAGTATTGCTGAAAAGAGGCAGAGAGAGCGGTACCAAGCCTCACCCAAAAGGAACGACGAGAGAGGAAGCTGCAGAGAAAGAGAGGGAGACGACCATGAAGGCCAAAAGAATGAAGCTGGGATAGAATATTATACCGCAAAAGTAGTGTTGTAAGCCTTTTCCAGGTTTAAAAGGACGGCAACAACGGAGGTCTTCGCAGCGAAAGAAGTACGAATATAGACCTCCAAGTTCACCGGGACATCTGTTGTGCTGCGGAACTTGCAGAAA